>NC_134850.1:31742101-32071851 GCF_965363235.1 Mytilus galloprovincialis
TTAAAGGATATTGCTAACTTCTTATCTTTCTTCCTAAGAAGTTCCTGTTTTTGTTAATTAACTTGATTTTTGTCTGGCCTTTTACAAAATTCACAGAATGCAAGACATAAGGATTACTATCTGGTAGCAGTGTAAACTTTTTTTTGTGTAAAGCTTTGAATTTCAAGGGGTGAAAGAACTGTAAGTCATATCTTGTATACAGACGGGTTACTGTGGATTCATTTATTTTTATGGGGATCAATTTTTGTGGATTGAGGAAAAATTGCAATTTCATGGATGATTGATTTCATGGTTCTGCCAATCTCTCCATGCAAAACCTATAGAAAATATATTACTGTGGATTCATTAATATTCTTTGGATACCAATTTTCGTGGATTTCGTGGGTACAGGGAAACAACGAATTTAAATATCGAAGTACAAATTTTCTAAAGGAATCCATGTGAACTTTGTCAAAACCACAAATTTAGATATCCACGAATATGCAAGTTTTCCTCTATCCATGAAAATTGGTACCCACGAAAAATAATGAATCCACAGTATGTTATGAAGTTTCAGAAGTTGACCTACTCTCATGGATCAGTGATCAGGTTAAGTTTTTATGTTCCAGTCTATATCTTAGATGCTATAAGAGTGGGATCTACTATATTTGATGTACAGAAAGATTGAAAGTGGTACTTGTCTGTTTGAAAGGTTTCATTTAACCTTGACTTCATTTTCATGTATCATTGATCAATGTTATGTTTCAATGGTTAATTTTGTTTCATGGACATCATTTGTTATAGTAAACTTTATTTGGTATTTGGAATGATTGGAAGAAGAATATGTCTGTCTGGCAGACCTTGACCTCATTTTCATGGTTCATTGATCAATGTTAAGTTTTCCTGGCAAGGTTTGTTTCTTTTATGTGCAATAGGTCAACCATATATTTAAGGTGTACATGTATTTCCAGTTTGGTTTATTTGACCTTGACATTATTTTCTTGGATCATGTTGAATTGATGTGATAGTTGAAGTAAAGCTTTATATTTAAGACTATCAACATAATATTAATGGTTAGTAAAGGACTCAGGCAAGACATTTCAGCGTGTGCACTTTTGTCTTGGTTAGGTCTCTCTATTTCAGATTCTTTTAGGCAACATTTTTGTCTGACAGGGTTAATCTGACCTCTACTTCATGTCTGTCACAAAATAATAAACCACAACTCTTCTTTTCTAATTGATTACAATTGAAAAAGTTTCAAAACATTTTCTTTTCCTTCAGCTCATCTCCTCCACAAGAAAAAGAAACCAGATCAGTATCCAGTCAAACAGAGGGTCAGGTGACTGTGATTACTGTTGGGAATCCCCACAATGCAGTATATCCTAGTGGTGCAGTATCTGTCAGACATACGGCTATGTCACAAAGTACAATCTCAAGTCAACAAAGCATTCCTAAATCTCTCAGGTATATATTTATTTACCATCTAAAAAGGTATTTATTTATTTACCATCTAAAAAAGGTATTTATTTGTTTACCATCTAAAAAAGGTTTTTAGTTATTTACCATCTAAAAAAGGTATTTATTTATTTACCATCTAAAAAAGGTATTTATTTATTTACCATCTAAAAAAGGTATTTATTTATTTACTATCTAAAAATAATTTAATGGCACTTATATTTGCCATTGTCTCAGACAGAACAACAAGCTATAAAGGGCCCCAAAATTACTGGTGTAAAACAATTCAAATAGGAAAACCAACTAATAAAAAACAAGAAACAAGAAACGAGAAACACTTATGAACCACACCAACAATGACAAGCACTGAACAACAGGCTCCTGACTTAGGACATCATGTTTTGAAAGTTTCATGCAAATTCTAGGAAAATCAATCCAACAATTGAATGTTGTGTATTCTATAAATAGCAATCCAACAACATTCATCAATGAGAGAGCAACCCCTTTATTAACATAATTGTATGTTATTGATAAGTTTGAGGAAATTTAACAATTAAATATTGTGTATTCTATAAATAGCAATCTAACAATATACTTCAATGAGAAAGCAACCCCTTTATTAACATATTGTATGTTATTAATAAGTTTGAGGAAATTTAACAATTAAATGTTGTGTATTCTATAAATAGAAATTCAACAATTTACTTCAATGAAAAAGCAACCCCTTATTAACATATTATATGTTAGTCATAAGTTAAGGGAATGTGTAATTTATGTTTTTATTTTCCAGAAATAGTAGCTCTAATACCAGACATGAGAGACCAGTGAGTCCGGCATCAACAATTTTGTCAGACAGACTGTCACTTGGGAGCCTACTGACTGTTGGAAGTACACAGACTGGGCCTCCTCTGCTAGTAAGTATTATTATACCCCTGCTTTAAAAAAAGTGGGGGTAAACTGTTTTACCTCTGTCTGTCTGTCCATCCGTCCGTCCCATGAATAGTATTTGTTGCATCTTTCGCAGGAACTACATCATAAGGATTTCTGAAATTTGGTTTCGGGGTTTATATATAAAGTCAGCTATACTGTGCGATGCGTTTTCAAATTCATCACTCAACAACTTCCTGTTTACGGAACACTTACATATTTTTACACTAATAAACTTTTCCAGTTGCGATGGGGGTATCATCAGTGAGCAGTAGATAGCAGTTTCACTTGTGATTGAAGGTATTACAAAGACTTTGCCTCCGCTCCCAGTAAAGTGGTTTGGCTGTTGGTAAAAAAAAGGGGTTAATATTCAGTGAGTTTCATCTGCTGTCAAATATTTAATTGGATCATAGAGCGGACTTATTATTTGAAATTAGGTAAGAGGTTTGCCATCTTTCCCAATTATGGGTAATTTATCTATCAAGATTTGTTGAATGTTGACCTGACTTTTGAAATCCTCTAAACAGACACTTAAAGGAATTAAAATAACATATACTTATTGTAAATTCAGAATTATTGCATGCATTTTATTATTGCAATTTTGTCATTTTAAACATAAATGAGATTTTAGTTTTTGCAATAATGAGAAAAATCCTGTTTAATTCCTTTGAAATATTTCAAAATGTGAGTTTTAATTACTGTGGATTAATTAATTTTAGTGGGTATCAATTTTCATGGATTGCTGAAAACTTACATATTCGTGGATAATTGATTTCTTGGTTTTGTCAATCTCTGTATACAAAGACTATTGAAAATATGTTATTTGTTGAACATTTGAACACCTGTTCCCATGAAACCCTAGAAAATTGGTATCCAACGAAAATGATGAATCCAATGTAATGCAATTATAAACATGTGGTCACATTTTTCGCAATAATAAAAACATGGAAATAATTTCTGAACTTTCAGTTCATTTTTACTCATTCCAAACAGTAGTTTATTATATTAAACACACTAGTGACATGTCAGTGAGATGCAGAAGGTCTATTTATGCTTAAAACATCCCATGGTGATTTTGAGAAATTGGCATGCTTTAAATGATCATACTCAAATCAGAGTATATTGTAAGATTCATACTGTCAAAGTATTTGTATGTCTTCTAACCTTTGTTTCAGGCTGAGCCAATCAGAGATGGGATACAGCATTTTTGTGAGAAACATATGACATCCATTAGGAACTTTATCTGTCAGTTTTCAGCTAGGATTCCTATACCAGCCAAGTGTGGAATTATAAGTATGTGACATTGATTTGTGTAATGCATCCATTCATTTTCATTGACACCATTATAATGACCTCTATTTAGGATGTGGCCATATTTTGTCTGCTCAGTTTTAAATTAAAACAAATTCAAGTTACTTCCTGTTTGACAATAGTTTAAAAGTTACTTAAACCATTGAACATGATTTTTATTGAAATAGTTCCTAGCTTGAAAAAATGTGAATATATTTCTGCCTGTCTATGCTTTTCATAGAAAATATTAGACTAAAGATATAATTTTCAGCACGATAACCAATGTATGGGAGTTGATTATCATATAAGAAAAAGGTGATGCTGTATTGTATGGCAGTCTATATGAGACAATTATCCAACAAATGACTAGTAAGGAAAACACTTTGGATAAACAAATACAGGTCACTGTATGGCCTTCAACAATGAGCCAAAAAATATAAAGCTGTTTAATGTCCTAGATAGATAACAAATTGTGAAACAATCCAACAGATAAAACTATTGGCCTGATTCAAGCTTATACATGTAACATTAAACAAATAACAATTATGACAGAAAACAATATCATATGTTTATATAACTCCAAATAATGCGGATTCATTTATTTTTGTGGTTACCAATTTTGGTGGATAGAAGAAAATATATATATATAATTATGTGGATACTTTATTAGGTTTTGACTAAGTTTGCATACAATCTTTTTGAGAAATTTATACTTATTTGAACAACTAAATTTGTGGTTCATTGATATCCCAAGAAATCCACAAATTTGGCATTAAAAAATAATACATGTGTAAATCCATTGTAGAATATAAGCAGCAATATTTCCTGGAAAATCAAGTTTATATAGAATCTGAACATAAAAGTATATTTTTTGTTTTGCAGATGGGAGACATAGGCAGTATATACGTTTATTTTTCCTGTGTGGTGATCAGAAAGAAAGATGTATATATGGCAATAGTTATTTTACATTGGATACCAAAGTTCCTAAAACTTGGATTCATCTCATGTTTTTAGCAATACAGGTAAATGCATTATCCACTTCTGAGACTAAGCATGAAAATAAAAAACTTGCCAGAATGTTTGGCAAATAGTGTATCAGAGAAAATAATCCCCTCAGGAAAAACTAATAATATGGAAATTGGCATTTAAAGAAGTTAAGTAATTTGGTCTAAATTTGTAGTCAGTAGGATGGCAAATACATCATATATATGTAGACATGTCTTTTGCTTTCAAAGGTTGGCAGGTCAGCACATATTGTATTATACACATACTTTTATGGGCAATAATTTTTGGGCCCTTTATAGCTTGTTGTTCGGTGTGAGCCAAGGCTCCATGTTGAAGGCTATACCTTGACCTATAATGGTTTACTTTTATAAATTGTTATTTGGATGGAGAGTTGTATCATTGAGACTCATACCACATCTTCCTATACCTAGGCACTTGTACAAATGTAATAGTGGTTACATATATGCTTACATCGGTGGGTCAACATAAGAAAACATAATTTTTAAGGCAGCAATCTTGAAAAATAGGGTATTTTCTTTGAATAATGTTATGTGTTTAATATCTTGCTAGCTTGTTTTATACTGATTTTACTAGTAAAGATACTAGATTTATACTAGCTACTTTTTTAAATTTAAATTTTACTATTTATGAACTAGATTTATAATGCTGTAAACCAATTTAATTTTGTTGATATTTATTTTGGAATTAGCTTTTTCCAGCTGACCTTGTCATAATTATATTTACAATGTGTTCTCTTCTGACAGAGAAAATCCTAGTGTGACATTTTAACAGCATTGTTTTTATGCCCCATTTATGGGCATTATGTTTTTTGGTCTGTGCGTCCGTTCATCCCGCTTCAGGTTAAAGTTTTTGGTCGAGGTAGTTTTTGATGAAGTTGAAGTCCAATCAACTTGAAACTTAGTACACATGTTCCTTATGATATGATCTTTCTAATTTTAATGCCAAATTAGAGATTTCCCCCCATTTTCACAGTCCATTTAACATAGAAAATGATAGTGCCGATGGGGCATCTGTGCACTAGGGACACATTCTTGTTCTTCTTGCAAAAATGTGTGAAATTTAAACGCTTGAAAAAATTAGTTGGATTTTGGTACTAGTACTTTGGACAACATGTATGCTAGTTTCTGAGTAGATCTTTTTGAGTAACAAGCTAGATTTTACTAGCTACTGAACACATTTTTACTTGCAAGATTCAACATATTTTTCAGGCACAGTCAACCTCAGCATTAAGTCAGAATGATCCTAGTATTAGTTCATTAAAGACATGTTTAGAAGCAATCTCAGAGAAAGGACAGAATATATTCCTCACCATTGTAACATCATCATTTCCATCAGCTAAGGTAATGTCAGCGTCTTTGTAATACCATAGATGGTTGTAAAATCTACAAAATTCATTTCTTATTTGTTTTTGTTTTTTTATTGTTTTTGGGGAAAGACGGCTTCAAGCCGTCAATCCCCTATGGAGTTGATCAGAGTGACATTCCCTCACATCATTCATTTTATTTTTATAGTGTGGAAAACCCCCCAACAAATCTTACTGAAATTGATGAGAGGGAGACACACAAATGCATAGTTTGACTTTAAACACTTTTTTACACATTTCCCCTTCTGTTTCCCGCGAAATTATCGTATCTTGAGCTCTCCTTTACACTATTTACGTTTCTTTTACAATCCGGAAAAATCAGTATGACGAGATATTCTATATATATCCAACCTACATTGTATTTTATAGTGACGTCATTGTTGGAATGCCACACTACGCATAAGCAGGGATATCCTTCACTGGTTATTTAAATCATTCTCAGAGATCGTGCACTAATTAAAAACTGGTATTTGTTAAATTTAAACATAGTCATGTTTGCTGTAGATGATTCAAACATCAATATGCAATACTTTTATTTGTGGGTAAACAACTTTCAAAGTAAACAAAGCTCGTGGGGATACATGAGATAGGGGAGAGAAACGATTTTTTTCTGTAAAATTCTGTTTTGAGAATCTTCCTCCAATTCAGGAGCACCTCAATTGATTAGTTATTATCCACTAAAATAAAAGTTAATGTATCTGAACACTTAAAATGTGACATTTCATTTGATATATGATTAGTAGTCTTCCATTTAAACTAAATCTGTGTGTACCAACATAATCATTGTAATGGTAAAAATAAATTGAATTAAATTAAAAATGTAGCATTTTGTTGTTTACCCTGGGAACAGTATATCTAACATGATAATATAATTAATATATATGTTCCTGGTGTACCTATTTATTCATGAAATTTAGAAATATTCCAAAATGTAGGATTTGAAAACAAGCTTCACACAGTTTACATCAATCATATTGTTTTTTTATTAGTACCTGTATTCCTGTGATGAGAGTTGTAACTGGGAACTTTATCAATGGAAATCTAAAACTGAATAGATTTTTCAGTCCAAACTTTCTTAAGAAAAAACTTTAAAATTTAAGGGTACTGTCACAAAAAATGGAAAATGGCCCTAGCCTGCAGTTCAGTGGTACACAATTAAGATTTCCAAAAATATTGTAGTTGTTGTTAAATGAGAGAATTCAATTGAATTTTAGATAACTTAACTATCAACTTTAATCAAATGTTTAGATTTAGAAGATGCAGATCTCTTCCATTGGTCCAAATTGAATCCTAAACTAAGGAAAGGAAATTACATTAAACAACAATTGATTTCAATATTGTCAACCTTTCTACATGTTCTAGCTGTTCTTTTTTTCATTCTTTATATGAAGACTATCAAAAGATATCCCCCCCCCCCTCTTTGATTTTAACATTGTTTATGGGCAGAAATATTTTTGTAAATTAATCTTAATATTTGCCAAATAATCTAATAAACCAAAATTTCAAACTTTTCAGACATACATTGAAAAACTAAATAAATAAAATTATTACATTGGTTGCAATGAATTACATTGATTTCCCAGTTAAATAAAAACCGATAATTTCACATGTGAAATAAACGTGGTTATTTCACTCTCTGACGTCCTACAACAATAGGCATTGTGAAGACGTCGATAACGGCGGATCAAAACAAATTGTGAATGCGTAGAAAAAAGATATAGTTCTTACATGTTTTACATTAATTTCTTAAAAAAAGCCATTTGCCAATGTAATAAAAAGAATAACTAATTAAAGAATTCAAATAGAGAAAAATATTCAACTTGTGACCAAACAACACTGATAATTAACTCATGCGCTACACGCATTCGTGAATTAATGTGTTGTTCGGTCACTCGTTGAATATTTTTCTCTATTTGAATTCTTCAATTAGTTATTCTATAAATATTACTGAAATTTGTGTAGGAGGCTCTAGAGGGTGTCCTTCATTTCTGTATTCTTTATTTTTTTAGGAATTTTTTTTCTATTCTTTATATATTAATAATTAGCACCCATTATTTCAATTACCTATTGTTTTGGCCTTTTTTTCTCTTCTTTATTTCTTTAGTCTGTTTTTCTCAAGTATTTTTTTTTTTTTTTGCCCATTATTCTCTATTTTTGCATCCAGATCTTGGACCCTTCTATATAAAATGTTGATTGAAGAAAATATACATTTAATATTACCATACTATTTACAGGATCAAGATTTGTTGATACAGGAACTGAACAGAATCCGATTCTTTGATGTGTTTGAATTCAATGCAGCAAAGAAACATTGGGCGTGTTTTGTGTGCAATCATCCGGAAAAAGTGGGAGATCTTTTACAAGATGGCGTCCCTGTAATAGCTGTAAGTAAATAGTGTTAGACAGTGTCTTGATCGGTAATTGTTCTAAGGAGAGGGTTTGAATTTTGTATTAATGTGGTAAAAATCTTGTATTCAGTACAGAACAACAAAAACTGTCACCAGCCTCATTGTTAGATCTTATCATTGATATTTGAATGTGAACCAAGGCTTTACTCCAAAAAATATTTTACCACATGACAAGATGTTTTTTATGAAGGTGCAATGTAAGTTAATGTTTGTCTCCATTATTCATGGATTAGACAAACGTAAACAATAGAAATGCATCTAATTTCATTAAAGCTATACACAATATTATGCACATCTGAAAAAAATTAAAGACCTAATGACCCATGAAAAATATATCAAACAAAACATTTGTATCTGTTCAACATACATGTAACAAAGAAAAAACTGCCTTGATTGATGCTGATTTTGAAAGTTTCTTTTCACATTTAAAAAATTCTTGTCTGTGTCATGCTTTTAACCTCTTACTTGAGTGTCCTTTTGATTGGTCCCTTTATTTCATAATTTGCTTATATACTACTAAATTATATAATTAAGTTAAATATCATTTTCAGGGTCAGTTAAAAGAAAAGAAAGGAAAATGGAAATTTCTGAAACGATGGAAAACAAGATATTTCACATTGTCTGGTGCTCACATGACCTATAACAAAAGTGACCATGTAAGTTTGTATATTCCATATCAATTTAAAATGATTGTCAATGTGACAACTTTCCACCACAGACCAATTGCCGTAAAAGTTTTCAACTAAAGGTCACCCTTATGGCCTTCGAGGATAAGTTTGATTTATTAACATATATACTGCATGAAAAATATTATCTTAAAAATATCTATAGTCTATACACAAGTGAAAAAGTATTGGGCATTACACCATAACCACACCTACAAGGGCACTGACAACTAGTTCCTCAGAAAAAAAAAATTTACAAATGAAGACAGGGGCCACCTTCCCTGACTTAGTACAGGCACAAATATTACAGTTTCAAGTACAGGCACAAATATATCAGTATCACGTACAGGCACAAATGTTACAGTATCACGTACAGGCACAAATGTTACAGTATCACGTACAGGCACAAATGTTACAGTATCACGTACAGGCACAAATGTTACAGTATCAAGTACAGGCACAAATGTTACAGTATCAAGTACAGGCACAAATGTTACAGTATCACGTACAGGCACAAATGTTACAGTATCAAGTACAGGCACAAATGTTACAGTATCAAGTACAGGCACAAATGATACAGTATCAAGTACAGGCACAAATGATACAGTATCACGTACAGGCACAAATGTTACAGTATCAAGTACAGGCACAAATGTTACAGTATCAAGTACAGGCACAAATGTTACAGTATCAAGTACAGGCACAAATGATACAGTATCAAGTACAGGCACAAATGATACAGTATCAAGTACAGACACAAATGTTACAGTATCACGTACAGGCACAAATATATCAGTATCACGTACAGGCACACATGTTACAGTATCACGTACAGGCACACATGTTACAGTATCACGTACAGGCATAAATGTTACAGTATCAAGTACAGGCACAAATGTTACTGTATCAAGTACAGGCACAAATGTTACAGTATCAAGTACAGGCACAAATATTACAGTATCAAGTACAGGCACAAATATTACAGTATCAAGTACAGACACAAATATTACAGTTTCAAGTACAGGCACAAATATTACAGTATCACGTACAGGCACAAATATTACAGTTTCAAGTACAGGCACAAATATATCAGTATCAAGTACAGGCACAAATATTACTGTATCAAGTACAGGCATAAATATATCAAGTACAGGCACAAATATTACAGTATCACGTACAGGCACACATGTTACAGTATCAAGTACAGGCACAAATGTTACAGTATCAAGTACAGGCACAAATGTTACTGTATCAAGTACAGACACAAATATTACTGTATCAAGTACGGGCACAAATATTACAGTATCAAGTACAGGCACAAATGTTACTGTATCAAGTACAGACACAAATATTACTGTATCAAGTACGGGCACAAATATTACAGTATCAAGTACAGGCACAAATGTTACAGTTTCAAGTACAGGCACAAATATATCAAGTCCAGACACAAATGATACAGTATCAAGTACAGACACAAATGTTACAGTATCAAGTACAGACACAAATGTTACAGTATCAAGTACAGGCACAAATGTTACAGTATCAAGTACAGACACAAATGTTACAGTATCAAGTACAGGCACAAATGTTACAGTATCAAGTACAGGCACAAATGTTACAGTATCAAGTACAGACACAAATGTTACTGTATCAAGTACAGACACAAATGTTACAGTATCACGTACAGGCACAAATCTTACAGTATCACGTACGGGCACAAATATTACAGTATCAAGTACAGGCACAAATGTTACAGTTTCAAGTACAGGCACAAATGTTACAGTTTCAAGTACAGGCACAAATATTACAGTATCACGTACAGGCACAAATGTTACAGTATCAAGTACAGGCACAAATGTTACAGTATCAAGTACAGGCACAAATGTTACTGTATCACGTACAGGCACAAATGTTACAGTATCACGTACAGGCACAAATGTTACAGTACCAAGTACAGGCACAAATGTTACAGTATCAAGTACAGGCACAAATGTTACTGTATCAAGTACAGGCACAAATGTTACAGTATCACGTACAGGCACAAATGTTACAGTATCACGTACAGGCACAAATGTTACTGTATCACGTACAGGCACAAATGTTACAGTATCACGTACAGGCACAAATGTTACAGTATCACGTACAGGCACAAATGTTACAGTATCACGTACAGGCACAAATGTTACTGTATCACGTACAGGCACAAATGTTACAGTATCACGTACAGGCACAAATGTTACAGTATCACGTACAGGCACAAATGTTACTGTATCAAGTACAGGCACAAATGTTACAGTATCAAGTACAGGCACAAATGTTACAGTATCACGTACAGGCACAAATGTTACTATATCACGTACAGGCACAAATGTTACAGTATCATGTACAGGCACAAATGTTACAGTATCAAGTACAGGCACAAATGATACAGTATCAAGTACAGGCACAAATGTTACAGTATCAAGTACAGGCACAAATGTTACTGTATCAAGTACAGGCACAAATGTTACAGTATCAAGTACAGGCACAAATGTTACAGTATCACGTACAGGCACAAATATTACAGTATCACGTACAGGCACAAATATTACAGTATCACGTACAGACACAAATATTACAGTATCACGTACAGGCACAAATGATACTGTATCAAGTACAGACACAAATGTTACAGTATCAAGTACAGGCACAAATGTTACAGTATCAAGTACAGGCACAAATGTTACAGTATCAAGTACAGACACAAATGTTACAGTATCAAGTACAGGCACAAATGATACTGTATCAAGTACAGACACAAATGTTACAGTATCAAGTACAGGCACAAATGTTACAGTATCAAGTACAGGCACAAATGTTACAGTATCAAGTACAGGCACAAATGTTACAGTATCACGTACAGGCACAAATATTACAGTATCACGTACAGGCACAAATATTACAGTATCAAGTACAGACACAAATGTTACAGTATCAAGTACACAAGAACAGGCACAAATGTTACAGTATCAAGTACAGGCACAAATGTTACAGTATCACGTACAGGCACAAATATTACAGTATCACGTACAGGCACAAATATTACAGTATCAAGTACAGGCACAAATATATCAGTATTAAGTAAAGGCACGAATGTTACAGTATCAAGTACAGGCACAAATGTTACAGTTTCAAGTACAGGCACAAATGTTACAGTATCAAGTACAGGCACAAATGTTACTGTATCAAGTACAGGCACAAATGTTACAGTATCAAGTACAGGCACAAATGTTACAGTATCAAGTACAGGCACAAATGTTACAGTATCAAGTACAGGCACAAATATTACAGTATCAAGTACAGGCATAAATGTTACAGTATCAAGTACAGGCACAAATGTTACAGTATCAAGTACAGACACAAATATATCAGTATTAAGTAAAGGCACGAATGTTACAGTATCAAGTACAGGCACAAATGTTACAGTATCACGTACAGGCACAAATGTTACAGTATCAAGTACGGGCACAAATGTTACAGTATCAAGTACAGGCACAAATGTTACAGTATCAAGTACAGGCACAAATGATACAGTATCAAGTACAGGCACAAATGTTACAGTATCAAGTACAGGCACAAATGTTACAGTATCAAGTACAGGCACAAATATTACAGTATCAAGTACAGGCATAAATGTTACAGTATCAAGTACAGGCACAAATGTTACAGTATCAAGTACAGACACAAATATATCAGTATTAAGTAAAGGCACGAATGTTACAGTATCAAGTACAGGCACAAATGTTACAGTATCACGTACAGGCACAAATGTTACAGTATCAAGTACGGGCACAAATGTTACAGTATCAAGTACAGGCACAAATGTTACAGTATCAAGTACAGACACAAATGTTACAGTTTCAAGTACAGGCACAAATGTTACAGTATCAAGTACAGGCACAAATGTTACTGTATCAAGTACAGGCACAAATGTTACAGTATCAAGTACAGGCACAAATGTTACAGTATGAAGTACAGGCACAAATGTTACAGTATCAAGTACAGGCACAAATATTACAGTATCAAGTACAGACACAAATGTTACAGTATCAAGTACAGGCACAAATGATACTGTATCAAGTACAGACACAAATGTTACAGTATCAAGTACAGGCACAAATGTTACAGTATCAAGTACAGGCACAAATGTTACAGTATCACGTACAGGCACAAATATTACAGTATCACGTACAGGCACAAATATTACAGTATCAATTACAGACACAAATGTTACAGTATCAAGTACACAAGAACAGGCACAAATGTTACAGTATCAAGTACAGGCACAAATGTTACAGTATCACGTACAGGCACAAATATTACAGTATCAAGTACAGGCACAAATATTACAGTATCAAGTACAGGCACAAATATATCAGTATTAAGTAAAGGCACGAATGTTACAGTATCAAGTACAGGCACAAATGTTACAGTTTCAAGTACAGGCACAAATGTTACAGTATCAAGTACAGGCACAAATGTTACTGTATCAAGTACAGGCACAAATGTTACAGTATCAAGTACAGGCACAAATGTTACAGTATCAAGTACAGGCACAAATGTTACAGTATCAAGTACAGGCACAAATATTACAGTATCAAGTACAGGCATAAATGTTACAGTATCAAGTACAGGCACAAATGTTACAGTATCAAGTACAGACACAAATATATCAGTATTAAGTAAAGGCACGAATGTTACAGTATCAAGTACAGGCACAAATGTTACAGTATCAAGTACGGGCACAAATGTTACAGTATCAAGTACAGGCACAAATGTTACAGTATCAAGTACAGGCACAAATGATACAGTATCAAGTACAGGCACAAATGTTACAGTATCAAGTACAGGCACAAATGTTACAGTATCAAGTACAGGCACAAATGTTACAGTATCAAGTACACAAGTACAGACACAAATGTTACAGTATCAAGTACAGGCACAAATGTTACAGTATCAAGTACAGGCACAAATGTTACAGTATCAAGTACAGGCACAAATGTTACAGTATCAAGTACAGACACAAATGTTACAGTATCAAGTACAGGCACAAATGTTACAGTATCAAGTACAGGCACAAATGTTACAGTATCAAGTACAGGCACAAATGTTACAGTATCAAGTACAGGCACAAATGTTACAGTATCAAGTACACAAGAACAGGCACAAATGTTACAGTAGCAAATAATTTTGCAGTTATAGCACCTTCAAATAATGAAAAGATTGTTTTTCATCATTTATGTAATCAAATTATAACTTAGTCCTTAAATTGAATGCTAGGTTTTAATATCACATCTTGTGAAACTTTGTTTGGTACAAATATGCTGATTTGCAGTATTAAATCTTGTGATTTGCATGTTGTAATTTATGTTTTACTCTTTCATAAATAAAGTGTATTTTATGATCATACTTAAATTATTTCATAATTTGTAGAGAAAAGAGACTTTGCCAGTTAGCAAAATACAAAGTGTAAAAGCAGTACGGAAAGGCATACGTGACATTCCCAAAGCATTTGAAATTTTCACTGGTGATGAGACATATACGTTCAAAGCTAAAGGCCAACAAAACATTGAACAATGGGTCCAATGTCTACACATTGCTGTAGCCCAGGTCCAGAACAAAGACGATGAGAAAAAGAGCACTAAGATGGTGCCGATGCCCAGTCATGTCAATCCACTCAATCAAGAAAACGTAGTCATTGAACGACCTAGATCTGTAATGGATACTAAATTATAGCAATGAAATATAGTTCCATATAAATATCATCTGAATTAAGGTTTTCAAAACACATGAATACACCTTTTTGCTATTTGTCCCCCATTACTGCACATCACAAAAGTTTCTGTAAAAGTTTTACGTCATATTAGAAAATATCTGATGCCACAATGGAAAAGTGATTGTTGTATGACGTCAAAAGTTCAAGCAGAACAGACTCTTGAGTTAAACAGAACAGATTTTTTAAATAGTGAAAAGGTGTATAAGATACTGAGGGTCAACCAATATTTGCAAACAGTTTATTTTCGTCACTTCTGTGAGTACGAAAATATGTAAAATTTCGATCTTTTCTTCAATAAATAGATCTTGAAAATAATGTTAATAAATCTCCCAAGTAGTCAATTTATAAGAAAGGGCTAAAAGCAAAATGAAGTATCCACGTAAATAAGTTGGTTTACAGTAATCTAGAATAATCTGACATTTAAAAAAAAATGATATGTTAAGTCACAAATCTAAAATCATCTTGCCTGTAATCCCGCCATACATCACAATGTACAGTTGTACAAATCAGTGTGACGCTCTTTTTATTTAACCAAGATTTGATTTCTAGTGAATTTTTTTTTTAATTTTTTCTACAAGATCTGTGTATTATTAGCAGCATTGCAAAGCAGGGCATTATGTTTTGATGGATTACTATTAATATGCCCTTGAACAGTGTGTATCAAAATCTTGAAGTCTTTTTATACGAATTATAAGTTTTACAACAATACAACTATTCACAGTTTGATTTTGCACATGGATGTTGATGTATGATTTTTATATGGAACTATGTTTTTATTGTGACAATGTTATTTTTTTTATATAATCGTTTGAATATATCAATTTTATTGACATTCCATTTCTATTTTCTGACAATATGCTATAAATTTAATAATTTAATTTGGGATGTAATGGGTCTTCTGATTGACTGACAGTTTTTTATCGATCAGCTCATAGACATGATTTTGTCATAAAACGGTGACGTCATCAATGTTTTTTTCATGATTAACTCTAGTTTAAAATAAAATTTAGATCAAATTATAGGGAATTACTGCAATATTTTTTCTGTCTATTTGAAATAACACCAAAAATGTGATGCACGCTTTAAAATAACATGCTACACAGGTTATTCAGTGTGCACCACATTTTTGATGTTATTTCAAATAGACAAAAAAAATATATGTCATTCCTTAAATAATTTTGAAAATGTTTTATTATTCATTATTGGTATACATGTACTTATTTTTTTATTGGAGATAGCAATAACTAATCCCACATTTTTGTCTAATATTCAACAATCTCAATGATAAAGACATGCTAAAATTTCTGAATTTACAGTTACTAGTATTCTAATACTAATAGCATTATCAGCATTATCATACCATCTTATATTTTATTTATTCATAATATCATATAAATTAAGGTACATATCTGCAATGTTGTATTTATAGCATTAATCATTGATTGAAAATAGATTACAGCTATTATCCTATTGCTAGCAAGTTAAAGGTTTGATTGACATTTGAAAACAATATAAAAAGTTAAACTTGAATACATTATATTTAAATTTGATTTGACATTTTTATCAAATAATAAAATTTACCAGTTTACAGGTTTAACTTTGCCTACTGGATCAAACTTTAATACAAACAAAGCAAGCAAGTAAACCAAACCTTCAACTTGCTAGCATTAGGATAACATGCTGTACATCGGTTTCATATTTTACATATCTTGTTTAAAAATAAAGAGATGTGGTTTGTTTGCTTTTGAATAAAAGAGAGGTCTTAGAAAATATTATCTTGATAGTCTTCTACAAATTCCTGTCGTTATGTTTAATTTACCTATGCCAGTAGTGTCACTTTAATGAGAGACAATTTGTGTATAAATCAAGAGGCTCAAATGTTATTCTCCGGTGAATAGTAGTATTATCATTGCATATTGTTACTTTTTACAGTTATTTTCTTTTCCTTGCATTTAAATGAAAATTAACCCAATTACTTCATGTCATATGTTAATGTTTAGCTAATAAAGCTGTGTAATCACAAGGAATTATTTTAATCTGAGGAGAAATTTATGATAAAAAATAACCCAACTAAATAGGGTTAGCCATGCATGCATGGCTAAGGTTAATTTTACTTTCACTATCATTTCAGTATGAACTAACTAACCCCCCCTCCCCCCTCCCCTTTAGCCTTGCACACATGGCTATCCTTATTTAGTTGAGATAAGTTTCCATCTTAAATTTCTCATCCAGAATTCAAAATTATTCCAGATTCAAATAATTACTTGTATAATGTTTATGTAAGATAGTATGAGATGAGAGGTTTGACCTCCTTAGACCTTGTTATAACAGTTGTGAAATTATGGTACTATTTTATTGAAATTTTGTGTTTTAATGTATTAAAATTAAATTTTATACATGAGAAATTAATGTTGGATTGTGCAAAAAAATGTGCTTTTATTATTATTTGTATATAGTTTTGCAAGTACTATACAGAAATATATATATATATAATTTTGTGCCAATTAATATCATTCTACAATTTTTACTCTTTTGCCTTTTTTACATGCATTCCTGGTATTTTATCTTGTCTAATTGTTTAAAAAATGTGCGACTCATTTCACAAAAAATCTTACGAGTAAAAATACTCACAAGTTATGAACATTTCAATATACATGTATTAGCTTACGATGAAGTTTAGTCATAACATTTTTTGTGAAAAGAGCCCCTTCTGTATTGTTGTACATTGTTATGAAGGTTCCTGGATGGGCTGTAACAAATCATTTATTGGTTGTATATTTACATATTTTAACAGTTTTATTGCAATATATATCACTATATCCACATTTGTATATACTGCTTAGGTATATTTCTGGTAAACATTTTAGAAAATATTATTTTCTTACAAAAAAGTTTAATACATTTTTTAATCATTCGACTAGTTAATTGAAATATTTCTGAGTATATCAAGTGCTGTTGTTTAGAAGGTTGTACATGTGTATATGTGTTGACATGTTTGTGTATATGGTTTGTTTATGTACATGTGCATTAAGCCCTTTTCTTGTGTTCACAAAACAAAAACAAATCAGAAAAGGCTTATATAAACAATAAATTGATGATCATTATGGAAATTTTCCAATACTTTAGCAGCTGGAAAACAGACCAGTAATATTTGTAAACCAACTAATTTTCCACCTGCAATTTCATTTATAAATGACTAAAAAAGAAAAAAAAGTATCTACATTTAAAGTCTTTAATAGACTAAAGTAGAAAAATAACTCAATATAAATCTTTATAATGATGTTGAGTTTGGAGTGAGCACCTCTGATTTATGTATCAACAAAGTAAGAAAATAGTGAATGAAAAGACATAGAGCGGTTATAAATAACTAAATAAGAAAAAAAAGTGTCTACAGAATTATTGATTATTACTCAGTGTATCAGCATTATTTTTGAAATTTGCATTTATGTATAGTTCTCAGAATAGGTTGTAGACAAGGTTTATCCGATGCATTCTGTTTTTTATTACAAATTTATTCATTAATTAGTCAGATTTAAATGTAACTGCATAAACTCTACAAGTGTTAACTAATTCGCCATTTCAAAATCTGTAGGATTATGGGTAATTTCATTGTTTTTACCCCAAAGTGTTAATTAAGATATCATGTAAGTGAACCAAAACAGTTTCGTGGACGCTTATGCAAATATTTCCCAGAATGCATTTAATTCTACACGGGCAAATTTTCCTGAAAGTTGTCAATTCTTTTTTTTTAACAAAACTTTGTTAATGAAACTGTTAGATTACAAAAGAAATTTGTTCAGATAGAATTAGAAAATCTATAGTAAAAATCCTGAATCAAGTTGCTTTACCATGTCAAAATAGGTTTAAATTTTATAAATTTTGTTGCTCCCAGAATTTTATTTAAGAGAAACATACATGTTTATATAGTTGTTACTATATATGCCAACTATCCATTCGAAACTCAGATTCTGGCTGATAATTTTAATTTGCATAGGAGTAAAGTATTTTGAATCTTTGCAGTATTATAATAACTTCCATGAAATGCAGGTCAAATTCAACTCATTGCTGCAGAAATTACAGTTCAAGAGTAAAAGTTATGCCCCTTGTATTGTCTTGGAAGGTTACAATTGGAGGTTTCATTAAACTAATATTGCATTGATCTAATATCAATCTTGAAAGTGGGAAATTTCCTCGACTCAATTGGCTTATTTTCGCTAATTTCGCAATTTTATTAAAACTGCGAAAATATCCCATTGCATAAGTTTGTTTTTAGAGAAGCTCAGTATCATAGATAAAAATAATGAAAAATGAAAACTAACCAATTGCTGGAGTATTGGTTAACATATGTGGTGTTTATTGTAATAGACTATTTTCATATTACTGACCTCCTTTAAGTCAGCAGTTTAGAATTTTTCAACAGTTAAATTTTTACTATGTTGTTAAACATTCTGGTAAGAGCAACTAAAAAATATTGCTTACAATTGGTAAATTTTAGGGGGAAATTAACTGTTTTTTGTTTTTTATACACTACAAAATCATGGGAAAATTAATTAATTAATTTTTCCATAAGTTGCATCAGTTGTCATCTTGATTTTACTTCTTTCAGTTGCTCTTTCTTGACCTAGTACCAGAATGTTCTACCACAGAAAAGGTAACCTGTTGAAAAATTATATACTCCAGAGTCAAAAGTCGGTTACATAAACATAGTCTATTCATGTTACCTTTCTACATCTATTCTCTTCAAATTAAAGTCTTTCATGTTATAATTATGCACAAATATTTTAATGCTTGTTAGCTATAAAAGGTAAAGGTTTAACCAGAGATATTATTTATATATATCAAATTATGTATATGATATTAATATGTTTTTATATATTATGTATGTTGTCTACAAATATTGTTTTTGTTTTTAAAGCCTTGGTGGCTTAAATATATATTGATCTGAAAGGTCTATTATCAAATAAAGCTGTAAGGAAAGAACTTCAGATTTTAGTTAATTAATATATTGTTTTGTGAAAAGTCTCCAAAATCTTTTATCTTACTTATATTTAATATAAGTTTTGTTTATACAAACAAGAGTATAATTAATATCTGGTGAAAGATGCTGACATCATTGATACTTTTAACATCATTGACCACCTGTTTTAGCTTGAGAATATTTTCTATGGTATTTGACACTTTGAGGTTATGGAGTCTCAACAGGGAAACATTAATCTTTTTCTAATCAGATATAATTTTGTCACAAGCAATTACTCTTGGTGAGGAAATGCAGAGTATGAAAACAGATCTTATAAATTTATTGCACAGCAATTAGTATATCATTCTGAAGGCCAAGTGAGGTCAGTCTCCTCCTCTATATGATTGACATACCCAATCTGTGTTTGAAGCCATATGCATGGTCTTTGTATAATCACTGTCTAGGTTCATAGCAGTCTGACTAGTTGATATAGTTTAAAGAGCTTTTATTTAATTTGTGTACAACTGTTTGAGTGTTCATCTGTCAGTTGGGCAATTAATTATTTTTTGGATTTAAATGTATTAATTTGATGATTGTTATATAGTTTAATCATGACAAGTTCTCAATTTTATCGAATTTTGGTCCTGTCTAAAGATTTTGTGCAGAGTTATAGTCCTTTAACTTAGAAAATTCTCTCAAATATTCAGTTTTCCACACTTTTTTTCATCATACTTGAATATATTGATTTGTTGATTGGTTTATAGTTTAATCATGACAAGTTCTCAATTTTATCGAATTTTGGTCCTGTCTAATGATTTTGTGCAGAGTTATGGTCCTTTAACTTAGAAAATTCTCTCAAATATTCAGTTTTCCTCACTATTTTTATACGACCGCAAATTTTGAAAAAATTTTCGTCGTATATTGCTATCACGTTGGCGTCTGCGTCGTCGTCGTCGTCGTCGTCGTCGTCCGGCGTCCGAATACTTTTAGTTTTCGCACTCTAACTTTAGTAAAAGTGAATAGAAATCTATGAAATTTTAACACAAGGTTTATGACCATAAAAGGAAGGTTGGTATTGATTTTGGGAGTTTTGGTCCTAACATTTTAGGAATAAGGGGCCAAAAAGGGCCCAAATAAGCATTTTCTTGGTTTTCGCACCATAACTTTAGTTTAAGTTAATAGAAATCTATGAAATTTTGACACAAGGTTTATGACCACAAAAGAAAGATTGGGATTGATTTTGGGAGTTTTGGTTTCAATAGTTTAGGAATAAGGGGCCAATAAAGGGCCCAAATAAGCATTTTTCTTGGTTTTTGCACAATAACCTTAGGTTAAGTAAATGGAAATCTATGAAATTTAAACACAATGTTTATGACCACAAAAGGAAGGTTGGTATTTATTTTGGGAGTTTAGGACCCAACAGATTAGGAATTAGGGGCCAAAAAGGGACCCAAATAAGCATTTTTCTTGGTTTTCGCACTATAATGTTAGTATAAGTAAATACAAATCTATGAAATTTAAACACAAGGCTTATGACCATAAAAGGAAGGTTGGTATTGATTTTGGGAGTTTTGGTCCCAACAGTTTAGGAAAAAGGGGCCCAAAGGGTCCAAAATTAAACTTTGTTTGATTTCATCAAAATTGAATAATTGGGGTTCTTTGATATGCCGAATCTAACTGTATATGTAGATTCTCAACTTTTGGTCCCGTTTTCAAATTGGTCTACATTAAGGTCCAAAGGGTCCAAAATTAAACTTAGTTTGATTTTGACAAAAAATGAATCGGTTGGGTTCTTTGATATGTTGAATCTAAAAATGTACTTAGATTCTTGATTATTGAAGTTTTTTGGTCCAGTTTTCAAATTGGTCTACATTAAGGTCCAAAGGGTCCAAAATTAAACTTTGTTTGATTTCATCAAAAATTGAATCCTTGGGGTTCTTTGATATGCCAAATCTAACTGTGTATGTAGATTCTTCATTTTTGGTCCTGTTTTCAAATTTCAAATTCTACATTAAAGTCCAAAGGGTCCAAAATTAAACTAAGTTTGATTTTAACAAAAATTGAATTCTTGGGCCTCTTTGATATGCTGAATCTAAACATGTACTTAGATTTTTGATTATGGGCCCAGTTTTCAAGTTGGTCCAAATCAGGATCTAAAATTATTATATTAAGTATTGTGCAATAGCAAGTCTTTTCAATTGCACAGTATTGTGCAATGGCAAGAAATATCTAATTGCACAATATTGTGAAATAGCAAATTTTTTTTTAATTAGAGTTATCTTTCTTTGTCCAGAATAGTAAGCAAGAAATATCCTATTTGTGCAATAGCAAGAATTTTTTTTAATTGGAGTTATCTTTCTTTGTCCAGAATCAACTTAAATCTTTGTTATATACAATATACAATGTATATACACTTTTTACTACCAACTGATAAATTTAAATAATCTTTACCATTCAGTGATAACAAGCAGTTTTTTTACATCTTAATATTTTATGATGTATTTAAATGAGTAGTTATTGTTGCAAACTCCATTAGAAATTTGAATTGATATCAGTTTTGAAAAAGGGAAACGGGGATGTGAAAAAAAAGGGGGGGGGGGTTAAATTTTTCTCATTTCAGATTTCATAAATAAAAAATTTCTTCAAACATTTTTTTGAGAGGATTAATATTCAACAGCATAGTGATTTGCTCAAAGGCAAAAAAAACCTTTTAAGTTCATTAGACCACATTCATTCTGTGTCAGAAACCTATGCTGTGTCAACTATTTAATTTTAGATTTAAAAAGTTTGAAGAAGAAATCTTTAATTGATTTGTAAAATCTTGGCATTTGTTTTGTGTAAAAAAAAACCATGTAATGTCAAAAATTTGATCACAATCCAAATTCAGAGCTGTATCATGCTTGAATGTTTTGTCCATACTTGCCCCAACTGTTCAGGGTTCGACCTCTGCGGTCGTATAAAGCTGCGCCCTGCGGAGCACCTGGTTCATCATACTTGAATATATTGATTTATTGATTGGTTTATAGTTTAATCATGACAAGTTCTCAATTTTATCGAATTTTGGTCCTGTCTAATGATTTTGTGCAGAGTTATGGTCCTTTAACTTAGAAAATTCTCTCAAATATTCAGTTTTCCTCACTATTTTTCATCATACTTGAATATATTGATTTATTGATTGGTTTATAGTTTAATCATGACAAGTTCTCAATTTTATCGAATTTTGGTCCTGTCTAATGATTTTGTGCAGAGTTATGGTCCTTTAACTTAGAAAATTCTCTCAAATATTCAGTTTTCCTCACTATTTTTCATCATGCTTGAATATATTGATTTGTTGATTGGTATATAGTTTTATCATGACAAGTTACAGATCAATATCAAATTTTGGTCCTGTCTAATGATTTTGTGCAGAGGTATGGTCCTTGTACTTAGAAAATTCACTCAAATATTCCCTTTTCCTCACTTTTTATACGACTGCAAAATTTTTTGGGAGTTCGTATAGTGCTATGATGTTGTTGTCTGCGTTTGTCGTCTGAAGACACATTTGGTTTCCAGACAATAACTTTGGTCTTTAAAAGTGCAAACACAAACACTTGATGAAGGTAATTTTACCTTAGACTGCAAGACAAATATTTGCCTCCTTTGGATATTTATTGTTTGGAAATCTGAATCTGACAATTAACAATCATTCTGTGAGTATTGCCTAGTGTTTATGAGGAGTCAAGTGTTTGTGTTTGCACTTCTTGTGTTTTAGAGGAGTAAATATGTTGTTTTGTGCATCTCTGGTGTTTGTGTTTTAAAGGAGTCAAGCTGTTGTTTTTGCACTTCTGGTGTCTATATGAGTCACAATGTCGTTTTTGCACTTCTGGTGTTTTAGAGGAGTCAAGCTGTTGTTTTTGCCCTTATTTTGTTTTAGAGGAGTCAAGTGTTTGTGTTAGCACTACTGGTGTTTTAGAGGAGTCAAGCTATTGTTTTTGCACTTCTGGTGTCTATATGAGTCACAATGTCGTTTTAGCACTTCTGGTGTTTTAGAGGAGTCAAGCTGTTGTTTTTGCCCTTATGTTGTTTTAGATGAGTCAATTGTTTGTGTTAGCACTACTGGTGTTTTAGAGGAGTCAAGCTGTTGTTTTTGCACTTCTGGTGTTTTAGAGGAGTCAATCTGTTGTTTTTGCACTTCTGGTGTTTGAGAGTTTTTAAGTGTTTGTACTACTGGAGTCTTTAATGAGTCAAGCTGTTGTTTTTGCAATTCTGGTGTTTGAGAAATGTCAAGTGTTTGGACTACTGGTGTTTTTAAGGAGTTAAGCTGTTGTTTTTGCACTTCTGATGTTTTAGAGAAGTCAAATGTTGTTTTTGCACTTCTGGTGTTTTAGAGGAGTAAATCTGTTGTTTGTGCACTTCTGGTGTTTTAGAGGAGTCAAGCTGTTGTGTTTGCACTGCTGGTGTTTAAGAAGAGTCAAGTGTTTGTGTTTGCACTTCTTGTGTTGTAGAGGAGTCAAGTGTTTGTGTTTGCTCCTCTGGTGTTTAAGAGGAGTCAAATGTTTGTGTTTGCACCTCTGGTGTTTCAGAGGAGTCAAATGTTTGTGTTTGCTCCTTTGGTGTTTAAGAGAAGTCAAATGTTTTTGTTTGTACCTCTAGTGTTTTAGATGAGTCAAGTGTTTGTGTTTGCACCTCCAGTGTTGTAGAGCAGTCAAGTGTTTGTGTTTGCACCTCTAGTGTTTCAGAGGAGTCAAGTGTTTGTGTTTGCACCTTTAGTGTTTGAGAGGAGTCAAACTGTTGTGTTTGCCCTGATGTTGTATGAGAGGAGTCAAGTGTTTCTGTTGGCACTACTGGTGTTTAAGAGGAGTCAAATGTTTGTGTTTGCACCTCTGGTGTTTCAGAGGAGTCAAATGTTTGTGTTTGCAACTCTGGGTTTTTAGAGGACTTAACAAGTTGTGTTTCGCTACTGGTGTTTTAGAAAAGAAAACCTGTTGTTTGTGCACTGCTGGTGTTTCAGAAGAGTCAAACTGTTGTGTGTGTACTGCTGGTGTTTAAGAAGAGTCAAGTGTTTGTGTTTGCACTTCTTGTGTTGTAGAGGAGTCAAGTGTTTTTGTTTGCTCCTCTGGTGTTGAAGAGGAGTCAAATGTTTGTGTTTGCACCTCTGGTGTTTCAGAAAAGTCAAATGTTTTTGTTTGTACCTCTAGTGTTTTAGATGAGTCAAGTGTTTGTGTTTGCACCTCTAGTGTTTCAGAGGAGTCAAGAGTTTTTGTTTGCACCTCTAGTGTTTCAGAGGAGTCAAGTGTTTGTGTTTGCACCTCTAGTGTTTCAGAGGAGTCAAGAGTTTTTGTTTGCACCTCTAGTGTTTCAGAGGAGTCAAGTGTTTGTGTTTGCACCTCTAGTGTTTATGTTTGCACCTGTAGTGTTTTAGATAAGTCAAGTGTTTTGTTTGCACCTCTAGTGTTTTAGATGAGTCAAGTGTTTATGTTTGCACCTCTTGTGTTTTAGAGGATCAAAGTGTTGGTTTTTGCTCTTCTGGTGTTTAAGAAAAGTCAAGTGTTTGTGTTTGCACCTCTTGTGTTGTAGAGGAGTCAAATGTTTATGTTTGCACTGCTAGTGTTTTAAAGGATTCAAGTGTTTGTGTTTTCACCTCTAGCGTTTTAGAGGAGTCATGTTTTTGCACCTCTAGTGTTTCAGAGGATTCAAGTGTTTGTGTTTGCACCTCTTGTGTTTTAGAGGAGTGAAGCTGTTGTGTTTGCATATTTGGTGTTTTAGAGGTTTTGCACTACTGGTGTTTTTGATGAGTCAATCTGTTGTTTTTGCATTTCTGGTGTTTTAGAGGAGTCTAGCTGTTGTATTTTAGAGCAGACAAGCGTTTGTGTTTGCACCTCCAGTGTTTTAGAGGAGTCAAGAGTTTGTGTCTACACCTCTGGTGTTTTAGAGGAGTCAAGTGGTTGTTTTTGCACTTGTTGTGTTTTAGAGGAGTAAAGCTGTTGTGTTTGGTATGGTCTGTTGTACTGTCCAATATTTTTGTTTGCCAAGTTGCAACAATTGTCAAGACATAAACATTTTGGTTTCCACACAAAATATCAGGCTGCTTCTGTAATTTTTGTCTTGCCTTTTGGTCCCAGTATGCTAGACATAGGGATTGCTAACTGGCGGTGTGAAGTAAATTATTTATATAATCCTTCATATTTCAAAAGGTAGAAGAATTGGATGCTTCATACTTAATATTCAAATACCAGCAATAGTTATCCTATTACTCTAAATTTATAAGTGAAAATTTCCTGTGACCAAACAATTTTTTTTTAATGGTTACACTTAACTTGAATATAAGGTCAAGGGCAAAAGATATAAATTAAAATAATAGTACAAAAGCTCATAATTTTTAATAAATTAAACGATACATTCAATAAACAATACACGTCAGTTCTGGGAAAACAGTACTTACATAAAAAACTTCACACATAAAAATAAATTCTCTGTAAATTTATATAAGGTACATGTATCAATAAAATGTTCATACAATCTTAAAGGCAAACAAAAAAATATATGACTGAAGTGTTAATGTAACCTGCCACCGGAACAAACCTAATTAATTATAATGCCTGCCCTTACACATTTTATGTAAATTTTAAGTAATACACCATTTGTGTCCAGACATTTAAAGTCAAACATCCTTAAATTACAGAACATTTTACAAGACAGTCTATGTAACCAGGTAATATATATAAATATTTTTTTTTACACAACTGACAGAAAGCAATTGCAAGTGTATATATTTTTGGGGCCTTATTTGAAATTAATACACTCAGCAAATTGTTACATGGTACAATGTGGTACAAGCCCTACAAGGATCACAACAATGCTTGAAGTGGGTCTCATTGGGGTCTAAGCGTGACGCGGGATTGCCAATTTTTGTAAGCGTGACACGTGAAAGTCAAATAATTGTGTCGTGAAAACGGGAAATGAAGTCTAGCGGGACCCGGGATAACAAAAAAATGAGAATTGCTTACGTAAATAGTGTAAGCGGGATACGGAAATCTGACAAAACAGTAAGTCGCATCCGGGATCGGAACCCCCCCATGAGACCCCCCTTGAAATGCGTCACCATGTTGATATATCAAACAAGGGAGAATGAAACAAAAAATCTGGATGGTGATCATGGTGATTAGGAGATTAAAATATAAGAAAAGTTCACATACAGAAAGAAATCTTATATAATTAAGAGACAGCTTCTTACATGATGTCCTATATTTTATAATATGTTTGTATTTATGTTTGTACAAAAAATGTATATGACATGCACATGTACATGTTTCAGATTAAAGGACTTTTATAAAGCTAGGTACACAGTCATGAATGTTAAATGATTGAATAAAAAATATGATTTAGTTTTGTTTTTTTAAGGAATGGAAAATACAAACATTATCATGATTATCATGATTATTGGTTATAAGATACTGAATATAATTAAATCCATAAACCAAAACAAATCAACAGTATTTCATGATCATGCATTGAATTATATATGAACATGATAAATACAAACCAATGTTTTACTCTCAGACATGTCAGTTTGAATAACAAGTGTCTTCATTTACTCATACAAATAAGCAGAATAGTTTTTGAATTATGCATGGTAAAAACAATGTGACTAATATATATCTACATATATCACGTATATTAAAATAGACTCCAATGTATTGTACCTGTCAATGCCTGCTGTATATAATTTTCAAAGAGCCCTAATATCAAATTTGTCTCTTTGCCACAGACTTGCATGTAGATGCTGTCCCCCTTTAAATATAGACTACATGTACAATGTATGTGTACAAAATGTAACACTCTTGTTTTAACATTTTTAACTCTCATGGAATTGTTAAAAAAATTGTCATGCTTAACTGACATTTAAAAACAATTTAATAAGCATGATATTGTCTGTTCAATGGTCGGGTTGTTGTCTCTTTGACACATTCCCCATTTCCATTCTCAATTTCATGATCATTAATGATTTAATCATATAAAACTTGTGTAAACTTTATATTTAACAAATAATAATTTGTCTACTTGTAACATTCTCAGATTCTTAAATCAATAGCATCAAACGTAACCAATTTTACTTTCCATTACACACAGTTACATGAACATTTATACATCTTGCACAATACAAAAATAAAATACCAGAAATAAAATACCAGAAATAAAATACAAGAAATTTGTATTAAGAACTAATGTACAAAATGATGCTGATATTTTAAATAAATATGTCTCTGAAACAATGTTTTTTGTAATGATGGATGTTATGATAATGCTTATTAATTGTATGTACATGTACATTTGTATGTGTTCCTGTATTCCATTAATTTATAACAACAAAAATTACATTTCCTAATTGTTAGATTATCTAAAGGTTTTGAAACACAGATCTATCTGCTAAAGCAATGCCCAATATGAAAAGTATTCCCATCAACAAGTTAAGTTTGGCAATATCATGTGGCAGTCTTTGGAGATTTCCTTTCATGTATTCTCTTTCAAGATTAAAAGCTTGAAATATACAAAGCAACGGCAAGAAAATCCATTTTGAAATGTTCATTCCCATCACAGCAATAATGATAAATGGAATAAAAAGCAATGCTGTGAATAACAGATATGATCCAGTCTTTCCAAGTAGGATTGCCAGAGTCACTATTCCTGCTCTGTGATCTGAATCCATGTCTCTCACATTGTTTGAATGTAAAATTGCCTCCGTGTTCAAAGCTAAAGGTATTGCATATAACATTGGCACTAATGATAAATGACCACACTGTGATAAATAGGCAAAGAGTACAGAAAGTGGTCCAAATGTAAATATAATTAGTATGTCTCCAAGAGCAATATATTTCAATCCAAACCCTCCTGTATATAAGAAACTACTGGAGAGTCCGCCAAAGTACACAAGTGCCAAATGTTCCATTCGAGCCGATGTTGTAAGTGTTAATATGAGGAACCCTATACAACCAAATAAATAAAATATAGCTCCAAGTCTGGCAACATCTTGTGGCGACAAAATCATGTCTACAAGTGTCCGATCATCTGATGATTTTGTGTCTATACCTTGGATGAAATCATAATAGGTATTTACAAGGTTTCCTGCCGCGTGTATTGACAAAGCAGTTAAACAAGCTATAACGAATGAGACGAAACTAAAGTCTCCTGTGGATTTGTATGCTAATGTACTCCCCAACGCTACTGGTGTAAAACTTGCAGTGAAAGACCATGGTCTTAAGGCTGCAACATATTTTTTACATTCAAGTATCAAATTTTGTTTAGAAAACAATGCCCGTCGTTCTTTATCACCGGCATAGGAAACCGCTCCATTGGCTTCGTTTTCTTTGGGTTTCATTACGGTCTTAGAAGAAAAATGCTTACGAAATGAATAGTTCCAACACTGATTTATTATTTCATCAAAGTCATTTTAGACCTCCGCATGCTACTTTCGTTTTCATTCTAATAAGCGCTTGAAAGATTTTAAAAGGGTCTCACTAATTAGAGACAAGAAACATCGAAAAGCGACAAGAAGCGACAAAAAGAATAATTTTAGCGACAAGAAGACTATTTACCGACAAGTATTAAAATTACTTATTTCAAATAAATATTAAAAAAATAGGTAGTGGCTATTTTGCCGGCTCTGACAAAACAGCATCTTATGTGCTATTTTGCCGGTGTCCTATAGCCATTCTTCCCCCATGCCAATTTTCCCGGGGGGAAAATCTGGATCGATCCAATATTTCCCCCCGGAAAAATTGGCATGATCCAACTTTTCCCCCTCAGCGTTTTAGGGAGAAAACGAGGATCAGGCCAATTTTTCCCCCTTTGCGGCATGAGAAGCTAGTTTATCCCCTTGTAATATAACATCGGCGACGTCAGTTAGAAATATTTATCCTAATAAAAGAATATTATCTTTTTTTATTAGTTTTGCGCTACCAAATCTTCATCATATTCATATACATTTGATATGTATTTATATATACGTACATGTTATATTCATACACACGAAGAAATAATAAATAATAATAATGAAAATTTATAAAGCGCCCTATATAAAAAATAAAAATTACTCTAAGGCGCTGTACATACACATGGTAATTAGAAACAAATCAATGCCAATATTAACATAAAACATAAAAAATACATCGTGTCAGATTCAAATATTGAAATAAAAATTGCCTACCATAAACTAAAAGGTCAATACGAAATACATGTTAAGACAAAGAATTAAAAATTAACAATATAGGCTAAAAGCATGCAGAACAAGCAAAAACTCTAAAACGAAATACAAAGAGTAAAAAAGCCCGTAAAAGAGAAAAGAATTCAATCTAATTAAAAAGCAATGCGATAAAAACGAGTTTTTAGCTGTGATTTAAAACACTCTAGGGACTTGCATTGTCTTAAACTGTTCGGGAGATTGTTCCATAGAGATGCCACTGCCCAATCAAATTGTCTTTCACCGTACGTCTTCGTCCTCACTTTTGGAACGGTGAGTAGTTTTGTGGAACGCAAAGATCGGTTTGGCACGTGTAGATTGACTAGTTCCCGAATGTAAGCAGGGTCAATGTCATTCAAATCGCAGTACACATACGTCAGTATTTTGTATTGTGGTCTATATTGGACGGGTAACCAATGTAAAACAGCAAGTATCGGTGTAATATGTTCATGTTTTTTTGTCCTGAACATTTTTTTGTCCAAAGAACATTCTGATGTGGCGATCAAATCCATTCTTTTTTTGTGAACCCTTGGTTTCGTTGACTAAATGAATACAATTACTTTAACCACTTCTGGTCAGTTTGAAGATTTTCCCCTGGACAGATGTCTTTGATGTCTCCGACATAATATGGTGAAATGACTTTACATGCATATGATAAATCATGTTTGTACCACAAAGTAAAATAACCCATCAAAGACATTAATAGAGAAAAATACTCGTCGCCTGAAAGATTTCATTCAGGAGAAGAGGTCCGATAAGGATGAATTTCATCAAATCCAGAGGAGATATGTTCACCCTCTCCAACCAGCATGGGAGACGTGGAAGCACAGAACTACCCCCATTAGTGTGAGCTGTTCAAGGTCTACAAATATATCCCGCCTGCCCTTAAGGTGCATAGGATCGACCACGATCCAGCACTAATGATACAAATATCCACCGAAGTTACACTGACGTGGTAGTAAGTAGTTAAAGGCCACCGTACGGCCTCCAACATTGAAAAAAAAACCATTTAGTCGGCTATTAAATCCCCCGACCATTAAAATTTGAAGAAAAAAATCAAACAAAACTTACGGCCTTATTAATAACAAAATAATTTACGAAAAATAAACTGGACTGACATGAACTATGAACAACAACCACTGAACTACATGTTCCTGGCTTTGGAATGGGCATTGGCACATAAACAATGTGGTGGCCATAAACTCAACCCTCCCCAATGAACCCAACCTAGGACAGCACACTACAATAAAAAACTGTAAAATATCAGTTGCAATTGGCTTCCCAAAAAATGTTGGTACGGTGCACAATAATCACTAAGTCTTACATAAAAACAATAGACACAAATTAAAGCACTTAAATAAAAGTACTCGCAGTTACTGAAAGCTTTTTCAAAGCAAGTGAAAATGTAGACGGACTAGTGGACATAGACAGACTGGTGAATATGAAATCAGACGGGTGAATATGTAGACAGACTTATAAACAGACATGCAGTTGAGAATGTACAAAGACTAGGGGAAATAAAAAAAAAAAGACAAATTAGTTGACACAAAGACAGACTGATAAACCTGTAGACCGACTTGTGTTTATATAAAAGAACTAAAAATTTTATATATATAAATCTTTTTCTAACACTGTTCGGTTTAATTCCAGAACACAGTATACACAGTGAAATCTAGAATATAGGGGGGAATATTGGCATGGGGGAAAAGTGACTATACATATACGTATTGTCAAATTTCCGCGGGGGAAGAATGGCAATGATCCAAAATTTCCCCGGGGGAAATATTGGCTCATGCCAGTCTTTCCCCGGGGGGAAAAACTGGCATGGGGGAAGAATGGCTATATAACACCGGCTCCGGCATAATAGCCTCCTTGGCGCTATTTTGCCGGCTCCGGCAAAATAGCAATTTAAAAAGAGTTTTGCTATTTTGCCGGTCTTATTTCAGATTATTAATCAAGACTTATATATGAAATATATTTTTGAGGAAACTATTGAAGCAAAAATGATATATGTAGCTAGATGTCAATAAAATTTTATTCTTCGCCTTGCCTAGTCTTCGTAGTCGCTCAATGTCTTCAATTTTGGTGAACTGCGCTCATTTAATTACGTACTGTGTTTTTGTTAGATGTATATTATTTGTACAACCATTATTCCGACAGCCCGTTACTCCGACAGCCCATTATTCCGACAATGCATCTGTCTTAAAGGGAAGTAAGCGGCAAGCCGATAAGTTGTAAACAATTTGTTGTGATGAAAAAACATTACTATGTAACACTATGAATAGCAAGAGCAGTAAAAGGAAAGCAAATGCAAGTAACGGAAATGCGTCTAGTGAAACTGAACTTAAAAAGCCGTCAAAAAAACAACAAAAGAAGTCTAAAATCGTAAATAAAGAAGCTATCGGTCCTGTGCCGAACGAGTCGAGTGCACCTAAAACAATGACAAATGTAAACAATTCAAATACAAGTGCAAGTGGTCTATCGCATCAAAATATATTGCAATACAATCCAGACTCCAGTTATTTATCAATTGTGAACCCATCATTACAATATGCACAACAAATGCAATCGTTTCAGCCGTTTCAACGAACACCACATCAACAAATGGTTCAACCCCCCTTTTGTTCTACTCCAAACATGGTACATCCTCCACCAAATTCTTCTCCATCCATGATGTCACAGAGACCAGTGTGGGTTGATGAATTATTCACAAATATGCGTCATATCGAAACAAGGTTAGATAAACTTGATCAAATTGGTATATTAGTGAGCTCTATGAATATGAAAGTTATACAAGTAGAGCAAGAAACAAAATCACTTAGTGAAAGATTTGCAGCTGTTGAAATCTCAACACAATATGTTAGTGACCAATATGAAGACCAAAAAACCAAATGTAACGAACTAAAATCAAGTGTCATCAACATAGAAAAAACTATAAATACCCAACATTCAGATGTCTCGAGCGTTGAAAAAAAAATGACAGCACAGAAAAAAGAAATTGAACAATCATTTGAAAAAATGAAAAACTTGAATGAAAAAATGAGAGAAGATCTCTTAGATACACAAATAAAATCAAATATTGAGAACTTAATTTTTTATAACATTCCTGAAAAAGATGATGAAGATTGTCTAGAAGAATCCTTGATATTCTGTGAAAAAAACTTAAAAATGCCAAATATGCGCGAATCCATCCAGATACTGAAAGCCAATAGAATGGGTAACAAAGGTGAGAGGATCCGTCCAATTCTGGTCAAATTTGGTAGTTTTAAACAGCGTGAGGAAGTGAGAAAAAATGGTAAAAACCTAAAAGACACCAATTTTGGAATTTCAGAACAATTGCCAGGTGAAATACAAAAACGAAGGAAAACTCTACTACCTGAACTTAAAAAACTGCGCGATGAAGGACATAAAGCTGAATTTGTGAGAGACAAGATACATGTTGGTGGCAAAGAATACAAAAAATAGCAGCACACTAGAGGGCAATTTAATAACATTAGATGTCTCAGTTGGAACGTTCATGGTTTATATTCATGTTTTGATGATAATGACTTCCTAAATATGATCAATGAATATGATTTAATTTTTTTATGTGAAACTTGGTTGAGTGATAGCGAAAGGCTTGATATCTCAAATTTCGAAATTTTAACAAGCTTTTCTAGAAAAAAGAATATTGGAGTTAGAAGGGAAGGTGGTATTTCTGTTTACTGCAAACCTTATATTTATAACGGTATTATTGAAGAAAAAATATTAACAAATGGTATTGTTTTAGTGAAACTAAAAAAAGATTTTTTTCATATGCAAGATGACATGTATATATGTTTTGTTTATATTCCACATGAAAGATCGTCATTTTATTGTCGAGCCTTCGACTTTAGTCGAAAAAGCGAGACTGAGCGATCCTACATTCCGTCGTCGTCGGCGTCGTCGTCGTCGTCGTCGGCGGCGTCCACAAATATTCACTCTGTGGTTAAAGTTTTTGAAATTTTAATAACTTTCTTAAACTATACTGAATTTCTACCAAACTTGGACAGAAGCTTGTTTATGATCATAAGAAAGTATCCAGAAGTAAATTTTGTAAAAATAAAATTCCTTTTTTTCCGTATTTTACTTATAAATGGACTTTGTTTTTCTGCGAGGAAACATTACATTCACTCTGTGGTTAAAGTTTTTAAAATTTTAATAACTTTCATAAACTATCCTTGATTTGTACCAAACTTGGACAGAAGCTTGTTTATAATCATAAGATAGTATCAAGAAGAAAATTTTGTAAAAATAAATTTCCACTTTTCCGTATTTTACTTATAAATGGACTTAGTTTTTTTGCCAGAAACAAAACATTCACTCTGTGGTTTAAGTTTTTAAAATTTTTATAATGTTCTTAAACTATCCTGGATTTCTACCAAACTTAGACAGAAGCTTGTTTCTGATCATAAGATATTATTCAGAAGTAAATTTTGTAAAAAAAAATTCACTTTTTCCGTATTTTACTTATCAATGGACTTAGTTTTTCTTCCAGTTAACATTACATACAGTCTGCAGTTAAAGTTTATACAACATTTATTAGATTCATAAACTATCCTGGATTTTTTACCAAACTTGGAAGCTTCTTTCAATCAAAAGACAGTATCGAGAGGGAAATTTTTATTGATGTTTTTCCACATTTTGTTGAGTCTGCGATTAACAGCAAAAGTAGGCGAGACACTGGGTTCCGCGGAACCCTTACGAATTTTTCAATAAATGATTGTGACTTTTTAAATTGTATTGAGAGTATTTTTTTAGAATATTGTAACAAAGGTAGTGTGTTTGTATGCGGCGATTTTAATAGTCGCACTGGTTTATTAAATTAATGATATTTTACCTTCTGATAATCTAGATAGGTACATTGATGTTATGTGGCATGATGAAGTTCCCAATATCCCAACTCGTTGTTCGTTGGATACTACTGCTAACCGATTTGGTAAATTGCTTATACAACTGTGCTATAACACCGGTCTAACAATTTGCAATGGAAGACTTGGAAATGATCGAGATGGAAAATTTACATTTTGTTCACCTAATGGTCGCAGTTTAATTGACTATATGTTAGCTTCACCAAATGATTATGATAAAATTTCAAACTTTGGCATTCTTAATATTAATGAATTTTCAGACCACTCACCCCTTGTGTTTGACGTTGGTATCAAAACTGTTACAGAAGAAAATTTGCCAAAAGTATCCAGCTTTATAAAATGGGAAAAAGATAAAGTGGAAGAATATAAAACTAAGTTGAACTTGCACAAGAACGTTATGACTGAGATTGTTGAAAATTTACAACAAGTTGGTGATGCAAACTCGGCGGCAAAGTCATTAACGGATATTATTTATAATTGTGCGTTTGAGGTGTTCGGTAGTTCAAGATTGACCCATGAAAAGGAATTTAATCAGACAGTAAAACATAATGAGTGGTTCAACCAGAGATGTAAACTTGAGAAAGCTCAGTTCAATTCAGTTCGTAATACCTTTTTACGTAATGGAAATGAAGCAAACAAACAATTATATATACAGGCACGAACAAAATATAACAAGATTAAACGTTCTGCAAAATTTCAATATAAAAAATCGAAAGGTATTGAATTGTGCAAACTGGCAAAAACGGAACCAAAAGCATTTTGGTCAAAAATTAGACGAAAAACCAAATCATCGTGTAAAGTTGATGCGGACAGTATGTACAAGCACTTTAAAGCCGTCTTGGGTGGTGACCAAAAAGAAATATCGTCAGATATTAGAAAATTAATTAACGATCCATATGTGAATAATCTTTCTATTGAAGAACTTGACTGCGCTATCACAGATTTCGAAATTAAAGACGCACTTAAAAACCTTCGAATGGGTAAAAGTCCAGGATTCGATAAAATCATAGGAGAAATGTTCATGTCCGATTCCGAACTTTTTGTGCCTATTCTACTGACGCTTTTTAACTTTCTGTTCGATAATGGTTATTACCCTGAAAATTGGAGTGATGGAATTGTTATTTCTGTGCCGAAAAAAGGGGACCTGTCAAACCCAAATAATTATAGACCAATCATACTTGTCAGTATATTTTCAAAACTGTTTACTTATATTTTGAACAAACGTCTTATAACATGGGCTGAAGAGAACGAAAAGCTATTAGCAAACCAATTTGGATTCCGACCGAATAAATCAACAATTGATGCAATTTTCGTGCTTCATGGTATTATTTCTCATACTTTACAAAATAAAGAAAAACTATTCTGTGCATTTGTTGACTTCTGTAAAGCGTTTGATAATGTAGACAGACGAATATTATGGTATAAACTTTTTAACTCTGGAATAAGTAGCAAAACAATTACTATGATAAAGTCGATATATGCAACTGTGCGCCTCCGTGTGAAAACTGATGGAGAATTTTCGGAAGTGTTTGAAAACATTTCTGGCGTGAAACAAGGTGAGCCTTTATCACCTTTACTTTTTATATTTTTCATTAATGACATTGCTGAGGAGCTTGAAACAAGTAACAACGACGACTTCGTTAGTGTGAATGGTATTTTGATTCATCTGCTACTTTTTGCTGACGATACAGTTTTATTCGGTAAAACACCAGAGGCACTGCAGCTACTTCTTGATAAACTTCTAAAATATTGTTCAAAATGGAACATTGAAGTGAACAAAGATAAAACTGAAATAATTGTATTCCGTAATGGATGGCAACAAGTCAATCACAGTTGGTATTAGACCTTTTCAACATCTCTCGACACCTACAGTTGAGAACGACTATGACAGGTAAAATGTGAAGGGTCGTCTCAAAAATAAAAATAAATGAAATCATTATTGATTTTACTACTTTCATTGACAATGATACAACTTTCCTACCTAGTCCAAATAACATGATTTTTTTTTAGTTTATCTTTTGATATGTTGACGTTCTAGCTGTCCTGGTTGAATTTGGAAAATGAAAAGAACAAAGCATGCTTAATTGTGGTTAAAATTCAATTAAACAATGTATTATGTCTGTTGACAAAGGCGGCACATGTTTCCAAAGTGTCTGTTAGTTTTGGCCTTGGGTGCCTCCATAATGTACTCAATACTTTGTATATTTTTAATTCACCAATTTGGTGTTCCACTCGAATTCTGTATTCACCAATCACGCTATTAAATTTGCTGATTTTTTTTTATCAAATGTTATGGCTTACGACTAATTTGAGGTGTTGTAAAGGGTGTAACTAAAGGATGACGATTTGGATAAACTTTGTCTCTAAAGAGAACACAGTCCTCCGGGAAATGCATTTCTCCTTATTTTGATCCAAAACATCCCTTCTGTATGGTCATGGATGAGATAAAAAAAAATATAAAGTACGAAAAAAAAAGAACTTTGTTCCGCAAATTGTATATAGAGAAACACATTCTGACCCGGTGAAAACAAAACAAAATACAGCAATGACAGTGTATCAACTTTTTGTAAGAATCCAAAAGGTCATTTTCAGGAAAAGGGGAAGCACACTATGACGAAGGGACAAGGTATGTTGTTTTCGGAACATCAGCCGTTGGTCTCCAAGCCCCTGCTTAGCACTGACCATATTGATTTTGCAATGTCAACGAGCTTTATAGTGTTAACTAACAACTTGAAATATAAATTCCATATACGCATGTATGTAAAAAAAAATGTACTGCTTAGATGTTTTAACGTTTAAAACGAGAAGTCAATTATATTTTTTTTCTTCAAAATGAATCATGAAAACATCAACTCTAATAAAATATCTTAAAGCGGAGAAGTCCGCCGTTGATAAAAAAAAATCAAAATAGATGTGATATTTTCCTTAGACCTTCAAAATCTATATGTGATCATCCATCCAGAAATTGAATATGTACATCAACTAAGGTGAAGACCGGTTGAAAAATACCAATTTGGTCGTGTTCGCAAGTGTTGTACGGACATACGGACAGTCCAGTATTTACTTCTTTTTTTTTTTTTATAAATTTTGGAAAATTTCATCAAAGCTTTAAATTTTACACCAACAAATTAATCGTTATTTACTTGCGGCAAATATTTGGTAAAAGACTCACATAATCATAAAATTGAAGAGAAGCGGACCAGGATGCAGAATGGTTGCTGTACGTATTTTTTTTAATCAATTCAACATGAAATGTCGTGTAAATACATACAAAATAAGAAAACTATATGACAGATACATATATTTATTTATCTATTTGGTTGACATGTATTATGAAGCTATATAGTCAAGACAGTATATAACCGCGGCGGGCGCCAATCCAATATGTAACGTATTGATAATCATGTAGGTTTTTGTCTTTGAGACGACCCATCCATTTTACCTGTAAACTGTAGGTGTCATTAGTCGGTGTCGAGAGATGTTGAAAAGGTCTATTATGACAAGCACGAGCTCAAAGTTGTGAACTCTTTTGTTTACCTAGGGAATTTATTTCACTATAACGGAAAATTTCAGCAAACCCAAAAGAGATTATCCCAGCAAGCTAATAAAGCTCTTGCGTCACTATTTAATTCATTTAAGATGTTGTACATATCAACTCAACAGAAATGTGAAATGTTCGAAAGTCTTGTTGGATAAAATAAATAAAATAAATAAATAAATAATCTTTATTTCAAGAGGATGATCCCATTAGTTAAAACTAATCTTCCTGAGAGTCCTCAAAATAATAATATCATATTTATAAGTACATAGAGTATTATAAAGTTATATTATACACAATATACAATTGTATTTAAATAATAATAAAAAAGCATATTAATTTGCACAATTGATGAAAAATTTGTAACATTTTGTTTTAAAAGATACAAGTGTATTACTCATTTTTATTTCATTTGGTAAACTGTTCCATATTTGAGAACCTGAATATGTAAATGTTTTCTTTAAAAAATTTGTTTTTGGTTTTGGAAGATTTAATAGTTTTTCATCAGCTGAACGTAAGTTATAATTTTGATTATCAGTAAAATGAAAATTTTCTTGTAAATAGTTAGGAACCATACCATTTAATGATTTAAATACAAGTATTGCCTTTTGGTATTGAATGCGTTTTTCCATATTTAACCAGTGTAAACTATTAAACAATAAACTGGATGATGTCATTATGTCAGCTTCTACTATAACCCTAGCAGATTTCTTTAATAACTTATTAAGTTTATTTATTCCACTTTCACAACAGCTTCCCCATATATTGCAACAATAATCAAATAATGGCAGAATATAAGCATTAAAATAGATAATACGTATATGCATAGGTAAATATTTTCTTATCTTTTGTAATAAATTGATTCTGTTTGATATAGTACATGACATTTTATCTATCTGCTGATTCCAACTTAGGTTTTTGTCAATATATAAACCAAGAAGTTTTTCACAATCTACATTTTCTATTTGTTCATTTGAAATATTGATATCTAAACTGTTTCCAGTTGAACAAAGCCTTTGTTTGGAACCAATAATCATTGATTTACACTTTTTGGCATTTAATTTCATACAATTTTGCGAACACCAGTTTTCAATTACATGAATATCATTTTGAAGGTTAGAAGTTAACTGAAGTAAATTATTACCTTTACAATGTAATGTAGAATCATCTGCATATAAATCTATTAATGAATGTTCTATATTAAGTGGTAAATCATTGATATATAAAATAAATAACAGAGGGCCCAGGATAGAACCTTGTGGTACCCCAGTTTTTATGCATTTAGTATTAGACATGACGTTATTGACCTTAACTTGTTGGCTTCGTTCAAACAAGTAAGACTTAAACCAGTCTAGTGTACAATTTGAAACATTATAGTATTCAAGTTTTTTCAATAAAATTATGTGATTAACCAGATCAAAAGCTTTCTTTAAATCTAAAAATATAACTCCGTTTATCTCTCCATCATAGGCGGATTTAGGGGGGGGGCCCGGGCCCCCCCTTTTTGGGAAAAAATTTGGTTGCTTATATAGGGAATCACTGAAGCGTGACTGGAGCGGGCCCCCTCTTAGGTCAGTCAGTGGGCCCCCACTTATGAAAATTTCTGGATCCGCCACTGTCCATTATCTATATTTGCTAACCATTCATCTACTAATTTAGTAAGAGCAGTAGTACACGAATGTTTAGGTCTTAAACTATGGTTCTGAGATATGGGGGTTTCATCATGCCAAAGACATTGAACAGGTTCATAATAAATTTTGTAGATTTGTACTTAAAGTTGGTAAAAATTCACCTATATGTGCTGTTATCGGTGAACTTGGACATTTGCCAATGCATATTATTAGAAAACAAAGAATACTTAAATATTGGTTGAAAATTGTTACCAAGAAACCTCCTATTGTATTTGATGTATATAAAATGTTAGTTAATGATGCTGAGAATGGTAAAACAAACTGGGCGTCAAATGTTCGTACCTTGTTAAATGATCTTGGTTATAATTTTTTATGGTATAACCAAGAAAATGTATTTTTTTCATATGATGTTTTGAAACTACGCCTCTATGATCAGTTTATACAAAGCTGACGTTCTAGTATGTTGGATTGTGAAAAATTGGATATTTTGAAAATGTTCAAAATTGACTTTTGTTTGGAAAAATATTTACTTCTTGATGTCAATGTTAAACTCTTAACACAACTTAGATGTGGTTCACTTAAACTCAACATTGAAACTGGTAGATATAATAATGTGCCTCGTAATGAAAGACTATGTCAATGTTGCAATATGAAAGCTATTGAAAATGAATATCATTTTGTAATGATTTGTCCAGCCTATAGACATCTGCGTTTAAGATTTTTGCCTAAATATTATTGTTCTTGGCCTAATATGTCAAAATGTTTATCACTTATTCAAACATGTTCAAGAACTTTGGTATTAAAACTTTGTTGTTTGTTAAATGAGAACTGGAAACTACGGTCACAACTGATAAAGTAGATTATATATAATACTATTTGTTTAATATGTTGGTTTTGTTTTTTGTTTGTTATTATTTTGCTTTCTGTTTGCATTTATATTATGTCGCTTACTATATTATATATGTTGTTGATGCTATAGCATTATATTATATGCTGATTTGCAATAAACTTATTGCAATTACAATTAAAAGTGTATGTTCTCTAAAAAGACCAACTCCGTCCTCTCAGTATAATATGTGTTGTTGTCCGTTTTGAAACGAATGCTTATTGCAACTACTCGCGGAAATTAGCGACTAATGTAGCGTCAGTCAAAATGAAGAAAAAAAAGAGACATACAAACCCAGGTCTTAAAAAAAAGAAGACAAATAGGACGAAATAGGTGTTCCGAAAAAATGAGCAATTCCAGCTTCTACCAAGACACCCACCCGTGCGATTTTATGAATATCATGTTCGGGAATGTACGTGAACACTGAAAAAGGCAAACTTGATATTATATTTTTCATTTAAGAAATTTAAACTGTTTTCAAGAAGAAAAATATTTAGATATCATTGATTTTAAGAAAGGCAGTTCATATTTTAATTAAGGCAGTGGCTATTTGACCGGCAGCGGCAAAATAGGAAATTTGCTATTTGACCGGCAACGGCAAAATAGCAAATTTGCTATTTAGCCTGCACTGAATAAAACTGTTCATTGGTCAATGTGATTAGTAGAGGTTTAAAAACTTAATAGTAATTTAAATTAATTTTATCACAATATCAAGCATTAATAAAAATACAGTACAATCAAAAATAAAAGATTTTCATAAATGAAAAATTTATAACTTTATAATATTAAAATTAAAAGCATGAAAACACATTTGTAAATACATTTATTAAATATATTTTTTTCTAAAATATCTATAAAAAAGTTGATTTTCAAATCTGTGTAAAATCTATGGTTTAAATATCCTGCCAGTGATAAAAATAGTGCTATATAGTACAGGGGGAGGGTTGAGATCTCACAAACATGTTTAACCCCGCCGCATTTTTGCGCCTGTCCCAAGTCAGAAGCCTCTGGCCTTTGTTAGTCTTGTATTATTTTAATTTTAGTTTCTTGTGTACAATTTGGAAATTAGTATGGCGTTCATTATCACTGGACTAGTATATGTTTGTTTAGGGGCCAGCTGAATGACGCCTCTTGGTCAGGGTGAGGGAATTTCTCGCTACATTGAAGACCTGTTGGTGACCCTCTGCTGTTGTTTTTTATTTGGTCGGGTTGTTGTCTCTTTGACACATTCCCCATTTCCATTCTCAATTTTATTATGCAAAACTACATCATAAAACAGACATGACAGACAATATTAATAGTTGCTTGCTTGGTGTTAATCGTGAAAAATCCTGCATTCTCACAATTTCCTGGGACTTAACATGACCTCACAAGAATAAAAAAAAATTAAAGTTAAAAATCAACTTTTGAAACTCAATATATGATAAATAAATTTGAAGAAAAAAATAATTAGAGAAAACAAATTTCTGATTCACCATATTTTTTATTTTTTCAAATTTTCCATGTGTACGCAACATAGTTTATTTAATTTTTTTAGATCAGAAGTTTAAGTGTTTATATGAGCAACAGTAACAAAAGGTTTTAAATAAAAAGAATTATATTTAATTATTATTCTTACATTTTAATGCGAGTTAGATTATTGAGATAAAATTTAATCAGTGCCGGCTAAATAGCAAATTTGCTATTTTGCCGGTGCCGGTCAAATAGCCACTGCCTTTAATTAAAGTCATAAGAAACCTCAAATTAAAAAAAAATGCATATGTTTTTTATAACCCAATGCATAGTTTTCATTATACAACTTATGTACATATACTTTTTCTGAGGAAAATTCTTTAATTTTTCTACATATAGAAGGAGTTTACTTATTTTTAATTTTTTCCTTCCAGGAAGCAATTCGCCGACATATTTTCCGTATGCATAGTGACCTAAGCGTAACCCTCCTCGTAAAAATCCGGTGATCGCAATACGCATGGATCTGTCATTAAAATGAACAATTATCTGATTGTACATGTTAAACACGTGCTCAATACCCATGCTTTTTGTTATTTGTTAACTATAACAAGGGGTACAATCAAAATCACGTGATGGATATACACACACCGGAAGTAACAGTCGAGCAGACCGCTTGAAAGGTAGGTAGTCGTATTTACTTGTTTATATCAATAAAATTTAATACATAAGGCAGTGCACCGAATGTAGGATACTATCTAGTTTTGAAATACACAATTATCCTTGCTGGAAAGCGTGTAGTTAATGCGAACACTTCGACACAGTTCCAAAATTTCACCGTCGAAGTGTTTGCAATAACTGCACGCTTTCTAGCAAAAACAATTGTGTATTTTAAAACTACATACTATCCGACATTCGGTGTGCCAACTTATTAATCAAAATTTAATTGATATAAACAAGAAAATGCAACTACTAACCTTTCAAGCGGCGAGTTCGACTGTAACTTCCGGTGTGTGTATATCCATCACGTGATTTTGATTGTACCCCTTGTATAAGGTGACAATCGGTAAACTTCGGCTTCAAAACACGGCATCTAATGAGCAGCCATATTTTTTAATCATAACAGACACAGAGAAAAACAATTGACGATTATACAATATATTTGCGTAAAAAATGAGAAAATCGTACACAGATGACTAAGTTTAAACTTTATGATATATACATGCATTGTTCAAGAATTGGATAAGACACATTATTTTTAACCACTTACTCGTTTCTTATATATGACTTTAAGAATCTGTACTCACCAATTGCATAAGAATATTCACATTTTAATTATGTTTTCCTCTTGTTTGTCAAACTTTGATTTCAGTTCTCTGTATTTTACAATTTGTGTCTGTTTTTTTCTGGACAATGATGAACAAATAAGGCATTTTGCAAGTTTATTATATATTGCCTCGGAGAGTTTTAAAAACAAATTATAAGATACATATATTATTGTTCTCAAACACAAGTAAGATTAATATCATAATACGGCAGTGTAAACGTAAAACATGCACTTGCTTTATACATGATAAATAATAAAATATCACAATTAAATGTAGCAATTAGATATATAGATCTATGTATCAATTTTTTTTCCTCAGTATCTATTCATTGATAGAATATTAACTTTCTTGTCGCTAAGATTGTTTTCTTTAGAATATTCTTATAATATTTATTTACAATAAGTAATTTTAATAAAAAAGAAAGTTTTCTCGTCGCTAAATAGTCTTCTTGTCGCTAAATTATTCTTCTTGTCGCTTCTTGTCACTTCTTGACGCTTCTTGTCGCTAAAATTCTTCTTGTCGCTAATTAGTGAGACCGTTTTAAAACTCTTTAAACCAGAACAAAGTTTATACAATTGAATGCTACTTCTTGTTGTATTTCCATGTGTTTTATTATTCAAATACTTTTGATTAATATTCATCAAATAAAAGAATCTTTTCAGTAATGTATAAACAGAGTGTTTTTATAGGCTATAAAATGCACTTCCGGTGATAAAAAAAACAAGCACTGCACAAATCTATCTAACCTGTTCAAAACAGTACAGCTTTCTCATTTATTTTCTTGTTGTCATACACTAGTTGCTAAATATATCTGCACCATATGTTCTGATATCTATTGTCAATAATAAGTGTCAACCTCATTTACATCTGTTTGAGAGAAACAGAATAATTTGTTTTCCCTTTCTAAAGTTCAACTGTTCGCTTTCATGTCAAGTCTATTCGGCCCTTTATTTAAGTCTATTTGGCCTCAATTTATATGAGAAAAAAATATATAATAATAAAATATAAATATATGAATTGTAGGTACATATTATTTATGAGTTTTACTGTAATCATGATAATCAGTGGTGGATCCAGCCATTTTAAAAAGGGGGAGGGGTGGTTCCCTACCCAGAGTAAAGGATGGGGGTTCCAACTATATGCTCCCATCCAAATGCATTGATCGGCCAAAAAAAAAGGGGGGTTCCAATCCCTGGATCCGCCACTGATAATACAAAACCTGGACAGTAAACTGGTAAAGTACTAAAGAGATATATATATAGCTGTACATGTATGCTTTTGACCTGTATTGAAAAATATATATTATTGTCATTAGCTGAGAATTCACTATGAGGCTGAATAAACTTTAAATTGAAACGACCTGATTCCAACTGTTAATTACTTGGAAATTTGAAAAAGCATGAATTTTTAAATTACCAATACACCTTACCGCTATTTGTCCGCCATTACTGGAAATTTCACTAGTTCCTATAAAATTTTGATGTCATAATAGAAAATATCTGACGCCACAATGGAAAATTAATTGTTGTATGACTTCCAAATTTTAAGGGGAACAGATTCTCCGGTCAAGCGGGAATTGTGATAAGGTGTATGCATTAACATGTACATGATTAGATATTCATTCAGTTGATCCAGTCCTTTGATTGTATCCTCGTGTATTGTATTTTCAACCTAATAACTTCAGAATTTCCCTTTTATCTGTTTGAACATAGATATGCCTAATGTTTTGGGAGTCTTTAGTATACTGGTGCATAAAATAACTGTATCTGAAATATGTTTTTTTTCTATTCTTCTAACATCAAGATAATTTCTGAATTTACAGTACCAATTCTAACCTTTTTTTCAAATTAGATTACCCAATTTTTTTTAAACAGCAGGATAGAAAGGATGAAATAGTAGCAACAAATTCAAGGCAAAGATGTCTTCACTGTCTCTTATGCCCCAGTTTATTGCTGGGCTGAAGAACAGAAATGAAGAAACCAGGATCAAGACAGCTAATGACCTTCATCGGTTTGTCAGTACAGAACTACGGGAAATGCCATTTGAAGAACATACAGCCTTCATGGACAAGTTTTATCATCAGATATTCGAGTTGGTATCAAGTTCTGATTTGAATGAGAAGAAAGGAGGCATCTTAGCCATAGGTAATTGTAAATCAAACAATAACGGAAACTAATTTCTACGATTCAATTTGACTAAAAAATGTGAGATCTAAAATCTGCACCTTACAATGCAAGATCAACATAAAACACAATTTTAGACTACAATATATGGTCTTCAAACATGTCCCACTACCTATACATGTGGCATGATTTATTATGACCTTGAGTCTTATGAGATTTTAATTAATTCATATATCAATTCTACCTCTTAACGTAAGATTGGACTTTATACTTTATTGGATAGATGCTTATCACAGAAAATGTCATGAGATCCACAAAATTGTTAAAACCTAAGAATATAATAGCTCTTGGCACCATCCATACCTTCAAAATGTTCCAATTTTTATGTCTGTCAATGTGTGTAGTTTTTGTAAATATTTTAAAGTAACAGAATTCCATTCATATGTTTACGCTTTTTTCTCAGTGAGTTTATGTTTGAAACAAGACTACTGAAGTGAGTAGAATTGGCACCATCCAAACATTCCAATTTTTGTTTGTGTAGTTTTTGTAAATATTTCACCATTCATATTTATCATTGTTTATTCACTTTTTTTCTCAGTGAGTTTAATTGGAGTTGATGTTGGAAACAAGACTGCCAAAGTCAGTAGATTTGCTAACTACTTGCGTAACCTTCTTCCTTCTTCTGATGTCAGCATTATGGAGATGGCCGCCAAGGCTGTTGGCATCTTAGCATTGTCTTCTGGGACATATGCTGCTGAGCATGTGGATTATGAAGTTAAAAGATCAATTGAGTGGTTGACTGGTGAGAGAAACGAAGGCAAGAGACATGCTGCTGTAAGTAGATATTATTAGGCCCTTTATAGCTTGCTGTTTGGTGTAACCCAAGGCTCTGTGTTAAAGACCGTATTTTGACCTGTAATGGTTTACTTTTACAAATTGTGACTTGGATGGAGAGTTGTCTCACTGGCACTCATACCACATCTTATTATGTCTATAGAATATCAGGATTTTTTTGCATCAGGTTTTGTTTCGTGATCAAGTTAGGCCTTACAAGGGGCAGATCAATTGTTGCTGTGTTCATTATTCATGTTTCATTGGTTTGAAAAATTTAATTAAATGAAATGTTAGTGTAAAGTTAATTTCTTGGTAAAATGTCAATGACAGGAATTAGACACTGTCCAAAATTTGTAGTACAAATGTTTAAGATGAAGGCTTAAGCGAAAGAGAGTAATTGTCTACATTTAAAGGCTGTAGTTGAATAAATTTTAGGGTGAAGAGAGAGGAAATATTATTTTACTATCTAAGGCTGTACGACTAATGAATGTAATACATGATTTTTTTGTGTCAGAACTATAATTTATGATTTAAGTCAATTATTCGCAAAAGTAAGATATTTAACCAATTGTATAATTGTCCTCAATATGCATAAACAACAATCATATCCATTCAATTAACCAATTGTTAAATGGAATAGGTTCACCTAATTTTTAGGTAAAGATTGCATGAAATGCAATCAAAACCTTACGGTACTGACTTGATATCTAAATCTTTTAAGGCTTATCACTACCTTTTATATACACAAAATATAGTGCATAGATCATAACATTCTATACATCCTATCCATGAACATTTTAAGAGATTTATCAATGAAATATATGCTCAGATATCAAGTCACAAAATTATGTTATACTTGTCAGGAAAATAACATAACTTTTGCAAGCTGCAGGAATCTAATATCTGTTTTAAAAATATCAATGATGTCATTGTTTATGTTATCTTTACTTTCGACAGGTGCTTGTTTTGAGAGAGTTAGCCACATGTACACCTACTTTCTTCTTTCAACAAGTTCAGCAATTCTTTGATGTTATCTTTGCTGCAGTTAGAGATCCAAAGGTATATAAAATAACATTGGAAAATTATGATTTTTTTCATAAACTACCATTCATTCAGAATAGAGTTTTAAGAATAAGCTACATAGAAAAAATTTCAATGAATACTAGTATAATGTAATATATGATGTTTTTTGTTTGTGAATGAAAGAAGATATGGTGTATGCATTAATGACAGCAACCCAATGACAAAAATCTATAGAACATTCAAATTAATTTAGGAGGTAATGAAAAGAACCCCTTCCATTCTTTTTGCTTTATATCTGTTAAAAAACGTCACCTAAAACCAAACAATTTGACAGAAAGATAATGATTGTATTCAAGCGTATTGTTAAATCAAATTTATTTGGTAAGAGTGGTAAATTGACAATGGTGATTAATATATTAGCTTCAATTTTCAGCCTGTGATAAGAGAAGGAGCTGTTGCAGCAATGAGAGCTGCTTTGGTTGTGACTTCACAAAGAGAGTCTAAAGCTGTACAGAAATCACAGTGGTATAAGGTGGGTCATGTTAGATCTATTGGTATTTCCACATTAATGATCAAGGACCTAAAAGACCACATCTCTAAAGAACTAGTATGATTTAAAAGAACTGGTGCATAGCTATTATAGCAATTAGAATCTTAAAATTATTGTTTGCTTTTAATTTATAGAAATGCACAGCAAATTATAAGAAGCCTAATAAGCTTGATCTAAAAGAAAGGCGACAGATACCAAAGGGACATTCAAAATAATAAGTCGAAAAATAAACAACACCATGGCTAAAATAGAAAAGATCAACAGTCAAACAATAGTACACAAATACAAGGAACACAACATAGAAAACTGAAGACTGAGCAACACGAACCCCCATCAAAAACTGGGGGCGATCTCAGGTGCTTCGGAAGAGTAAGCAGATCCTGCAACACAGTGACATCTGTCTAAGTAAGCTTTACAACAATGTTCTTAAAGAGAAAAGAAGATACCAAAAAGACGTATAAAATATTTATAAGTCTAAGGAGGAATGACAAAACCATTGCAAAAAATCAACAGTGCAACCATTGAAAAACTTGTTCAAAAAAGACTGTCTTAGAGAAAATATATATGACAAGTTTACAACTTTTGTGGCTTTACATATATAAGTATATTCCCATCAACGAAATAACTCCAAATATTGAAACTGAAAATAAATTCAAAGAATTCTTTAAAAGTAAATATTTTATAAAGCAATAGGTAACAGGACAGATAAGTAATAAATATTGAAAACATGAAACATAATTTTCTTTTATTTGCTATAGAGAGAGTCTTTAGAAATAATCATGTGTAAGTAATCATAATATTTGTGCTGTAGCATTGTTTTGATGAAGCTGTTAAACCTTATGATGAGACAACTGGACGAGACAAGAAACTTGCAAAAGACGATTGGGCACATGGCTCACTTCTGGTAATCAATGAATTACTACGGTGCAGCAATATGGAAGGGGAGGTAAGTCAGGCTTATTTATTGTGACAAAACAAGACAAGTTGATAGGCTACATGTCAGACGTTGAAAAAGTTATAAATGATCAACAAGACATCGTCAACAGATTGACAGATATTCGCTGTTGATACATCATTGGTTTCTTGGGTACAGGTGAACCATGGATTTAAATGATCAACAAATTACAACATTTGATAAAATCAGCTAAACGTTTTAATTACATTGTGTCGTTAAGGGAATATTAAGCTTTTCAATGATCAAAATTAGTGTTTGTCAAAATGCTATATAACCAGTGTAAATTTTCTGATAAAACGGTTGGTTCAATTTTTTTGAAATTTTTACACTTTTGTCAAATGTTCAAAGTAAATAATTTGTCAAAAGTTTATACAAATTAAACGAGCCAAATTAATTTTAGTGAATGTGTTGGGTACCACCTTAAACATTTGAATGCATAGTTAAGCAAATCAACAAAATCATGTGTATCAACAAAAGTACAATTTTCTCTCAAATCACCAAAATTGGTTATTAAGAAAAAAACCCCAAATCAACAATATGCAATCATCAAGCTTGAAAAATATTCTTTACCAGAAAATCCTGAATTATAATTCCTATGATAGACAAATGCCTGTATTTAAAAAAATAGTTGAATTTATATATGTAATGGATTATTCAAATGAATTGATTTAACAGGGAATAAACGTTGAGTGGAATGTAAGTACTTGATATCTTTCAATTTAGCAAAAGTCTTTTTAATCCATGCCTGCCAATCTTTTTTTTGAACAGGGAATGTGTTTTATTTTTAAACTTTAAACTTTAAAGTCTTTGATTTTAGATAATGTTATGATTTACTTTTATCTATATCCTAAAGGTTTCTTCACTTTTCTTCTATTATGTCAATTACATACTTGAAACTAAGTTGAAAGCATTAGAAATATTTTCATTGGTCTTTATAACTAACAAAACATCATTGTGTAAGAAAGTTTTGTATTTTGGTATGTCGCTATATACTATTGACCTTATTGCTATTGCGTAATCTGTGATTTTTAACCTCAGATTTCTTCAATCGTTTAACTTTTGACGTCATACAGCAACCACTTTTACATTGTGTAATCATATATACTTTCCTGGTTTGTAATGGCAGAAATGATATCAGCCTTGTCATCCCTATCACATTTGAAATTTTGTTTTACCACAATATTTTTTTTAATTTGTACTCATTATACTTTGCAACATATTCCCTGGCTATCCTCATTATTTTATTGGGATGATATTTCTCTTCATGTAGGTAAATGGATTTTAACATTTTTTCGATTTTCAAATATATGATTGGTTATAAATCTTTTTTTTTTAATTTAAAATGTTTTTAAAAAAAAAAAAATTTATTGAGATGATATTTCCCTGCATGAAGGTAAAGGATTTTAACAACATTTTGATTTTCAAATTTTTTATTGGTTATAAACCATTTTTTTTTTCATTAAGCCAAAATTATTTTAGTGAGATGTTATTTCCCTTAATGAAGATAAAAGGGATTTTAATATTATTTTGATGGTTATAAACATTTTTTTTAAGTTAGAAATTAGAATTCAGTAAAAGGTGCCTCACAAAATTTTGATTTAGATTAGATAGATCTTATGAAGATATATCCAAATAGGCAACAAACAAAAAAAAAGATTTGAATAAAAATAGTGCTAGTTATTATTGCAAAAAAAATTTAATTTTACCACTTTATTATGGTCTACAGTTAAATCTGACCTTGGTATATTACAAAATCAGATAAATGCTGCTAATTTGATTTTTTGTCAAAAATACAAATGAAAATAGAATAAAATGTATGAATGCATTATTAAGCAACATTCTTATTAGATATATAAAGTCAAGAGGGGTATTTCACAATGGTAAAGCAATCTTTTTTTAACTAAAGTTTAAAGAATATCATGAGTTTATATTTTTATACATTTAAGATCATCAGATAGGCAAAAGTTCTAATTTATGCACGTATCACTATATTTGCCAAAAAATAATATGTGTCTGATTTTGAATTGTTGACGACACAACTTCAATTTATCAGTCAGTCAAATGGATACTGTAAATTCAGAAATTATTGTGTGCATTTATTATTGCGATTTTTGTCATTTTAGACTAAAATGCAATTTTAAATTTTTGCGATTTTGAGAAAAATCCTTTTAACATTTGTTTACATTCATATAATAAATTTCGAAATGAGAATTTTAATAATTGCAATTATAACCCTGTCGCATTTTTCGCAATAATATAACATCACTATAATTTCTGAATTTACAGTATTAATTAGATAACATGTTTTGTTTTTTTCAGAGACAACACATTGAGATGGAAGAAATAACAAATCAACAGTATCTACATGAGAAAACAGTCAAGGTAGAAAATATAGAGCCATATTAAATAAGTTAAAAAAGGATGCAAAACAAAGTACTGGTTGTTGATGTCTTGCATTTTTTACTTTTTAAAAAAAGGTACTAATAGGCTTTGTGAATAACATGCCATATAAAATTAAATATCAACAAATTTGGCTAAAAAATGGAAGACCTTTATACTTTTGAAGCAATTAAAACTGTCTGAAACAAACAGTTACAGTCGATTCCATTGAATGTGTAGGCAAAGGTAATATGTTTGGTTATCTTGCTTGCTAGCTGAACCGTGAAGTCATTATTAGGTCAGGTAAACTACTCTCCTTTAAAAGTAGACTAGTTCGACAGATAACCAATCTATCTGTCTGTAGGACTAGGCTACTTCCCTTCACACTCAATGAAATCGGCTGTAAAACATAAAAAGTGATTGTTTTGTTGTATACATACTTGTATATGCATAATTTAGGTTGTAAACAATTATATGACATAGTTCAGGACTACTTAAGGAGGTAGACCTAGGTTAAGGGAAATAACTCTTAAAATCATCAGTACGTTTGTGTCAACCATTTTCAAAAATATTTTCTAAACTTCTAGGTTACATAGATTATTTTCAATCTGTTTCAGGTAAATGCTTATAATACATTGATGAACTTGACTTTTACAAACGCTTAACTGATTTAAAGAGTTATCTCCCTGAACCAAGGTCTACCCCCTTAAAGCTTTATTTCTAAACTCCTACAATGCTGTTAAAACATTTTATTAATTGTAGCTGATTTTATATTGCTTATATAATTTGTTGTAGGAGATGCATCGACACAAGTCTATGGGCAGTGTAATGGCCTTACAACAGCTTCAAAACAAGTCATCTCCACTGACCAGCTTTGGTCTTGGACATAATCAAATGGCACATAAAAATATACTATATGAAAGTAGATCATGCAAAGAACTTATCACTAAGAATTATGAAAAGGTAAAGTGTGTATTGATGTTTTTATACGACTGCAAAAATTTTAATTTTTTGATCGTATATTGCTATCACGTTGGCGTCGTCGTCGTCGTCATCGTCCGAATACTTTTAGTTTTTGCACTCTAACTTTAGTAAAAGTGAATAGAAATCAATGAAATTTTAACACAAGGTTTATGACCACAAAAGGAAGGTTGAGATTGATTTTGGGAGTTTTGGTCCCAACATTTTAGGAATGAGGGGCCAAAAAGGGCCCAAATAAGCATTTTCTTGGTTTTCGCACTATAACTTTAGTAAAAGTGAATAGAAATCAATGAAATTTTAACACAAGGTTTATGACCACAAAAGGAAGGTTGAGATTGATTTTGGGAGTTTTGGTCCCAACATTTTAGGAATGAGGGGCCAAAAAGGGCCCAAATAAGCATTTTCTTGGTTTTCGCACTATAACTTTAGTAAAAGTGAATAGAAATCAATGAAATTTTAACATAAGGTTTATGACCACTAAAGAAGGTTGGGATTGATTTTGGGAGTTTTGGTTCCAACAGTTTAGGAATTAAGGGCCAAAAAAGGGCCCAAATAAGCATTATTCTTGGTTTTCGCACAATAACTTTAGTATAAGTAAATAGAAATCAATGAAATTTTAACACAAGGTTTATGACCATAAAAGGAAGGTTGGGATTGATTTTTGGAGTTGAGGTCACAACAGTTTATGAATTAGGGGCTAAAAAGGGGCCCAAATAAGCATTATTTTTGGTTTTTGCACCATAACTTTAGTATAAGTAAATAGAAATCTATGAAATTTAAACACAAGGTTTATGACCATAAAAGGAAGGTTGGGTTTGATTTTGGGAGTTTTGGTCCTAACAGTTTAGGAATAAGGGGCCCAAAGGGTCTAAAATTGAACTTTGTGTGATTTCATCAAAAATTGAATAATTGGGGTTCTTTGATATGCCGAATCTAACTATGTATGTAGATTCTTAATTTTTGGTCCCGTTTTCAAATTGGTCTACATTAAGGTCCAAAGGGTCCAAAATTAAACTTAGTTTGATTTTAACAAAAATTGAATCCTTGGGGTTCTTTATTATGCTGAATTTAAAAATGTACTTAGATTTTTAATTATTGGCCTAGTTTTCAAGTTGCTCCAAATGGGGGTCCAAAATTAAACTTTGTTTGATTTCATCAAAAATTGAATAAATGGGTTCTTTGATATGCCAAATCTAACTGTGTATGTAGATTCTTAATTTTTGGTCTAGTTTTCAAATTGGTCTACATTAAGGTCCAAAGGGTCCAAAATTAAACTAAGTTTGATTTTAACAAAAATTAAATTCTTGGGCTTATTTGATATGCTTTATCTAAATATGTACTTTGATTTTTGATTATGAGCCCAGTTTTCAAGTTGGTCCAAATCAGGATTCCATATCAAGTATTGTGCAATAGCAAGAAATTTTCAATTGCACAGTATTGCACAATAGCAAGAAATATCTAATTTCACAATTTTCAATAGCAATTAATTTTCAATTGGAGTTATCTTTCTTTGTATAGAATAGTAGTTGATAATATATGTTGGAATTTGCCAGACATGACTATGATGTCATTTTCTATTTTTATTTGCCAATAACTTTATGTAAATAACTTCATTGGAAATTTGCCAATATAAAATGTTGCTGATGAAGTTTTTTTTATTGTTTTATACAATAAACAATGTATATTCACTTTTACTACCAACCAATCTTTACCATTCAGTGATAACAAGCACTTTATTTTACATATTAATATTTTACATTTTAATATTTATACCCCCGCTTTAAAAAAGGGGGGTATACTGTTTTACCTCTGTCTGTCCGTCCGTCCGTCAGTCCGTCCGTCAGTCAGTCCGTCCCATTTCGTCACATTTTTCTCAGGAACTACACATCCACCCTTTCTGTAATTTGGTATCAACATTTATATATGTCAGCCATACAGTGTGATGCGTTTTCAGATTCATCACTTGACAACTTCCTGTTTACCGAACACTTGTATGATTTTACACATGATAGCCAAGTTGAAAATTTTTCGTCACATTTTTCTCAGGAACTACAATACAAGGATTTCTGAAATTTGGTTTCAGGGTTTATCTAAGTCAGCTATACCGTGTGATGCGTTTTCAGATTGATCACTTGAAAACTTCCTGTTTACCGAACACTTGTATGATTTTACACATGATAGCCAAGTTGAAAATTTTCGTCACATTTTTCTCAGGAACTACACATCCACCCTTTCTGTAATTTGGTATCAACATTTATATATGTCAGCCATACCGTGTGATGCGTTTTCAGATTCATCACTAGACAACTTCCTGTTTACCGAACACTTGTATGATTTTACACATGACAGCCAAGTTGAAAATTTTGGTCACATTTTTCTCAGGAACTACAATACAAGGATTTCTGAAATTTGGTTTCAGGATTTATATAAGTCAGCTATACCGTGTGATGCGTTTTCAGATTCATCACTCGACAACTTCCTGTTTACCGAACACTTGTATGATTTTACACATGACAGCCAAGTTGAAAATTTTGGTCACATTTTTCTCAGGAACTACAATACAAGGATTTCTGAAATTTGGTTTCAGGATTTATATAAGTCAGCTATACCATGTGATGCGTTTTCAGATTCATCACTCGACAACTTCCTGTTTACCGAACACTTGCATATTTTTACACTATTAATATTATCCACTTGCGGCGGGGGTATCATCAGTGAGCAGTAGCTCGCAGTTTCACTTGTTTATGATGTATTTAAAAGAGTAGTTATTGTTGCAAACTCCATTAGAAATTTGAATTGATATCTCAGTTTTGGAAAAAGGGAAACGGGGATGTGAAAAAAAGGGGGGGTTTAAATTTTTCTCATTTCAGATTTCATAAATAAAAAGAAAATTTCTTCAAACATTTTTTTGAGAGGATTAATGTTCAACAGCATAGTGAATTGCTCAAAGGCAAAAAAACACTTTTTAAGTTCATTAGACCACATTCATTCTGTGTCAGAAACCTATGCTGTGTCAACTATTTAATTTTAGATTTAAAAAGTTTGAAGAAGAAATCTTTAATTGATTTGCAAAATCTTGACATTTTTTTTGTGTAAAAAAAACCCATGTAATGTCAAAAATTTGATCACAATCCAAATTCAGAGCTGTATCACGCTTGAATGTTTTGTCCATACTTGACCCAACTGTTCAGGGTTCGACCTCTGCGGTCGTATAAAGCTGCGCCCTGCGGAGCACCTGGTTCTCAATTATAATAGAAATTATTCCATATTGGTATTATTTTAGTAGGTTTCTCTATATGAAGTGGATTTTGAATAAAAAAGCATATTCACCTGAGAAAGTGTTATTCACCGCGCTAAACGTCACGCGCTTTTACATGCAACGTTATGGTAAAATGTTTCATGTACAATTTGTTTTGGTATATGTTTGTCATTAAATACATTTTCTTCTCTCGGAATATGGAATAAAACAATAACTGTCTTTTGTTTCGGTAAATATGGGGTTTAATTGACTTTTGAAAAACTGAAATTCACTTCGGCCGTCGGCCTCAGTGAATATCAGTTTTTCAAAAGTCAATAAAACCGCATATTTACCTCATCAAAAGACAGTAATTGTATAATATTTATATTGTGGATTCATTCTTTTTCATAGAATGAGAAATATCGGCATATTAGAAAATATTTGATTCTGTAGTTTTGCCATAATTTGTATTTAGAGCTGATTTCAAATTGCTGGTAGAGTAAAACTTTGGTTAAATTTCTGGCATGTTTACTTTGTTTGTGTACACGTTTACTAAAGCTTTGTTATTAAGATTGAAATCTTCAAACAATATATATAGGCATAGTTAAACCTGTATATGGTGGATTCTTTTATTTTCGTGGGTCCCAATTTTCGTGGATTTAGAAAAACTTGCCTTTTTTGTGCTTTTGCCACATTCTGCATACAACCTGATTATAAATTTGTAATTTATAGTTCACCTGTATCCACAAAAACCATGAAAAATTCGTATCCAACGAATAATAATTAATCCACAGTATATTATATTTATATTTGATTGGACGTTATCCCAATTACAATTGTACAATATACAAACAACACAAGCAAGCTATGCAAAATCTTGCCCTACATGCAGTAGTAAATTAGCTCTAAACCTATAAAAAGTTTGTACTTGGTGAATGTTTAGATTCATTATTCAGGGATACACAAAATTTAGTATCAACGAAGAATAATGAATAACAGTAAACTTTGCCATATGACATATAAACTAAATCTTGTATGTCATTACAATTAAATGCTACTATATCTTTAATTGACCTTTTTTCCAACTAAATGTTATATTTTTCTTTACAATTTATATGTGTTGAGCTATAGAAAATGCATTAGTAAACTGGTTTGGGTATATTGATCTGCCAATTTCTAATTTTTCAGTATAAAACAGGTTTCAGGTCAAATTAATTTTGCTGTTGTATTAATTTTGGAGAATGCAACCTTGAGGTCATATTGATTGTGCATTTCATTCTTGAATAATTTAAGTTAATTTCTATGTTGAAGTAAATTGATACCAAGATCATATGTAGTTTAATAGCTACAAATATTATTGGCTTATTTAATATATAAACAACAAGAATAACATTTTCATTACATTATTTTTGGTTTTCAGATATGCAGTTTGATATTGAGACACAGAAGCAGTAAGAATACATATGTACAACAAACACTGCTGGTCATCTTTCCAAGGGTCGCAGGATTCAGTCCTGCAGTGTTTTCTCAAGTGTAAGTGTTATAAGTCATACTAAATGTGTAAGTCAACTTTCAAAGGGTGACAGGATTCAGTCCTGCAGTGTTTTCTCAAGTGTAAGTATTATAAGTCATACTAAATGTGTAAGTCAACTTTCCAAGGGTGGCAGGATTCAGTCCTGCAGTGTTTTCTCAAGTGTAAGTATTATAAGTCATACTAAATGTGTAAGTCAACTTTCCAAGGGTGGCAGGATTCAGTCCTGCAGTGTTTTCTCAAGTGTAAGTGTTATAAGTCATACTAAATGTGTAAGTCAACTTTCAAATGATGGCAGGATTCAGTCCTGCAGTGTTTTCTCAAGTGTAAGTATTATAAGTCATACTAAATGTGTAAGTCAACTTTCCAAGGGTCGCAGGATTCAGTCCTGCAGTGTTTTCTCAAGTGTAAGTATATATTATAAGTCATACTAAATGTGTAAGTCAACTTTCAAAGGGTGGCAGGATTCAATCCTACAGTGTTTTCTGAAGTGTAAGTATTATAAGTCATACTAAATGTGTAAGTCAACTTTCCAAGGGTGGCAGGATTCAGTCCTGCAGTGTTTTTTCAAGTGTAAGTATATATTATAAGTCATACTAAATGTGCAAGTCAACTTTTAAAGGGTGGCAGGATTCAGTACTGCAGTGTTTTCTCAAGTGTAAGTATTATAAGTCATACTAAATGTGTAAGTCAACTTTCCAAGGGTCGCAGGATTCAGTCCTGCAGTGTTTTCTCAAGTGTAAGTATATATTATAAGTCATACTAAATGTGTAAGTCAACTTTCCAAGGGTGGCAGGATTCAATCCTACAGTGTTTTCTGAAGTGTAAGTATTATAAGTCATACTAAATGTGTAAGTCAACTTTCCAAGGGTGGCAGGATTCAGTCCTGCAGTGTTTTTTCAAGTGTAAGTATATATTATAAGTCATACTAAATGTGCAAGTCAACTTTTAAAGGGTGGCAGGATTCAGTACTGCAGTGTTTTCTCAAGTGTAAGTATTATAAGTCATACTAAATGTGTAAGTCAACTTTCCAAGGGTGGCAGGATTCAGTCCTGAAGTGTTTTCTCGAGTGTAAGTATTATAAGTCATACTAAATGTGTAAGTCAACTTTCCAAGGGTGGCAGGATTTAGTCCTGGAATGTTTTCTCGAGTGTAAGTATTAATCAGAAATTATTGTAATGTTTTTATTATTGCGAACAATGGGACAGGGTTATTATAGCAATAATTTAAACTCACATTTTTGATTTTTTTTTCTCATGAATTCAAAAAAGGATATTTCTCAATATTGCAAAAATTAAAATCACATTTTAGTCAAAAATGACAAAATCACAATAATAAATGCACACAATAATTTCTGAATTTCGTGTTAGTCATATTACCTCTGTAAGTCAGCTTTTTAAGGGTGGCAGTATTCAGAAAATACCAATTTTTTTTAAGTCCTTGGTTTGACCCAACTATGGGGAATACTCACGAACTCAAGTATTTGAGGCAAACAGGCTACTAGCTGTAGGAGACTACAGAGGCAGTAAAAATCTTATGAAAAAGACTTATAAATACAAATATTGAACTAGAAGGGAAGATATATGAGATGTATTTCTTTTTATTCAATTCATAGCTAGAAAAAAGCCGCATATTTAGATAGTATAGGTAAATCATATCATGTTATTAGTGTTTTTGGTCATAGAGTATTATTGTTAAACAGATACGATTTTTGTCGAGCCTGCGACTTTTGTCGCAGAAAGCTCGACATAGGGATAGTGATCCAGCAGCGGCTGCTACGGCGGTAGCGTTAGCTAACATCTATAAAGCTTTATATTTTAGAAGGTGGGAGACCTGGATGCTTCATACTTTGTATATGGATGCCTCATGTTATGAAGTTTCTGTCAGTCACATGTCCAATGTCCTTGACCTCATTTTCATGGTTCAGTGACTACTTGAAAAAAAAGTTAAGATTTTTTGTAATGTTCAATTCTCTCTTATTATAAGTAATAGGATAACTATATTTGGTATGTGCGTACCTTGCAAGGTCCTCATGCCCGTCATACAGTTTTCACTTGACCTCGACCTCATTTCATGGATCAGTGAACAAGGTTAAGTTTTGGTGGTCAAGTCCATATCTCAGATACTATAAGTAATAGGTCTAGTATATACGGTGTATGGAAGGACTGGACTGTAAGGTGTACTTGACAAACTGGCAGGTGTCATCTGAGCTTGACATCATTTTCATTGTTCAGTGGTTATAGTTAAGTTTCTGTGTTTTGGCATGTTTTTCTTATACTGTATGCAATAGGTCTACTATATTTGGTGAATGGAATGATTGTAAGGTGTACATGTCTATCTGGCAGGTGTCATCTGACCTTGACCTCATTTTCAGGGTTCAGTGGTCAAAGTTATTTTTTTTAGTTTTGATCCATTTTTCTAATACTATATGTAATAGGTCAACTATATGTGGTGTATGGAAATATTTTATGTCTATATGTCAGTCGCACATGTTTTATTTGACCTTGACCTCATTTCCAGGGTTCATTGCTCAGTGTTAAGTTTTTGTGTTTTGGTCTGTTTTTCTCAAACTATAAGCAATATGCCAACTATATGTGTTGTATTGAAGAATTGTTAGCTGTACATGCCTGCCTGGCATGGTTCATCTGACCTTGACCGTATTTTCATGGTTCATTGGTCAATGTTTAGTTTTCTTGATTAATGTTAAGTTTATGTGACAGTTGTAGTAAAGCTTTATATTTAGGATTATCAACATAATATCAATGATTAGTAAAGAAGGCGAGACATTTCAGCGTGTGCACTCTTGTTGCAAAATAATCCTGGATTATATTAAAACTAGTTTCATAGGTATAGGTTTAGGAAGATGTGGTATGAGTGCCAATGAGGCAACTCTCCATCCAAATAACAATTTATGAAAGTAAACATTTATAGGTCAAGGTGCGGCCTTCAACATGAGCCTTGGCTCACACCGAACAACAAGCTATAAAGGGCCCCAAAATTACAAGTGTAAAACCATTCAATTGGGAAAACCAACGGTCTAATCTATATAAAAAATCTTTCATGATGAAATTTAATTCTATTTAAATCTTTTGTTTTATTTTTATAGATATTTAGAAGAATCCATTAATTTCCTGTTGGGTACATTGAAGAATCCGAAAGACAAGACAGCTGGATTCCAAGCGATAGGTCTGATGGCCATATCAGTACAGGAGAATATATCTAAACATCTAGCAAGGATCATGGAAGTTATCAGAAGTTCTTTGCCCCCAAAGGACCTACCTCTCAAGTCAGTTTGATACAGCATATTTATAATTTTATATTAATTGTTTGCATCCCATCGTACTGCTGGATTTACATTCATCAGGAAGGCTCAAACGCAAAAACAATTTACAGGGAAAATCTCAAAATGTTTGATATGGAAACAGCTCATTAATGAAAGTGATAAAGCATTCTATCATGAATTTATTTGCATCACCATTTCATCTTTTGCATGATTCTTAGGGAGACGGCTACTCAAGTCAAATAGGTAGAATCAATTTTCACATCAATTATAAAAATTGGAATTTAAAACAGTGCATCCATTTATTGTTGCGTCTATTGTAATTTAAAATATTTCTTGATTCAATTTTAAAAAGCAGAATGCTTAACCTTCCTTTGAATAAGTTGGCACAAAAACTATCAAAATAAGTTTATTTCTTTTATAGTTTCTGTTTTATTTATTTATAACTTATACAGAGCTTTATGTATTGTATTGACCCCCGTATGTTTCTCTAAGAGTATTTGGGTTAATTTCCTTGTTGGATTGTAGTACTCCCATTGATGAATACCCTATATCTCTTAATTCATAATGGCATGATTTAGTATACATGATTTACGTTGTAGGAAGTACAAGAGTTTTGTAGTTGACCCTGCTGTATTTACATGTATTAGTATGCTGTCCAGAGCTGTTGGCAATGTTATGATGAAAGATGTCAGAGAACTCTTAGATTCTATGCTGGCAACAGGACTTAGGTAATAAATTATACAAAGCAATATTCTGCACAGTAAAAATATGATTTCTCAAATGTAAAACAGAATCAATTGAAAAATATGCTTTAGTTTTAAACTGATCAAATATTTGTTCCTATTCCTATCTATTAGAACAAAATGATCATTTATTGTCGAGCCTTCGACTTTAGTCGAAAAAGCGAGACTAAGCGATCCTACATTCCATCGTCGTCGGCGGCTTCCACAAATATTCACTCTGTGGTTAAAGTTTTTGAAATTTTAATAACTTTCTTAAACTATACTGAATTTCTACCAAACTTGGACAGAAGCTTGTTTATGATCATAAGTATCCAGAAGTAAATTTTGTAAAAATAAAATTCCATTTTTTCCGTATTTTACTTATAAATGGACTTAGTTTTTCTGCGAGGAACCATTACATTCACTCTGTGGTTAAAGTTTTTAAAATTTTAATAACTTTCATAAACTATCCTTGATTTGAACCAAACTTGGACAGAAGCTTGTTTAAGATCATAAGATAGTATCAAGAAGAAAATTTTGTAAAAATAAATTTCCACTTTTCCGTATTTTACTTATAAATGGACTTAGTTTTTCTGCGAGGAAACATTATATTCACTCTGTGGTTAAAGTTTTTAAAATTTTAATAACTTTCATAAACTATCCTTGATTAGACCAAACTTGGACAGAAGCTTGTTTATGATCATAAGATAGTATCAAGAAGAAAAATTTGTAAAAAATAAATTTCCACTTTTCTGTATTTTACTTATAAATGGACTTAGTTTTTTTGCCAGAAACAAAACATTCACTCTGTGGTTTAAGTTTTTAAAATTTTTATAATGTTCTTAAACTATCCTGGATTTCTACCAAACTTAGACAAAAGCTTGTTTCTGATCATAAGATATTATTCAGAATTAAATTTTGAAAAAAAAAATTCACTTTTTCCGTATTTTACTTATAAATGGACTTAGTTTTTCTTCCAGTTAACATTACATACAGTCTGCAGTTAAAGTTTATAAAACATTTATTAGATTCATAAACTATCCTGGATTTTTTACCAAACTTGGAAGCTTCTTTCAATCAAAAGACAGTATCGAGAGGGAAATTTTTATTGATGTTTTTCCTCATTTTTGTTGAGTCTATGATTAATAGCAAAAGTAGGCGAGACACTGGGTTCCGTGGAACCCTTATGAATTTTTTTTGGTGTCATGACACTGTGAGACAATAAAGGGTTTAAAACTATAACTTGTTTTGTCATTATGTTCTCAGTGCCTGTCATAGCTCTATTTTGATCTTCACGGGAAGAAGTGGTGAATAAAAATTAATAATTTTCTTGTATTATATAGACTCTCATTACAATTCATGCAGATATTTTTTTCAGATGTTCAGTTTTGAAACACCTGGTAGTGGAACTTTTAAAACCAACTTTTACCATTTCCTAAGTATTTTGATATTGAAATTACATGTTTATCATTGTTTAATTATTTTATTGCAACAGTCCAGCCTTAACAGCAGCTTTGAGAGATTTAGCCACTCAGATACCACAGCTGAAAAAAGATATTCAAGATGGACTCTTGAAAATTCTGTCTCTTGTTCTGATTGGTCGACCATTGAAGCACCCAGGTGCTCCCAAAAGTCCCCTATCTCCACTTCCTATAGCAGGTATAATATTCAAAATTTTTCACCAGCTTAAATAAAATATAACATCTGGACACAATTTCTGATTTTTTAAGCAGAGTAGTATATCTACAAAGTCTTCCTCATGATATTTTATTCTTAGTAGAGGGGGTGACACTTGTTTGGGTGTGGGGTATAGAGGGTAAAACAAAGTGGGGATGTGGGAAAAAATATACAAAAAAATGGAATTTAGGAAATGAGCACCATCATGTTACTCCTCTCTTTAAACGTGAACAATAATCATTAAATTATGTATCGCTGTGAGTCACTAAAGTAATTTTATTCAGTTTGTCAGAGATAAAAAAAAATGTACTTTTATTGTTAGGTGTTTAGGATCAAGAGCTGTTCCATTAAAAACACACACATGATACTCAGAACAGTCTTAGTTTGAGTGGATAATTTAAAAAAAAGATAAGCATCTATAGGGGCAATTTCGATTTTCACTGTACAAAATTTTCATTTAAGTCCACCCATAAAGGAGATTTAAAAAAACCTTCACTGGGTTTCTAGTCTATTACAATGGATCAGATACACATTAATTTCTTTCTTTATTCCTTAGAAGACATTGAAATTGTGAAAAAAATAGATATTTTGCACAAAAGTGGCATATAGTATAATTTTTTAATTATTTCTTGTTTTAATTTAAAAGGTGCCCTGTTGTCACCAACAGACAGCCATGATACAACAAGTATAACATTGGCTCTAAGGACACTTGGAAGCTTTGATTTTGAAGGTTTGTAGTCTAATATTTTAGTAACATCTTTCTATGCAACTAAACTATATTTAACTTTTTGGGTATTTAGCTAAATTGTCTTTAAATGACCCTAGAGGTATCTTCCAATAACATTATGAAATCATGAAACAATTACTTTTTATGCCCCACCTACGATAGTAGAGGGGCATTATGTTTTCTGGTCTGTGCCTCCGTTCGTTCGTCCATGCGTCCATTCGCCTCACTTCAAGTTAAAGTTTTTGGTCAAGGTAGTTTTTGATGAAGCTGAAGTCCAATCAACTTGAAACTTAGTACACTTGTTGCTTATGATATGATCTTTCTAATTTTAAAGCCAAATTAGACTTTTGACCCCAATTTCACGGTCCATTGAACATAGAAAATGATAGTGCGAGTGGGGCATCCGTGTACTTAGGACACATTCTTTTTTAGTTATGACATCAATTGTTTTGAATTATGATGCCAACTTCTGCAGGAACGTTTTGGTTTTAAGTAAGACTTTTACCAAGATTTCACGATTTACTGATAATACATGTACACATGACACCCCTATTCAATTAATTCTAGAAATAGCCCTGATCTAGAAGTAGAACAAAAACACTGTAATGTATTTTTTTTTATCTTGACAGGTCATTCCTTAACACAGTTTGTCAAACATTGTGCAGAACATTATTTGTCTAGTGAATATAAAGAGATCAGAATGGAAGCTGTTAGAACTTGTGCTAGATTGTTATCTCCCCTGCTTAAGGTAAGAAATTTAGAACAGTTATCTCCCTTGTCTAAGGAATGAAATTTAAGAAATTTATCAGGAAAAATCATCAAAAGGTGATAAAGCAACATACTGTGGATACATTTATTTTTCGTGGGTACCAATTTTCCTGGATTAAGGAAAACTAACATGTTCCTGAATATTTGATTTCGTGGTTTTGCCGAAATCAGCATACAAGCCTATAGAAAAATTGTTATTTATTGCACATTTAATTTCGTTGTTCACATATACCCACGAAATCCACGAAAATTGATATCCAACGAATAATAATGAATCTGCAGTATTTTGGATCCTCAATGCTCTTCAACTTTGTACATGTTTGGCTTTATAAATATTTTGATATGAGCGTCACTGATGAGTCTTATGTAGACGAAACGCGCGTCTGGCGTACTAAATTATAATCCTGGTACATTTGATAACTAATTATATAAGTAATAAGAATAGAATTTAGACATTTTTAAAAGATTATTACTGTTATTTGAAAAGTTGTCCATTTTATTTATTTTATATAAGTATTGAGTGCTTTTTTTTGGTTATTTTATTGGGATGTAAAAGACCGAAGGACTTTTTTGGATGAAGTGCTTCTGCTTCTGCGCTTCATTCTGGAAATGTGCACATAATTTTCTTTAATTCACCTGTGCACTTTATAGTGATGGCATGTGTCATCATGAATGATACACTTCATTAGGATATGAAGGCTAATTGTAGTATGACGCACAAGTGTTGTTATCCAATCAAAATAATGGATTCTTCTGAAACATACATGTAATGTAATTATTTCTAGTTAAATTGGTCAATCTCCATTAATGTCTGATCCTAAGTTATTAATTTATAACAAATAAAATTGAGAATGGAAATTGGTAATGTGTCGAAGAGACAAATGTTTACAATTAGGCAGAAGGCAAAAAAGATAAAATTGATTTGATATATTATTTTATCTTGACTTCCATTTCAGTTGCTAGCTTCCAATCAGGGCCAGGTCAGCATGGCAGCCATGAACACAGTAGCAGAAGTACTACACAAGCTACTGGTTGTTGGAATCACAGACACAGGTCCTAACACATATTGAATACTTTGTCTCATTCAAGCCAATTGGGCAAAGTTTGCTTTAACAAAGTTGTGAGCTTTATTGTTTGAGAAGGTCATGTACAAAAAGTACTGCATTTTCACAATTAGATCCAAGTGCGAATAAAGTGTTAAAGAAAAAAAAACATCAAAAGAGGATCATAAAGGGGGAGGGGGTATGTGTAGGGACAAACAGGAAATAAAATGGCAATTTCACAATGAGCGAAAATGAAAAATACCTTGCACCTTGCTTTATTACAAAATGCACAACCCACTATGAAATAATAACATTCCAAGTACAAAAACAGGAAATTAAAATTAAAAACACTTTGCACAAAAATAACTCTTTTTACTACCTCTGTAAATGTAAACAATCAATCAATACAATTTTATCTACTTATCCTTTCAGATTCTGACATAAGATTTTGCGTACTAGCCTCCTTAGATGACAGATTTGACCCACATCTTGCCCAGGCAGAAAATCTGAGTGCTCTATTTGTTGCCTTGAATGATGAAGTGTTTGAGATCAGAGAATTAGCAATCTGTATGATCGGAAGACTCAGTAGTAAAAACCCTGCCTATGTGATGCCTTCGTTGAGGAAAACCCTAATACAGGTATTTATCTGTCTCCTTATATTCTGTCATAACGACTTTATACTGGTGTTATTTATTTTATCATGTCTTAAAGGAATCCACACAGACTATTTTACCTTTATTCAAATTATATTCATGGATAAGAAGGAACAAAACCTTGTGTTGTACAAGCTTGGTACAAGCTGGTAGAGTAATCATGATGGAGTGTACCAAAATATGCTGCCATAGTCTTAAAACCTCATAACTGTTAACTATATGATTGAAGAACTGCGTTCAATTGCATTTTTTATCGAAATTTGTCCCCCATCACTGAACAATACGAAGATTCTCCTAAAGTTTTGACATCACAAAAGAAAATATCTGATGCCACAATTGAAAAGTGATTGTTAGATGAAGTCAAAAAATTTCAAGAGGCACAGAATCTTGGGTCAAGTGGCACAGATTTACATATAGCGATTATATGTATTGTGAGATATATATTGTCCTTGCACTTGTCAGGAATACTGTTTAAATAGTTTTGCAAAATGAACACAAAATAATGAACACAAATTATCTAATCCAAAGAAGTGTTTATTCTGTTCTATAAATAGATTTCTGTTTCTCTAGATTCTAACAGAATTAGAACACAGTGGGGTTGGTAGAAACAAGGAACAAGCAGCCAGGATGTTAGGATTACTGGTTGCCAATGCATCCAGACTAATTAGACCTTACATGGAACCAGTCTTAAAGGTACGAGAAATTAATTCTTTGCATTTTGCTGGTACTAATATAATGTTTTCTACTTGTATAAGTTAATTTCTAATACTGCGCTGAGTTTAAAAAAAGTGATTGGTGATTTCATACTGTTAATAGTAGACATGTTGAGTAAAAATATTGTTTTGATGCAATTTGTTTGTCCTGAAAATATTAAAAATACTTAATTAGTAATGATACATGTATTTGTCATAGATTTTCAACTTGCAATTAAAATTTATATCATAATTATAAAACTGTCCTTTGCTTAAACAAAAATATATTATTTTGTGTTTATCTTGTTAATGATAATGATATTAAATTTTCATTATTGCAAGGTTTTTATTATTGGGAAAAATGCAACAGAGTTGAAAATGCAATAATTTAAATTCACATTTGAAATATTTTATATGAATTAAGCAGGATTTTTCCCAAAATCATAAAAATTAAAATCACATTTAAATCTAAATGACAAAATCTCAAAAATATATGCACGCACTAATTTCTGAATTTACAGTATTTATACAAAATTGTAAATTCACCACCAACAAGTTATTTATTTGAGCGCCTCCCATCTGCCCAATGAGTTTAAATCTGGAACAACCCTAATAAAAATATGAGGAGTTCGACCATTTTTTGAGGTGTCAAATATTTTCCTTGAATTAAAATATTATGCATTTTTCAGGTATTAATCCCCAAATTAAAAGAACCAGACCCTAATCCATCAGTGACCATCAGTGTATTAGCTGCTATTGGAGAACAGGCTCAGGTAATATATTTTGAATTAAGTAGTACAGTAGATTCCGGTTATTTGCATAGCCTATTTGTCAGACAAAATTATGCAATAAAGCGGAGTATGCTTATATCGGAAATGCCAAATGATAGAGTCAAATAACATCGATAGAACAGATCAGTAAAGGAAATCCATGAAGAAAGATGAACATCTGTAGTCCACATACAACAATGAATGTTGATTTATTCTAATAAAAATTATCTGTCTAGTGTCATATGCGTTATTTTATTTTGTTTCTTTAAATAAAGATTATAAACACATTTTGTTTTAGTTTAGTTTATTTGCGTTCAGACTTTCCTTTACCTGGGATACGAAAATAAACTGTTCTAAAAATAGATTTGTTTCTATGACCCATATGTACAATGTACATTGTTATGCTTTGATTAAAATAAACTTTTAAACAATACTTCACAGTTTATAATTATTTTAACAATAGATGTGTAATGAATTGCCTTTGATATGCAGTTGGACAGTGAAGAAACACCTCGTTAGTTTCGTATCTGCAAAGCAGTAATGGGGCCCTGTACAGGTTATTTGCTGGAAACAAGTGTTGAAAGTGAGAAAATATAATAATCAAAAGTAAATGCTCTTTTCATAAAACATTAAAAATAAATGATTGATGCATAAAATTCTTTAACCATTTATAAATGCCCTATAATATTTAACATTAATACAGATCACCCCAAGCCCAATTAATAGAGTTATGATCGATAATTAGCAGGAGTTATTGTTTTTAAAATTAACCCCAAATGTAATCTATGAACAATTGTTTAAATCCAATCAATTTTAACACCCTTTGAGATAGAATGGTCAGTGTTTTTACAACAATATCTGTTTGACATGTTTATAACCTCGAGGCTTAAAATAGAACATGGGAAACTTTACCTGTGCAGACATCAAGGTTTATTTTTAAATCAAATTCATAATATAAACACGAAAGAAACTGTTTTAAAACTTTATTTAAATAACAAAAAAGTAAATATGAAATATTAACGAAAATAAGAATGCATTCAAGAAAATTATACTTACCAAATTGCCATTTCCGGTCAGAAATCTCGTCAGTTTTAACAAAGCATATCTAGACAGCAATAATTTTCTATGCAATAAACCGAAAGGCCACTTGTAGAGCTATGCATATAACTGGACAATTTAACATTACATGAATGGGAAATGGTTTTGTGCAGGAGAAAACTATGAAATTAACCGAATTATGCTATTAAGCGGTATGCAATTAAGTGGAATCGACTGTATATACAATCACATGTATGACATCAGACATATAACTTTTAGCATAAATCATCATTCAATATGTTGCCAATGTTTACGGATGTTCACCTTTGTCCAGGGATTTCCTTTACTGATCTGTACTATCAATGTTATTTGACTCCGTAATTTGGGTTTTCGGATATAAGCATTCTCAGCTTAATTGCATAACTATGTCTGACCAATAGGCTATGCAAATAAATTGAATCGACTTTAGTAATCAATTGATGAAATACAGTGATAATGACATTTACATTTATGAAATTAATGTTGAACTTGAATGGTAGTGCTTCATTTGGTCATAGTGAACATAGGAGGTCATGTCAAAGTAATTATTTGCCTTGTTAGTATGTTTTCATAATCAATGCATGTATAGCTGACTATGCGGTATGGGGTTTGCTCATTGTTGAAGGCCGTACGGTGACCTAAAGTTGTTAATGTCTGCGCCATTTTGGTCTTTTGTGGATAGTTGTCTCATTGGCAATCATACCACATCTTCTTTTTTATATAGTTTTCTATGTTGTGTTTTGTGTACTGTTGTTTGTCAGTTGGTCAGTTTATTTTTTAGCCATGTCAGTTTATTTTTGACTTATGAGTTTGAATGTCACTTTGGTATCTTTTTCTTCTTTTTTTATTACCTATCCAGAACAGTTCTCCTTTTATATATGATACTTATCATTGTGACTCTTCAGTTTTGGTTAGAATCGTGCTATTACTATAGTATCTTTACATTATAGGTCAGTGGTGTAGAAATGAAGAAATTTGTACATTTTTAAAGTAAAATGAGATTTTATTAAATAAATACTTACCATCATAAATTCTGAGTGCATCCATCTGCGCAAGTCTGACAGGCGGAAAACCCCAAAATAAAAATATCATCCAATGAGAAGAGGGATGACCAGTGCCCGTATAACCATGCCTTTATATCATCCATTTAATTTTCCAACATAAGCATGAAGCCATAGGAAAAAAACAGGGGATGAAGGGGAGGTTGGGAGGGACCTTTAATTTATGATGGTAAGTATTTATTTAATAAAATCTCATTTTACTTTAAAAATGTACAATTTTATGTCAATAAATACGTTACCATCATAAATTCTGAGTGAAATATAGAATCTAACACAAAGCTGAATCCCCTGAACCAATACCTGGAATTTGAGGAGGTGCGGAGACTTTGAGTTCTCTGAAGATATAAAAGTAAGACTCGGATAGGACAGAGTACTTTAGAACTTGAATCAACAGGAAGGGCTGGAATCACTATCGGTTCTGAACCTCTACCAGGAATTTGATTTTTGGCTAAAAAAGCTGGATCCGTTAATAGGGTAACAGATGACTTATCCCTATTAAAACGAAGGCAGTAGTCAGCAGTGGAAAAAGCATGAATTTCACTTCTTCTTCTACCAGAAGCTAAGGCAAGAAGGAAACAACACTTATACGACAAAAACTTGATTTCAACCTTTTCCGCAGGTTCAAAAGGATGGTTTTTTAAAGCTGATAAAACAAGACTCAAATTCCAAGACGGGATTAAAACTCTCTGTCTAGGGCGTTCAAGAGTGAAATTCTTAACTAAAAGAGAAATGAATTCATCATTACCAAAGTCTGGACCTCCAGACAGTAGAATCGTCCTAGAAATAGCTGATCTATAGCCTTTAATAGTAGAGGGAGATAATCCTTTCTCTTCAAAAAGGTGGATCAGAAAGTCTGCTAGTTGTTGTACAGAAATTTGGAAAGGATCAATTTCCTTCCCACTACACCAACTACTGAAGATAGTCCACTTGGCATCATAGACGATGTTAGTGGAATCTCTGACTGCCCTGGAGAGATGTCTGGCTGCGCATTCAGAAAAACCTCTCTCCTTGAAGCTATCCCTGAGAGAAGCCACGCGAACAGATGTAGCTTCTCTGGATTGGGATGAAGTATCTTGCCCTTGAACTGGGACAAAAGATTGTGTCGTACTGGTAGAACCAGTGGACGAGCACAGGATAGATGAAGAAGATCTGGAAACCAGGCTTGTTTGGGCCAAGCTGGAGCAATAAGAATGATCAACCCTTGCTCTGCTGAGATCTTCCGAAGAACTTGTGACAGAAATCTGAACGGTGGGAAAGCGTAAGCGAACATCCCGTCCCAAGGAACACTCATGCAGTCCACTGCGTAAGCTTTCGGATCTGGTACAGGAGACATGAACACTTGAATTTTGTAATTGAGGCTCGTTGCAAACAGGTCTACATGGGGAGACCCCCACTGAAGTGTTATTGCCTGAAATACTGATTGTAGAAGTTCCCACTCTGTATTGACTGGAGTAAGTGTTCTTGACAGAGCATCTGCTAACACATTGAGTTTCCCTGGGACATGACGAACTACAATCTGTAGATGAAGTTGATTGCAAAGAAGAAGGATTTCTCTTGCTAAAAGATACAGCTCGTAACAATGAGTTCCCCCTTGGTTTCGCAAATAAGCCACCACAGTGGTGTTGTCCGTTGCTAGAACCAGAGATTTGTTCTGCAGTAGGGACTGAAAATGAGACAGGGCAAGAAGCACTGCCTTCATTTCTAGTATGTTGATGTGTTCCTTCAAAAGATCTGGAGTCCACACTCCTGACACTGAAAGACCTTCCAGATAAGCTCCCCAACCGAGGTTGGAGGCATCTGTGAACAGAGTCTGATTTGGGACTGGAGAGGACAGAAGTTGGCCTCTCAAAACGTTTGCTTGAGAAGTCCACCAAACCAAATGAGGACACAATTCCTGATGAATGATTGGAACTGGAAACTCCCAATTCTGTGTAGCTGGGAGCCAATGTTGGTGTAGATAAAATTGAAGAGGTCGAATGTGAAGGCGACCAAGTGGAACAACATCGGCTAGAGAATTTAAGAGACCTAGCAGTTGTGAAAACTGGCGAGCAGTGACTGTTTTTTGAGATAGAAACAGATGAATTTTTGAACAAAGATTCTGAAACTTTTCCTGAGGAGGTCGAACTATGCACTGATGAGTAAGGTAATGTTCGCCTAGGAAAATAAAGTCCTGAGACGGAATGAGGTCCGACTTTTTCCAAGAAATGAGAAACCCCAGAGAGAGCAGCAATCTGATGACTACATCTGTATTGAGATAGAGTTTCTCGGGAGAAAGTTCCTTGATCAGTGAGTCGTCCAGGTAAGAATGAATCTGAATAGCCTGTGAATGAAGGTGAGCAATTGCTACCTGCATAAGTTTGGTGAAAGCTAGTGGTGCAGTTGACAGACCAAAAGGGAGAGCCCTGAACTGGTAAACCCTTTTGTTCCAAACAAACCGAAGGAATTTGCGGTATGAATGGCAAACTGGGACATGAAAATAGGTGTCCGTCAGGTCCAGGGATGTTGTCCACATACCTGGAAGAATAGAAGCTCTTATTGAACGATTGGTCTCCATTTTGAAATGGGGAATAATCATATAAGAGTTGAGGATAGACAAATCGATGACCGGTCTCATTCCTCCGGTCTTCTTCGATACAAGGAAGAGACGAGAATAGAAACCTGGATCTATTGAAGATACAGGGACTTCCTCCACTGCCCTCTTTGTCAAAAGAGTCTCTACTTCTGTTGACAGAAGAAGAAATTTCTGTGGATCTTGAGTATTGGACAGTGGGATAGGAACAGGTGAAAGAGGTGGTTGTTCTTTGAATTGAAGAGTCAATCCCCCTCGAATTACTGACAGAACCCAACAATCTGAGGTAATACTTATCCATTTTTTTAGAAAATGAGTTAACCTCCCCCCTACTGGTAATTGAGAAAGAGGAGTTTTGTAGTACATCTCTGGATTGGGTTCTGACAGTAACGTACGAGGGGGCAACTTCCTAGGAAGAGGGATTGGCCCTCTTGCCACCTCTCTTAAAACTGTTAGGTTTAGACCTAGGGATTGAAGATTTCTTAGGTTTATTACCTCCATCATTAGTGATTTTCCTCCTCTTCTCCTGAGAATTATAAGATGAGCCTCCAGCAGAGGAATAACTACCTCGCTTAGAATTATTTCCCGAAACAGATACATTTACCTTCACTGGGACTGGAGTTTGATTGAGATGTTTCTGTACCTCATCAAGTGGTAACCCAAATATCTTCTCATCCAAAGGAGACTTGATTAAAGCATCCTTAAGATTATCTGACACCTTTGCCTTCTCCAAAATTTCAGATCTTTTGGATAAGGTGCAGTTGGCGATGGAACCCATAATCAGCAATTGGGAGGCACCCAAAGCCTTGTCTACCTGTAATAGGAAAGGTTTGACCTCTGGTGGAAGAGAAGAGTCTTTAAGAACTGGGGCAACTGCTGATAAGAAATGTTCAGCAGTGCCTTGAACATGAGAAGCGTTTCTAAGAAGATTCTCTGTTTTAGACCAAACAGACTGAGTAAGACGCAGTCCATCGGCGGGTTTAGAAGAAATAGTAGATGATAACACTTTGTCACATTTGGGTACTAGTTTGCCCAAAGTAGAGTCAAAAATTTCATAATCCTTAGAGCGGAACTGCTCAGAGAATGAGGCCAGACCGAAACCACTAACCTGGGAAAATTGGGACTCATTAGACACAATCCCATCATTAATGATCTGCAAAGAGTTGGACATTTGATTAGACTGTGGAAAACTACTATGAGATTTATTATCATCTACAGGCAGACCACATGAAGCCTCAAAAGTGGAGGTTAGTTTCTTGGGTCTGGGAGGTGACTGAAAAGGCACCTTGTTGACATCTCTCATGATAGTATAAACAGAATCTCTGAGATCCTTCAAGGAGGAAGGGGCATCTTCAGTCTCTGGTTCTTTACCAGAATTGGTAGAAGACTGACCAATTACAGATGAAGATAAAGATACAGGAACAGAAGGTTGTGAAACAATCTGAGAAACCTGAACTGAGTTGTCATCTTCATCCGAAGTAAACCCTTCTTCTTGGCTGCCTGGGGTAACTGAAAAACGTTCCTCCTCATCACTGTCTTCCAGGTCACTTCCAATGTCATGATCTGGATGGAGTGAAATCACTGGAGAACTTGACTTATTGGCAATGTTCTCTAGTGTACACAGGCGATTGGAGAAGGAAGTCAATTCCGAAGAAATAGATTGACGAAAATCATCCAAAATACTCTTGAACCCATCTAAGGAGGGGCCAGAGTTAGCTACCTGATTAGACTGATGCCCAACAGAAGAGGTAGGCAGAGCAGCAGGTACAGATATACTACTACCCCTACTAGACACTGCTACAGGAGGAGCAGGAACTGATAGATTAGGAGTAGTACTCTGTGGAACAATAACTGGTGTTGGTCCACAATAAGGCCAGAAACCTGGAAAGGGCTGACTAGGAAAAACCTGATTAGGAAAACCTTGACCAGGAAACCCTTGACCATGAAAACCCTGACCAGAAAAGCCTGAATAAGGATAACCCTGAGACCAAGGAGGTCTAGACCATGACATGGCATTACTAGCCGAAGCCGGTAAAGTTAAGCCACAATAGGACGCTGGTGCTCTAGAACCAGGTAAGTTCAAACCCATAGAGATACCAGGGTAAGATGAAATGGACCCTGTGGTGTCAACTGGCCTAGAAAAAGTGTGTGTAACCGTAGCAGTGGTAGGGACACCTCCATCATAACTGACAGAACCTGCATGCAGGGTCTGTTGACCGGTCTTAGTAGTCACCGAAGTAAAAACGTCGGTTAGTTGACTACTAATAGGAGGGGTTCCCTGCCCTACCGCTGTTACGGTCACAGGAAAGGGTAATGAACCGTCTAAGAAAACATCATTACCTGTAATGGCCTCGTAAGGACTGGGAGCATTAAACTCCATAATTAAATAAGTATGAAGTTAAACACTTATAACAACAATATAATAACAAAAAATGTCAAATAAATAATGGTATGGGGATACCTACGATATTCAATATAGAAAAAACAAAAAACTTCAGTCTTCTCTGTAAAGTATGTACTACTACAAAAAATACGTGTGTCTTGATGCGCAGGCGGAAATTAAATGGATGATATAAAGGCATGGTTATACGGGCACTGGTCATCCCTCTTCTCATTGGATGATATTTTTATTTTGGGGTTTTCCGCCTGTCAGACTTGCGCAGATGGATGCACTCAGAATTTATGATGGTAACGTATTTATTGACATAAAACTATGGATGAGTTATCATTGTGACTCTTCAGTTTTGGTTAGAATCGTGCTATTACTATAGTATTTTTACATTACAGGTCAGTGGTGTAGAAATGAAGAAATCTATGGATGAGTTATCATTGTGACTCTTCAGTTTTGGTTAGAATCGTGCTATTATTATAGTATCTTTACATTACAGGTCAGTGGTGTAGAAATGAAGAAATCTATGGATGAGTTACTACCTATTATTATAGAAATGCTTCAGGATTCCTCATCTTTGCAGAAGAGAGAGGTAATATTTGATTAAGGTTGTATATACCATTACAGTGAGATAACTCAGCTGAACATTTTAATCAGGTTCTATATATATTGTTGAGGAAATATTAATCTTCTCAATGGTATAAAATTAATAGTTGTTAAACTTCTATATATCCAATGAAATTTTTCCGATAAGGTGTGTGGTTCAAATTTTTGGAAAGTTTTATATTTTTGTCAAAGGTTCAAAGTAAATATTTTGTTTAAATTTTATGAAAAATTAAATGAGCCAAATTAATTGTTGTACCACCTTAAGGAGCAATTGTTAACAGAAAAGTTACCGCCAAAAAAAATCAGCAGATCCCTGTTTTATTTGTGTTAGGTAAGACAAAGTGACTTATTTTAAAAAGACGAATCTAGAATCAAAATAAATTTCTATTTTCCAAATCTTTTTCATAGCCATGTATAATGCAGCAACAGAGCAGAGATCTTTCACACAGGGATAGCATTAAAAGAGGAATTATTTCTGTTTATTTATTGGAATGTACCCTCAGTCAGCTTGATCACACTTTTTTTCACTGCATTTAAGACTTTTGATAAAAATTCAAAAAATAGAAATTGGATAATCAGTAAAACTTATTGGATACATTTTTATACGACCGCAAAATTTGAAAAATTTTTCGTCGTATATTGCTATCACGTTGGCGTCTGCGTCGTCGTCGTCGTCGTCGTCGTCCGAATACTTTTAGTTTTCGCACTCTAACTTTAGTAAAAGTGAATAAAAATCTATGAAATTTTAACACAAGGTTTATGACCACAAAAGGAAGGTTGGGATTGATTTTGGGAGTTTTGGTCCCAACATTTTAGGAATTAGGGGCCAAAAAGGGCCCAAATAAGCATTTTCTTGGTTTTCGCACTATAACTTTAGTTTAAGTTAATAGAAATCTATGAAATTTTGACACAAGGTTTATGACCACAAAAGAAAGGTTGGGATTGATTTTGGGAGTTTTGGTTCCAACAGTTTAGGAATTAGGGGCCAAAAAAGGGCCCAAATAAGCATTATTCTTGGTTTTCGCACAATTACTTTAGTTTAAGTAAATAGAAATCAATGAAATTTAAACACAATGTTCATGACCACAAAAGGAAGGTTGGGATTGATTTTTGGAGTTGAGGTCACAACAGTTTATGAATTAAGGGCCAAAAAGGGGCCCAAATAAGCATTATTTTTGGTTTTTGCACCATAACTTTAGTATAAGTAAATAGAAATCTATGAAATTTAAGCACAAGGTTTATGACCATAAAAGGAAGGTTGGGTTTGATTTTGGGAGTTTTGGTCCTAACAGTTTAGGAATAAGGGGCCCAAAGGGTCCAAAATTGAACTTTGTGTGATTTCATCAAAAATTGAATAATTGGGGTTCTTTGATATGCCGAATCTAACTATGTATGTAGATTCTTAATTTTTGGTCCCGTTTTCAAATTGGTCTACATTAAGGTCCAAAGGGTCCAAAATTAAACTTAGTTTGATTTTAACAAAAATTGAATCCTTGGGGTTCTTTGATATACTGAATTTAAAAATGTACTTAGATTTTTAATTATTGGCCTAGTTTTCAAGTTGGTCCAAATGGGGGTCCAAAATTAAACTTTGTTTGATTTCATCAAAAATTGAATAAATGGGTTCTTTGATATGCCAAATCTAACTGTGTATGTAGATTCTTAATTTTTGGTCCAGTTTTCAAATTGGTCTATATTAAGGTCCAAAGGGTCCAAAATTAAACTAAGTTTGATTTTTAAAAAAATTAAATTCTTGGGCTTATTTGATATGCTTTATCTAAATATGTACTTTGATTTTTGATTATGGGCCCAGTTTTCAAGTTGGTCCAAATCGGGATTCCATATCAAGTATTGTGCAATAGCAAGAAATTTTCAATTGCACAGTATTGCACAATAGCAAGAAATATCTAATTGCACAATATTGTGCAATAGCAATTAATTTTCAATTGGAGTTATCTTTCTTTGTATAGAATAGTAGTTGATAATATATGTTGGAAATTTGCCAGACATGACTATGATGTCATTTTCTATTTTTATTTGCCAATAACTTTATGTAAATAACTTCATTGGAAATTTGCCAATATAAAATGTTGCTGATGAAGCTTTTTTTCCTTATCTTATCTATAATGTTTTTAGATAATGTATGTTGGACATTTGCCAGACATGACTATGATGTCATTTTCTATTTTTATTTGCCAATAACTTTATGTAAATAACTTCATTGGTAATTTGCCAATATAAAATGTTGCTGATGAAGTTTTTTTAATTGTTTTATACAATAAACAATGTATATTCACTTTTACTACCAACCAATCTTTACCATTCAGTGATAACAAGCACTTTATTTTACATTTTAATATTTTATGATGTATTTAAAAGAGTAGTTATTGTTGCAAACTCCATTAGAAATTTGAATTGATATCAGTTTTGGAAAAAGGGAAACGGGGATGTGAAAAAAAGGGGGGGGGGGTTTAAATTTTTCTCATTTCAGATTTCATAAATAAAAAGAAAATTTCTTCAAACATTTTTTTGAGAGGATTAATATTCAACAGCATAGTGAATTGCTCAAAGGCAAAAAAAAACTTTTAAGTTCATTAGACCACATTCATTCTGTGTCAAAAACCTATGCTGTGTCAACTATTTAATTTTAGATTTAAAAAGTTTGAAGAAGAAATCTTTAATTGATTTGTAAAATCTTGACATTTGTTTTGTGTAAAAAAAAACCATGTAATGTCAAAAATTTGATCACAATCCAAATTCAGAGCTGTATCACGCTTGAATGTTTTGTCCATACTTGCCCCAACTGTTCAGGGTTCGACCTCTGCGGTCGTATAAAGCTGCGCCCTGCGGAGCACCTGGTTACCTTTTACATTTGTTTTGGGTGGCTTCGCAGGTTTTTATGTCTTGTAGATAATAAATAAACAATAAAAAATAAGCTTTATTAGAGCCGGCAACGTATACAAACAGAGACAACATCAGCTTCAATAAGCTTTTAACCTAAATTTTTATATACATGTATTTAATTGTTACAGGTAGCATTATGGACACTAGGACAGCTGGTAGAAAGTACAGGATATGTCACAGAGCCTTATAGGAAGTACCCCTCGTTACTAGACATACTGTTAGCCTTCCTTAAAACAGAACAGTCACCAGGTATCAGGAGAGAGGTAAGAATCAAGAGGAGAGTTATCTCCCTTACTGGACATACTGTTAGCTTTGCTTAAAACAGAACAGTTACCAGGTATCAGGAGAGAGGTAAAAATCAAGAGGAGAGTTATCTCCCTTACAGGACATACTGTTAGCCTTCCTTCAAACAGAACAGTCACCAGGTATCAGGAGAGAGGTAAGAAGCAAGAGGAGAGTTATCTCCCTTACTGGACATACTGTTAGCCATCCTCAAAACAGAACAGTCACCAGGTATCAGGAGAGAGGTAAGAAGCAAGAGGAGAGTTATCTCCCTTACTGGACATACTGTTAGCCTTGTTGCTTAAAACAGAACAGTCACCAGGTATCAGGAGAGATGCAAGAATCAAGAGGAGAGTTATCTCCCTTACTGGACATACTGTTAGCCTTCCTTAAAACAGAACAGTCACCAGGTATCAGGAGAGTGGTAAGAATCAAGAGGAAAGTTATCTCCCTTACTGGACATACTGTTAGCCTTCCTTAAAACAACAGTCACCAGGTATCAGGAGAGTGGTAAGAATCAAGAGAAGAGTTATCTCCCTTACTGGACATACTGTTAGCCTTCCTTAAAACAGAACAGTCACCAGGTATCAGGAGAGGTGAGAATCAAGCGGAGAGTTATCTCCCTTACTGGATATACTGTTAGCCTTCCTTAAAACAGAATAGTCACCAGGTATCAGGAGAGAGGTTTGAATCAAGAGGAAAGTTATCTCCCTTTTACTTGAAATACTCAAACACATTAGTGGAAGACAATTTGACCATGCCATGGCAAAAATGTTAACACGAAAACTTTTGACTGAGCATGCTTTTTAATATGAACTGCACCAACATGGAGGTGATCTTAGGTGTCCTGAAAGGAAAAGAAGATTCTGCTATGCATGTGGCACCTGTTGTGCTGCTGATGTAAGTACAAATTCAGTGATACGTCTCTCACAATAAGATAATCTATATTGAATTAATAAATGACTGGATGAACTTGTTGTATTTTAGATTCACATGTTTTGTAGGTAATCCGTGTTCTAGGTTTACTTGGTGCACTAGATCCACACAAACACAAGATGAACTTAGGATTAATACAGAAAACAGAAGCTGGGGCTGTATTTAGTATGTCTGACCCAAAAGCTAACCAGGATGCTTCACAACCAGGTATAACTCAATTCTACTTATAACTGAATTCATATTTATTTGGATAGTTTTTCTGAAAATTTATGATAACATGTATGTATTGGAAATTAAATACACTCATTGGTGTTACCCTGATGGTTTGTATCTAATTTTTCACCAAGATATTATGGTTAATGCAAAAGGAGATAGATTTTTATGCTTTTGGAGGGGGTCTATCCGATCTTATCATATGGTCCAAGATGATGAGTGCTTTACACCTCTTTGAAGTAACTATAAAACTCTATAGAGTGCTTGATTTTTATACGACCGCTAAAATTGAAAATTGAATATTGTGTCCAAACTTGCCCCAATGTTCAGGGTTTGAACTCTGCGGTTTTATAAAGCTGCACCCTGCTGAGCATCTGGTTAAAAGAATGTGTTCATTTTTGGTCATCACTAAAGAGTTTAGTCCATTTTGTATGATCCTTCAGGTACTGTGGATTTACCATTTTTTGTTGGATACTAATTTTTGTTGGGTTTTGTAAGTATTTATGAACCATAAAATTATTTGTTCATTGAAAAAGAAATTTTCTATAGGCTTGTATGCAGACATTGATAAAATCTATAAATACGATATTCATAAAAGTGCAAGTATTCCTCAATCCACAAAAATAACTGAATTTACAGTATTAATAGTATTGCAGTGTCATAATAGAAACCAGAATCAACTAATGTTTTAAGTATAAGGATTACATATTTTGTAGAGAATACCAGTGAAATGCTAGCAAACATGAGTGCCACTTCGACTCTTGAAGAATTTTATTTAGCCATTGCTATAGCAACACTAATGAAGATCATCCGTGACCCTAATCTGTCACAGCACCACACAATGGTTGTCCAGGCGATAACCTTTATATTCAAATCAGTTGGCATCAAATGTGTTCCTTACATTCAACAGGTTATACCAGCCTATCTGAATGTCATCAGAACTGCTGATACAAACTTTAGAGAGGTAAGACTTGTTACTATGGCAATAACCTTTATATATATAGAAGATCAGAGGTTAAAGGTTAATCTTGGATTGAAAAGATCATATTACTCTATATAATATTATAAGGACAGTCAAAACAAACTTGATATATGTTAAACTGGTAACCCTAGCAACTTTAATTATTTAGAAGATCAGAGGTAAAGGGAAAGCTTGCATCCAGCATGTTAATATTACTCTACAGAGTGTTAAAATAGTGTAAAAAAAAACTTAAAATATGCTAAATTGTTTTTTTTGGCAATAGCAATGTTTTGATAAATGCATGAATTATAGCCAAGGTAAACCAAAAATATTAGTCATTCTTTGATATTTGGTATATAAATTATATATTTGAAAGTAAGTGAATGTGCAAACTTTCTATTAAAAAGTTTGCACATTGATTTAAGTCGAAACACAATAACTCATTCCAGATACTATAGATTCATTATTATTGGTGGAATACCAGTTTTCTTAGATAAAGCTAGAGGTGAAACCCAAATTTCAGTGTTTGAGGAAGTATCATCTTAAGGTTTGGATGCAGACTTTTGCAAAACCATGAAATTAAGGATCCCCAAGAATACATTTTTTCCAGAAATGTGTGCTTTTTTTATTTGGATTTTTATCGAATTGACAATAATGCGGATTAGTTATTGCTTTTCAGGAAAATCTGGATAGAGTTATTTGTTTCCAATATCAGAATTATAGTTCTTTATATTGCAATACTCACCCAGTTTATTATGGATTATTGTTGATCATTTTAATGAGATTGTTTTTCTCGCTTGAGCCATTACGGTGAAAGTGAGAAAAGCAATCGAGTTGAGATGACCAATGGTAATCTGTTTATTGCTATTTTACCTTTGTCTACGTTGTCAATTCCATGTTAATTTCATTAGCAACGCCACATGCCCCCTTGGTTTCTAGCGATAATTTTCAAATCACTCCACTCAGCTAAGAAAGTAAATTATCAGTCAGCAAGATCAATGGACAATTTCGTAAAATAGAGATAATATGCATTAACAAAAATATCACACTAATTACTGAATATTAGACTTTCTTTTCTGTATTTCAGTTTTTGTTCCAACAGTTAGGTGTGATCATCTCTATTGTTAAACAGCACATCAGAAATTACCTGGATGATATCTTTGATTTGATAAAGGTAAAATTAGAAATAGTAACTTTACATATAGTGGTTTCTTGGAAACTTCAAGAAATATTGTACAAAAAGAGATACAGATTGAAATGTTAACACATTTATTTGTTGCCCAACATGTACAATAGGGGAACTTGTACTTTACAACGATTTTAGTACTCTCTAAACACAAATTTTGTTTTGTTTGTTTGCAGGATTACTGCTTTTATTTGTTTAATTTGGATACAGATATTCAATTTAAGGTACATTCAAGCATTTGCATTTCTATAGAATTTGTATACAATTTTAATTTTCAACTTGAAGAAACTTGGACAAGTTGGTCATACGATGTTTGACTTAAGCTTGTTCAACCATGCGAGATAGTGAAAATGAATGGGTAAACCCCAAGGATGCATAGGAGTACACATTATCTTCCGAGTAAAAATTAATTGAAACTTGGAATTGTTGAAAATTAAAATTTCATGAAATTCCTATTTTTAAACCAAATTTTATTTAGCCTGTTGGACTACTGTGATCAAAACTTTACTTTTAAGTGCCTCAGGCTAGAGGACTAGTGTTTGAGTAGAACCCTATTTGTTAAATAGGTTGCTTTTATTTCAGTTATTGTAAGCATAGTAATATTTAGAGAATGATCAGCTACCAGGATGTTTACTATGTGATGATAGAGTCTTGTATGAAGACATCATTATGTTTTATGTACCTCTTTGTTTTGTATTATTTTAGGATTACTGGACCCCCAACAGTCAGATGCAGAGCACCATCATTCTATTGGTAGAGCAGATAGTGTCGGCACTGGGGACGGAGTTCAAAATATATCTACCACAGATTATACCACAGATACTTAAAGTGTTCATGCATGATGCTAGTCAAAATAGAGTTGTAACAGATAAGGTAAAATGTTTGTGCAATAAAGAGTTTGTGCAAATAAAAGTTTGTGCAAATAAAAGAGACTTAAGAGACCAACAAAATAATGGCAAAATCTATATGTTTATTAATACACAAGCAACAATCTATTTTAAAAACACTACATTAAAAGCTAAAGACTAAGCAATGTTAGTATTAGTACCATACAAAACAATGGGGGTGATCTTAGTTGTGATGATCCTGCTCCAGATGTCCAAATTATGTCATCTATACTATTTATAGCTATTTGCCTAATGCTTGTAGAGTAAAACTTTGGTTAGCATTGCTTGCTTTGTATAAAACCTTTACTCAAGCTTTGTAATAAGATTGACATCTTCAAACATTATATATTGGCATTGTTAAATCTGTATATATCATATTAATTTATTTATTTATTTGATTGGATGTTATCCCAATTACAATTGTGCAATATGCAAACAAAGCAAGCCAGCTAACCAAAGTCTTGCTCTACATGCATTAGGAAATTAGCTCTAAAAACGTTTAGTGCCTAGAATAGGTGTCAACTCCCAGAATAAAAACAGATAAGAACCTCTCAGTATTATATTTATGATGTAGAAACCTGCAAAGAGACCCTTATTGCAGGTAGGTAAAACAATCAATTCATCCCTTTGTCATCATCATTTCACTGTAATAAGTTTATTTTCAAGTTAAATTAACAAATCATTGACAAACATTATAAACACAACACAAATGACCAAGCAGGCAACTATCAATGTTGTTTTAGCCGATACATAGTTTTTTTTTTTCCTTAGTTTTAAAAGTAGTTCAGTATTTTGTATTTGTATTTGTATTAAAATGTCTTCAGTTGTTTGGTGCTAATTTAGATGATTCCCTCCAACTATTGCTGCCACCAGTTGTTAAGTTATTTGTATTTGTATTTGTAGCTATTGAAATGTCTACAGTTGTTTGGTGCTAATTTAGATGACTACCTTCACCTATTGCTGCCACCAGTTGTTAAGTTATTTGATTCTCATGATATTCCAATAGCTGTACGAAGGTATGTTCTGTTTTATTTGTTAGATTTTATAATTAACTTAAAAGAATTTGAAATATACTACCAGCATTTAAAGTAGAGTTAAAAATATTCAAATTTGGAAAGTTGAAACCAAATTCAGCTCATTTACTTAAAACAATAATATAACCCTTTAAACTATTTATCATTAATAAAGAAATGTTCACAGTAATAACATTTTCTTTTCGATACAAGATTCAGAATTTTGTGAAACTGTAACTGTCTTCTTTATAACACTTTTTATGTGCATATATACATCTGTTAACCTGTTTCACAATTTTCAATTATATCTCTTGAAGAATAAATGCAACATACATCTTTCTTTTATATTCAGATGCAATTCAATAGTTTCTAAATGCATAAACATTTCATAAAAAACTAGAATTCTACCTAATTAAGTATTCTTTACCTATTAAAAACGAAAGATATTATTTTGAAACTTTATATTGTAGGGCTGCATTGGAAACAATAGATAGATTTTCAGATACATTAGACTTAACAGACTATGCTTCTAGAATTATACACCCATTAGTTAGAACGTTGGACTCTGTTCCCGACCTTCAGAATACAACCATGGATGTTTTATGTTCATTAGTGATGCAACTAGGTCAAAAATTCTCCATCTTTATCCCCATGGTTACAAAAGTAATGACTCGGCAGAAAATATCACATCAGAAATACACTGTACTTGTCAGCAGGATATTGAAGGTCAGTAGAATTATCTGCCCCTGTATATTAGAACTGGGAAAAGGATTTCTTGAGGGTCTGGATGAGGTAACCATATTAGAGAATAATGTACCATCAATGCAGAGTAAAGTGCTAAAAATTGCATAATAAAGAAAAATAGGCAAACAAAAAAATATGATATATGGGGTGTTAAATAAAGGCAACAAAAGACTGTTCAAAAGTCATAAATCAATTGAGAGAAAACAAATCTGGGTTACAGACTAAAACCAAGGGTAACATCAACTGAAAGAGGGAAACAACGAAACAACAGAACACTGAAGTGTTAAAATATAAAAAAAAATATCATGAAAATGGTCAAAATAAATAAAGATTGGAAAAAAATGATCTGGAAAATTTGATAATAAAAAAATAAAGGATCCCTATCCAGATCTTTGTTCATATGGGATATGAGTTAGATTTAAATGTTGCAGCCACCCAACAAGAAATTAAGTCGACAACAATATTAACCCTTTCGCCGATGAGTCCCGGTTTACCGGGATTCACGCTTCAGACAGCTGACGATGAGTCCCGTTTTACCGGGATCGGAATACCTCTTTTATATTTCCCGCTAAAAACAGTGCAAACATGAGTTATCTTTCTTTGATGAATACCCGGATGAAAGTGGAAACATGGCGCTTCTGTTTGTTGAAAACCGTGTCAAAATCAGAGGAAATTTAGGGAATTTACGAGAATTTGAAATGAGGGAACATTTTTTTTGAAAGAATATGGAAGAATTGAAGCCAAACTAGTATACTTTTTTGACATAAAATGTCGTTTTATGTACAAAACACTTGGAATGGACATCGTTCAGTGTAAGGAATTTGTACAGCCTCATAAAATTTTTCAAAATTTTGCCGTTTTGGGTTAAAATATTATGATTTCGGGTCAAAGAGCAGAATTTTGAGAATTTCACCTAGACAATGCCGAAAATTTGAAAATTTGAATATTTTATGAAGAAAAAATTATCAAAACATGAACAAAACTGTGAACATGGTGTTAGTGAATGAAATAAATACACAAATAACTACAAACAAGTTTTTATTGACATTTATTATGAAGATCTCCCACTTGAGATATAGTAGCCAGGGAAGCCATCGTCTCAGAGTAGCTTCTGTCTGGGCAGCAATCGGTGAAAGGGTTAAGTGGTCATATTATAAAGATCTTCTAAATGTCCACACAAGCTTCAAATACAAGGGTAGGATCCAGCTATTTTTAAAAGGGGGAGTTCCAACCCAGGATAAAGGTGGTTTCCATCCATATTTCCCCATTCAAAGCATTGATTGTAAAACAAAAGGAGGGGTTCCAACACCCAGAACCCCTCTCCCGTGAATCAGCAACTGCTTTGCTAATGCATCTGTATACATATTTGATTTGAATATCAAAAATGATTTCAGAAAATATGAAGAAGCAAAAAACAGCCCAAAAAATGCAGAAGAATTTCTTTTATTAAGTGTAGAGTAAACAAAGAGAAATATTTAACGCTTAAAACATCTGTAGAAATCCCTTTTAGCAGAAATAAAAGAGTGGCTTATAACTGTAATAGATTATTTGTTCCATAATTTTTATTTCTTTTTAACAGAATCCCTATTACTGTGACTTGACTGTTAGTGTTGCTCTCCACCTGTTGCAACTTATTCAAAATTCTGACCAAGTTGCAATTTGTTTTATAATTCCAAACTGTTCAACTAGTCAGAAATTTGAACAAACTGCTGTAGAAAATCACAGTCAAGTAGTGAAAGTGCAAGGTGATAAAATAAAAATATACTTACAATCCTCATGATATTTTCATGCTAAAGGTGAAATGTAATTTTGAATTGCTATCAAAATGTCCAAACTAAGTTTTCATATAGTTTTTCTTTCGAAAAGTCTTCTATATTCACAAGAATCACACATTTAATATGTGAATTAAAACATTTCATAATCAGTAAAATATGTGTGAAATTACAATATGTTTGTAGGAACTTACCATGGGGAGATAATCATTTTTACTTTCAAAAAGTTTTTATTCAAAAGAATAATGTTTTAGGTTATCTCCCCATGGAAACTTATCAATAAAGTATTGTTATTTCACAGATATTTTAATGAATATATGTTTTAATTCAAATGATGTCTGATTCTTATGAAAATAGTAGACCTTTCATAAGAAAAATTAAATGAAAACATAGTTTGGACATTTTTAAAGCAATTCAAAATTACATTTCACCTTTTGCATGGTAATGACTATAATATATCTATACAAACTGTTGGACTGATTTTGTCACAAGAACATTATAGTGGAGTTGAAGTTACATAGGATAGTAAGTATGTTTTATTTTATCGCCTGGCACTTTCACATTTTGACTCAACAGTTTGTTCAATATTTTGACCAGTTGAACAGTTTGATTTTATAAAACAAATTGCGATTTGGTCAGAATTTTGAATGAGTTGCAATAGTCAGATAGCAACACTTACAGTCAAGTCACTGTAAGAATATTCTAAACTTTTTTTATTCAATTGAACTTTTTTTATTCAATTTAATTTTATTTTTTAGAGCTCAACAATTGCAGAAGAGGAAGACGATCCCATATTAATGAAACATCGTAAAGATCGTAAAAAGATAACAGAAGCATCCAGTACTGGCACAGATACAATAATTAGTAAAAAATTACCAGTTAGCTTCCCTAACTTACAGAAGGTATGTACAGAAAAAATAGGAATGAAATGACTTTTGGAGTACTGTAATCAGCCGTGTATAGTACACAGTTATATATAGTACACACTCCCTTTTCTTCCTACAAAAATCTCGAAAAAAAAGTTGAAAAAGAGTTTTAAAATGTTTTTTAAAAGAAAAGATGTATAAAATATAAAAGTCTAGTATACTTATAGGAGACAGCAACCCAATGATATGAGTAAGCAAACAACATTTAGAGGTTGACATACAGTCTTAAATAAAAGTGTTTATACTATACATGTATGTCCGGCTCTAAATTTCTCTGAGTCTAGAAAAGCTGGAATACTGATTAGCAAAGATCTACAATTAAATTAAAATTATATTTATTATAATTGGAGTTTATTATGAACTTGTCACCTCACTCTATTGGGTAGTTAATTATCTTTGCACACGGTCTATGATGTCACAGTGCACATTCCATTCTTATCTATATTGCTACGTCATTACTTCTCACGATGTTGGTGTATGATATCTGATGCAAGGAATACATGAACTTCTATTGTTTTGGTCAGCTTTTTTGGTCAGGGTTTTGACCTGAAACTGTGTACTTTGTTTATTTATACATCAAGAAGGACTTCTTCATATAGAATAACTTTGAGTTTAGTCTGATGTTAATATAATTGGACAAATTATCAGTGTAAAACGTTCGTCTCGTTATGGGTCCTAAAAGAAGGGATACCAGGAAAAGGACACGTGGTCCAGAACTAGATCCTAATAATCCGAATAATTGGACATCAACAGAACTGAAAGAGAAATTAGCTTTGCTAGGAATTAAAATATCCGAAAACTTCACTAATAAACAATTGAAGCGTATTTTCTTGGATAATAAAAAAAGTAGTCCGGAAAGTTCTGACAATGGAAATACTGAAATTAACAACATCAGTGCTACTGTAAATACGTCTTTATCACCAAATTTAGAAGATGATGTTATTCTATCACCTACAAATACTCAAAATGCCGAATTTTCTAGCTTAATTCCGATAGCATCTACATCGCGGATGAATACAGTGGAACCCACGCCTTTACCAGCAGTAGGTGCTTCTGCGCATCAAAACCACGCATTTCCGCCCAGGACTGATCTCAACACGCTTGACTATGCTCTTGTTAACAACACTCTGCAATTATGTCAGCAAGTTATTGCCGGTGTTCCAAAACAGACTAATAATAAATTCAACTTGCATTCCGCCATGAACTTTAACCCCGGGCCTGGATCAACTTTACCCGTTAACCAAAACACTTTTGGTGTTCAAAACCCTACGTTGGGAGAATTTACACAAACAAACCCCAATCAGATGAATTTTCCGAACAGTTTTGCATCACAAGTTCCTATCTTCTCCATGCAAAACCAACACATGCAAATGACAAAACATGGATATCCTGCCACAGCATTTTCTGGAGTTGATATGGTTTCTCCAGAGATTCGCACCAAAATAATCTCAGGTAAAGACATAAACTTAAACATTCTTCTACTTCCAAACTATGAAACACCCAACCAGCAAAAGTTTAAGGAAAATGATGACCGATTAAAACGGAATTTAACTTTAGACGAATTCATTATAGCTTTTGGAAGATTCAAAAAAATTATGTGTCAAGTTTTTCCAAACAGGGCAGAGGAATTGGATTGCTACCTATCACACATAATTGAAACCGCAAATGTGTGGCCAGGAAAATTTTTTGAATACCATAAAATGTTTAGCGCAAAATGTTCAATCATGTTACAAGAACACAATATAAAAATTGACTGGTCAAGGGGTGATTTAGAATTGAGACAAATGGTTTGTGCTGGATCTACAGTTAATATGTGCAATTTCTGTTCTTCAACACTTCACAAATCATCTATGTGTGGGAATAACAGGGGATATCAAAATTCTAAAACTCAACCTACACAGGATAAATATGGAAGAGATATTGTGGTGCATGATGGAATGCAAATCTGTAATAATTTTAATCAACCCAAAGGTTGTGTCAAACCTTATTGCCGATATGCTCACGTGTGTAAAATCTGCAAGAAATCCCATGGAAAGTTTGAATGTTCCACTAATAAATCTATGCCAGGAACCCAACAGGAACATAACAAATCATTCCCAGTTAGACAGCCCAACAGTAAATCAAAATGACTAGATTCTATTGATACAACAGATGTTCCGTCAACACCTATAAACATTGATCAATTAGAAAGGGAACTTTTAAATCATCCAGATAGGCATTTCGTGAACTTTTTATGTAACAGCCTTCGTTATGGATTTGATATGTTAGTTTCAGATGTAAATTTACCTATTTATGAATGTAAAAATTCTTTAACTGCCAGGAAAAATCCTGAAGTAGTCACAAATTTGTTACAACAGGAGGTTGACAAAGGTTTTTTAAAGGGCCCTTTTTCTCAACCGCCTTTTTTAAGTTATAGAGTAAGTCCATTGGGTATTGCTACACACAAATATTCCAAAAAACAAAGGCTTATAATTGATTTATCATCTCCTCATAATTTAGATGAGCACTACAGTGTTAACGATTTAATAGATAAAGACCTATGTTCCTTGACATACATTAAAATTGATGATGCTATTAATGCAATTCAAAGATATGGTTCTAAGTCCCTATGTTGTAAGGTGGACATCTCAGATGCGTTCAAACAACTTCCGATTAAAAAAGAACAGTGGCATCTCTTTTGTGTCAAGTGGAATGGTCAGTACTATCATTACGTTCGTTTACCTTTTGGGTGTCGCTCTAGTCCCCGTCTGTTCGACTCTTTATCTACAAGTGTGTGCTGGATAGCTCAGAACAATTATGATATTAAAGTCATTTTCCATCTTTTAGATGACTTTTTAACTGTAGACAAACCTTCTGATTGTGGAGAAAGAACAATGGCATTGTTAAGCCTTATTTTTAACAAACTTAATATTCCTTTGTCAAGTAAGAAGACTGTTGGACCAGTTTGCGAACTAGAATACCTAGGCATTATTTTGGACACAATTAATATGCAGGCTAGACTTCCGTTAGACAAGGTTGAGAGAATCACACAATTTATAAGTTTTGTTTTAGATAAAAAATCTTGTACGCGTAGAGAACTCGAACAATTACTTGGACATCTTAACTTTGCTACTAGAGTAATTTTGCCAGGTCGAGCCTTTGTTACTTACCTATATAGACTGATGTGTTCTGTCAAAGAGAGCCACCATTATGTCCATTTAAATAAAGAGTGTAAATCTGATTTAACAATGTGGCTACAATTTTTGTCAACGTGGAATGGAATTAACATGTTCTATGAATCTCATTTAACATCTGCAGCTGACATGCATTTATTTACGGATGCTTCGTCTACCATTGGTTTTGGAGGTTTTTATCAAGGAAAATGGTTTTGTGACACTTGGCCTACAGACCTCCCAACTATTTCGGATAAAGCTCTATCTATTGCCTTTTTGGAGTTATATCCTATCGTGGTATCAGCTGTTTTATGGGGAAAAGGATGGTATAAAAAGCGCATTTTATTTCACTGTGACAATTTAGCGTCTGTTATTATTCTAACTAAATGTCGGTCAAAAGATCCAATAATCATGAAACTGATGAGACGTCTTGTTATGTGTGCAGCAAAATTTAACTTTGCATTTTACAGCGAACATGTGCCTGGAAAATTGAACTTAATCGCTGACTCTTTATCTCGTTTACAGATGAACAAATTTCATCAGTTAGCACCAGAGGCAGAGAAAGCAGCAACTCCTTGTCCAACCCTGGAAGAGATTATTTGGACATCGCAGTAGAAAATTTACAAACTTTCGCTGTTGCAGATTCAACTAAAGCTTTGTACAACGTGGGATATGAACATTATCTTAAGTTCTTACAATTACAAGGATCAACTTGGTCAACTTTCCAGTTACCACCAGTTTCTGAGAACTTGTTGATGCGTTTCATAGCCTATTGCGAATCTAATAAACATCTGAGATATTCCACCATTAAATCCTACCTATGTGGTATACGTTTCTATTACTTACTTAAAGGGGGTGTTAATCCATTAGAGAATTTTGTTGGTAAACCATTGCCAAAATTAAAATCAGTATTAGTAGGTTTGAAAAAGAAACATGCCATTATGCCTAAGAGAATTCGTTTACCCATAACATTTGATATTTTATACAAAATGTGTTTTTTACTACGCAATTGTATTTTTGATAGTTATACAGATGTTTTAATAGAAGCTGCATGTGTAACAGCTTTTTTCGGGTTTTTAAGATGTGGTGAATTTTCTGTTAATGATACAAAAAAATTTGATCATGAATCAAATTTGTGTCTGAGTGATGTTCAAATAACAAATGATTGTATTTTTGTGCATCTTAAGAAATCTAAGACTGATCCTTTTAGGTATGGTATTACTATTCCTTTGTTCAAAAACAATACAGATATATGTCCTGTAGTAGTACTTCAAAAATACTATAGACTCAGAATGAGTATTTTTAGCAATTCTGAGTCCTTTTTTATTACTAATAAAGGTGATCCATTGTCAAGAAATTTTTTCATTTCTCATGTTAAATGTACATTAGACAAATTAGGATTATCCAGCGAAAAGTATAATGGTCATTCATTCAGAAGTGGTGCTGCAACTACTGCACACAAAGCACGACTGGAAGATCATCTTATTCAAACTTTGGGACGATGGTCCTCAGATTGTTATACCAAATATATTCATACCTCTCCAGATGTACTTAGACAAGCTCAAATTCAAATGACCTCTACTTTGAACAATTAAAATTTGTACTGACAGCAAGGAGTGAATTGATTTTTATCCTTCTCATTATTTCAACTTGGGGCTACAGCTGCAAGCATCTGTATTTGGCTATTTCGATACAAAATTTTTAGTCAATCTATGAAAAATTATCTCAATTCCAAGTTTCAAGATTTAGTTAGAGTTATCTCCCTTTGCATATGGAGATAGAACATTATACATTATTGGTTTTTAATTGCAGTTGTATAAGTCCCCAGTTGCCATATTGTAAATAAATGCATATACTTTTAGATTCTTGAATAAATAATAGTTTAGTACTTAGTCTTTATATATATTAATATACTTCTCATCACACTTACAGTTTATTACAAACTTCAGACATTTGTCCTTTAGAAATTGAGATTTGGGTTTATGCTTATGAGACAGCAACTCGAGGCATTATTATAATTTCTGTGTTAAAGAGTCTATGGGTGAACTAGAGACATTAATTTGGTATTAGATAAACCACTTATAATAAATCAAGAACAAGTGAAGTCATAAACACATAATTATCTGAAAATATTAAGAAAACCACTTACAAGCTTCTTTGTTGGACAGGTACATGAAAATGAGACAATGGTTATACCCATTGGTTCCACATTTTAAGTCCACAGCACTTACTGTAAGTTACTGAAATGTTTTTAAATTTCAAGAAGTTATAATAAAAATTTGATTTTTATACCAGCTGAAACATATTGAAGACATATTGATATGAATAATATCTGAACCTATCTATAGGGTAATTTGATGTTTCAAATACATTATAACTGTGTAATTTTAAGGCTTTGAGTTCTGGTAGACGTGAGAACAAAGAAGATTGGATGGAATGGATAAGACGACTTAGTATTGAGTTATTGAAAGAGTCACCATCGCCAGCCCTCAGGTCATGCTGGGCATTAGCTCAGACATACAATCCTCTAGCCAGGTAAGGGATATTTTGCATACTGTAAATTTGGAAATTATTGCATGCATTTATTATTGCGATATTATCAATTACAACTTAAATGCCATTTTAATTTTTTTATGATTTTGAGAAAAATCCTGTTAAATTTATATAAAATATTTCAAAATGCGAGTTTGAATTATTGTGTTTACAACTCTGTTGCATTATTCCCAATAATAAAAACCTCGCAATAATTTCTGAATTTACAGTACTTTAGCATTGTAGGTTCTATTTTGAGGCAGTAGCTTATAAAACAATCCTTTAGCAAGGTAGATGTTATTTTGAACATAAACTCAGATACACAAGTCCTAGGCAAGTAGGTGATATTTGGGTGTAGCTGAAATATTTAATTGTTAACCAGAATGGGCATGGTGAACAGCGATATTACCTACATATAGAGAACTGTAAATTCAGAAATTATATATCATTTATTTTATTGCAATTTTGTCATTCTAGACTCAAATGCGATTTTAATTTATGTGATATTGAGAAAAATCCTGTTTAATTCATATGAAAAATTTCAAAATGCGAGTTTGCTGTACAAATGTATTGCTATTAAAACACTGTCACACTTTTTCACAATAATTTCTGAATTTACAGTACATTGCACTGACTTTTTATTGAAATTCTGTAGTTCATTTATTAAAAGTATAAAACATTATTGGTTTAAATAATGTTTGGTCATAAATCAGCAGAATAATTTAATTGAAAGTTTTGAATGTTTAAATAAATCAATGAACAGAAGAAAGAGCTCCAAAATACAATCTTCTGAATTAGTCGACATTTATATGTGAAGATTGAAAAAGTTGTATGACATTTTCTAGGCCATCTCCTTGTTTTTCTTTACGGTGTATTATGCAACTGGATTTTAATAGATTTCAATCTGAAATAATCAACCACTTCACAGTTTAACCCTCTGATTCTTGTGTATTACTGTGGATTCATTTATTTTCCATGGGTACCAATTTTCGTGGATTGTCGAAAACTTGCCTTTTCGTGGATATGTGATTTCGTGGTTTTGCCATTATCTGCATACAAACTGATAGTAAAGGAGTAGGTCCGGTAAGGACTGAATTTGGCCTCAAATTTCAGGTTCATTTGACGAAAGATTTTGACCACTTTTTAAACACTTAGGTGTCTATTTTATTTGAATTAATTAGTTTATGTGAAAGATTTTAACAGATTTAGTCATTAAAAACGATTCGATTCAAGCTCAAATATGAAAAATCTACCTAATATGCCAAAAAATGTCACTTTTCAGATGGTTTTTGGTAAAAATGAAAGTGGCTGCATCCGTGTTCACCCTCAACCTTTATATATGTTATGTATTATCATAAAATACAACTTACATTTCAATATTAAGGATGAACACGAATGCGACCACTTTCGTTTTACACCAAAACCGTCTAAAATTTAACTAAAATGCTAGAATTATGAGGATTTCAGTAATTTAGCATGACTTAATGGTGCTAGTACCGGATATATGTGCATTGTATTGTCAAAAACAGCCCATATTTATGTAGCAGAAGCATTCTACTGTCCAATAAATAACTAAAGGTTTACATTTTAACAATTTTGTAAAACTGTTATATTTTGGGGCCAAAAAGGGGTCTTACTGAACCTACTCCTTTGTAATTTGTTGAACATTTAAATTTGTGGTTCACCTGTATCCACGAAAACCACGAAAATTGGTATCCAACGAATAATAATGAATTCACATTAAACAGAAATTAGATGTTCCTTCTTAATAGACAATAGATTTTAAGTTAATAATAATGAAAAATAAACATTTCAGAGACCTGTTCAATGCAGCTTTTGTATCATGCTGGACAGAATTGACAGAATCTCAACAGGACGAGTTGATCCAAAACTTAGAACAAGCTCTAAAATCAGAAGAAATCCCTGAGATTACACAGACACTACTTAACCTGGCAGAGTTTATGGAACATTGTGACAAGGTATTGTAGAGAAATGATTGGAATAAAACCTGAATACTTACAAAGGGATATTCCATTAAAATGTATGTGGGAGGGTAGGAAAGGACTTTCAAAATATGCTTACAACCAAAAACCATGTTTTAGATAATTTTGCATAATGGTAACAGACACATTCTGGAAAAAAAACATGACCCACATTTAAGAATTAAACTTCCCTTCCTACCCTCCAACATACATGTTAATGGAATAGACCTAAAACCCTACTTTACTTTGTAGTGTTTTTGATTCAATATTGCTACTATACAGTAGATTCATTAATATTCATGGGGTACTTAATTGTGTGGATAAAGGTTACCAATTCATATGTTAAAAAAAACTTAAATGTTCCGAAAAACAGTGATGATTTGAATATAAGGGTTATTATACGACTGCAAAATTTGAAAAAATTTTCGTCGTATATTGCTATCACGTTGGCGTCGTCGTCTGCGTCGTCGTCGTCGTCGGCGGCGGCGGCGTCCGAATACTTTTAGTTTTCGCACTCTAACTTTAGTAAAAGTGAATGGAAATCTATGAAATTTTAACACATGGTTTATGACCACAAAAGGAAGGTTGGTATTGATTTTGGGAGTTTTGGTCCCAACATTTTAGGAATTAGGGGCCAAAAAAGGGCCCAAATAAGCATTATTCTTGGTTTTCGCACAATAACTTTAGTTTAAGTAAATAGAAATCAATGAAATTTAAACACAATGTTAATGACTACAAAAGGAAGGTTGGTATTGATTTTGGGAGTTTAGGTCCCAACAGTTTAGGAATTAGGGGCCAAAAAGGGACCCAAATAAGCATTTTTCTTGGTTTTCGCACCATAACATTAGTATAAGTAAATAGAAATCTATGAAATTTAAACACAAGGTTTATGACCATAAAAGGAAGGTTGGTATTGATTTTGGGAGTTTTGGTCCCAACAGAATAAGGGGCCCAAAGGGTCCAAAATTAAACTTTGTTTGATTTCATCAAAATTGAATAATTGGGGTTCTTTGATATGCCGAATCTGACTGTCATGACTGTGTATGTAGATTCTTAACTTTTGGTCCCGTTTTCAAATTGGTCTACATTAAGGTCCAAAGGGTCCAAAATTAAACTTAGTTTGATTTTGACAAAAAATGAATCAGTTAGGTTCTTTGATATGCTGAATCTAAAAATGTACTTAGATTCTTGATTATTGACCCAGTTTTCAAGTTGGTCCAAATCGGGGTCCAAAATTAAACTTTGTTTGACTTCATCAAAAATTGAATAAATGGGGTTCTTTGATATACCAAATCTAACTGTGTATGTAGATTCTTCATTTTTGGTCCTGTTTTCAAATTGGTCTACACTAAAGTCCAAAGGGTCCAAAATTAAACTTAGTCTGATTTTAACAAAAATTGAAATCTTGGGGTTCTTTGATATGCTGAATCCAAAAATGTACTTAGATTTTTTATTATGGGCCCAGTTTTCAAGTTGGTCCAAATCAGGATCTAAAATTATTATATTAAGTATTGTGCAATAGCAAGTCTTTTTAATTGCACAGTATTGCGCAATGGCAAGAAATATCTAATTGCACAATATTGTGAAATAGCAAATTTTTTTTTAATTAGAGTTATCTTTCTTTGTCCAGAATAGTAAGCAAGAAATATCTAATTGCAAAATATTGTGCAATAGCAAGATTTTTTTTAATTGGAGTTATCTTTCTTTGTCCAGAATCAACTTAAATCTTTGTTATATACAATATACAATGTATATTCACTTTTTACTACCAACTGATAAATTAAAATAATCTTTACCATTCAGTGATAACAAGCAGTTTTTTTACATCTTAATATTTTATGATGTATTTAAATGAGTAGTTATTGTTGCAAACTCCATTAGAAATTTTAATTGAGATTAGTTTTGGAATAAGGGAAAGGGGGATGTGATTAAAAAAATTGGGTTCAATTTTTCTCATTTGAAATTTCATAAATAAAAAAGAAAATTTCTTCAAACATTTTTTTGAGAGATTAACATTCAACAGCATAGTGAATTGCTCTAAGAGAAAACAAAAATTTTAAGTTCATTAGAACACATTCATTCTGTGTCAGAAACCTATGCTGTGTCAACTATTTAATCGCAATCCAAATTTAGAGCTGAATCCAGCTTGAATGTTGTGTCCATACTTGCCCCAACCGTTCAGGGTTCAACCTCTGTGGTCGTATAAAGTTACGCTCTGTGGAGCATCTGGTTAACAATATAAAAAGGTGGAGTTAAACCTGTACATGGAGGTTAGAACACCCAATTGTGCCTATAACATTGTTTTCATATGACAATCTTAATTACAATGATTGAGCGAACATTTATCCAAACAGAGCAAGCAAGCAAACGAAAGTCTTAATCTACAAGCATTAGGAATTAGCTAAACAAAACAAGCTATCTTTACAGTATTTTGATCATTGATTTTACAGTACTATGATCTTTGTTTCAGGGTCCTCTGCCATTGGACTCTTCCTTGCTTGGACAGAGAGCTATGATCTGTAGGGCCTATGCCAAAGCTCTGCTTTATGTATTACTATCTTTACTATATTTTGATCATTGTTTCAGGGTCCTCTGCCACTGGACTCTTCCCTACTTGGACAGAGAGCTATGATATGTAGGGCCTATGCTAAAGCTCTGCATTATAAAGAGGAAGAATTTAACAGAGGACCAACAACAGAAACACTTGAAGCACTTATCAGGTAAGGTCCTTTCATGCATATATGTGATCATATCCAGAACTTTTCCTAAGGGGGGGGGGCCCGCTGACTGACCTAAGGGGGGGCCCCCTCCAGTCATGCTTCAATGATTCCCTATATAATCAACCAAATTTTTCACACGAAAGGGGGGCCCGGGCCCCCCAGGGCCCCCCTGGATCCGCCTATGATATCAAAACATGTTAAAATGTCCAATTGTTTCAGATTGAGAAAAAAATCAGCAATTGTGTTTTTAGATACACATGTACAGGTATGTGTTTGTGATGTCTGAAATGAGGTTGAATTGTTTAAAACCTTTTTTTGCATAATTTGGTAAAATTTATGAAAAAAGTGAGCAGTAGTGCCACCAATAGCCCACAAATATATATATATATTTGTTTAATTAATTTTCATATAGCATTTTTTGGGGGAAAGACGGCTTCAAGCCGTCAATCCCCTATTGGGTTGACCAGAGTGACATTCCCTCACATCATTCATTTTGTTTTAATAGTGTGGAAAACCCCCCAACAAATCTTACTGAAATTGATGAGAGGGAGACACACAAATGAATAGTTCGAGTTTAAACACTTTTTTTCACATTTCCCTTCTGTTTCTCGCGAAATTATCGTATCTTGAGCTCTCCTTTACACTATTTACGTTTCTTTTACAATCTGGAAAAATCAGTATGACGAGATATTCTAAATATATCCAACCTACATTATATTTTATAGTGACGTCATTGTTGGAATGCCACACTACGCAGAAGCAGGGATATCCTTCACTGGTTATTTAAATCATTCTCAGAGATCGTGCACTAATTAAAAATTGGTATTTGTTAAATTTAAACATAGTAATGTTTGCTGTAGATGATTCAAACATCAACATGCAATACTTTAAGTTGTAGGTCAGCAACTTTCAAAGTAAACAAAGATCGTGGGGATACATGAGATAGGGGAGAGACAGACCTGCCAACTTTTGAAAATCTCCATGGGGGATTTAGCGCGCGACCAGATTTTAAAGGGTTACAATTTTAGCGACTTTTCTGTGTGCATTGTTTTTATACCCCACGCAACGAAGTTGCGGAGGGTATAATGTTTTTGACCCGTCCGTCCGTCCGTCAGTCCTGTTTCTTGTCATCGCAACTCCTCTCAAACCACACAACAGAATTTCACGAAACCTTTTCAGATAATAAGGACATACTATGTAGATGTGCATATCGACATGAAATTACGATTCAATTTTTTTTCTAGGAGTTACGCCCCTTTGAACTTATTTGCTTCAATGTACTACTGCAATAGTTTGTCATCGCAACTCCTCTCAAACCCGACAACAGAATTTCATGAAACCTTTTCAGATAATAAGGACATACTATGTAGATGTGCATATCGACAGGAAATTACGATTCAATTTTTTTTCTAGGAGTTACGCCCCTTTGAACTTATTTACTTTAATGTACTACTGCAACAGTTTGTCATCGCAACTCCTCTGAACTACATAACAGAATTTCATGAAACCTTTTCAAATAATAAGGACATACTATGTAGATGTGCATATCGACAGTAAATTACGATTCAATTTTTTTTCTAGGAGTTACGCCCCTTTGAACTTATTTGCTTCAATGTACTACTGCAATAGTTTGTCATCGCAACTCCTCTCAAACCAGACAACAGAATTTCATGAAACCTTTTCAGATAATAAGGACATACTATGTAGATGTGCATATCGACAGGAAATTACGATTCAATTTTTTTTCTAGGAGTTACACCCCTTTGAACTTATTTACTTTAATGTACTACTGCAACAGTTTGTCATCGCAACTCCTCTGAAACTACATAACAGAATTTCATGAAACCTTTTCAGATAATAAGGACATACTATGTAGATGTGCATATCGACAGGAAATCACAATTCAATTTTTTTTCTAGAAGTTACACCTCTTTGAACTTATTTGCTTTAAGGTACTACTTCAACAGTTTGTCATCTCAACTGCTCTGAAACCACACAACAGAATTTCATGAAACTTTATAGATAATAAGGACATACTATGTAGATGTGCATATCAACAGGAAATTACGATTCAATTTTTTTTCTAGGAGTTATGCCCCTTTGAACTTATTTGCTTCAATGTACTTCTGCAACAGTTTGTCATCTCAACTCCTCTGAAAACACACAACAAAATTTCATGAAATTTTGTAGATAATAAGGACATACTATGTAGATGTGTATATTGACAGGAAATTATTATTCAGTATTTTTTTTTATACAATTTTTTTTCTTATACTTATTTAATTTCTCCAATGACAATGTGGGGACGTGGGGTATGTGAGCGTGCTCACTAAGGTTCTTTAATTTACTCCTATAATAGTCTAAGTTCTTTTCTTTTTTCTTTTGGTATACTAATGATGAGCTTGTAGGCCTTGATTTCTTTTATTTGCATGACTCTTGTACTATAAAATTATAAAATTGACAAAATAACTGAAGAATAGAGAAAAATGGCATTAAAAATAAAGGATTCAAAGTAGAGACCCCCCCCTTTTTCCCCCTCCAAAGACCTTCTTATCTATGAACCTTGACTCAACAGACCTAAAACTACATGTCCTAAAGTTAGAAGGATGAAGACAGATTTTGATTTAGTCTTACTTATGGTCTTATCAGTATCAATGGGAAAATGGATAAAATTTGAGTTATCTTTCTTTGTATTCAGAGGTGCTTTTACCGGCGGAGCTTATACAGTAACACAGTAGAAGTGAATACAAAATGGCATCGATTTTAAATCAACAGACACACGACGTCTGGTTTCAAAAATTAAACGGATTTCAAGATAATCGATGTTTTCTTGAGAGTTCATTACAGTTCTCATCTTTCAATTAATTATGATTTTGTTGTGGAACTATGGCAAATGTTGCAAATTGTGCTTGTATGATAAATTGATTAAAATTGAAAGGCTGTTTGACCAAATTTGTGTAATTTTGAGGACTGTTACGACCCATTAGGTAATCTGATTACATACAACCACTAATTATGACACCTGTTGTGACTGTTGATTAGCATAGGGTCGTTAACTTGTCATAATATGTCCCCAGGTAAAATTATAGATTTTTTTAAAATTGATCAGAAAAACTTCAAAATCGGTAAACAATAATTTTTTCGGGTATATTTGTTGAAAATCGGGATTTTGACTTGTTTTACGATCCCAATATCAGGATGATACCGCGAAAATCGGGATAGTTGGCAGGTCTGGAGAGAAATGATTTTTTAAATTTTTTTCTGTAAAATTCTGTTTTGAGAATCTTCCTCCAATTCAGGAGCACCTCAATTGATTAGTAATTATCCATTAAAATAAAAGTGAACTAGAACACACCCGTGATATCGCGGGTCCGTGACTGAATTAAAGTATATAACTATGCGTAAGCCTTATTTTAGTATTGGTATTGTCATCTGATAAAGTCGTGCCGATTATTATAAGATACACAGTTTTCTCTGCTTTCAAATCTTTCTGTTTGAACCCGTCTACCTGGAACTTTTCAATTATTGGTAATATTCAGGTCCTGGAATTGAGTATTTTTTAGCATTGTCCAATAAAGTTCATATCTTTGATTCGCTGTTTTACGTCATGCCCGCTAACAAATTGAAAACTGTACCTCTACGCCTTAGTCCAAATTTTTAGTATTCGTATTGTTATCTTAGAAAGTCTTACTAATTAAAAAAACTACAATAGGGAACAATTTGACAATGATTGAATTTAGTTGTGTCGACTTTGTGATTATGACCCGTGTATATATTTGGTGGTGCGCCTGTTAGATGCGGAACGTACAGATAAGGTAATAGGTAACAGGTGAATATACTATTGGTATCGGTACCGGATTCGACCCGGAACTTGTTAATTATTGGCAATATTAATTATGTGGAAAACAAAAGGGTCTGGAGTGGTGTAATTTTTAATCTACACAATTGTCCTATATTAGCTATATATAAAGTTGAATTCTTTTGATATGTCGTTTTTACCTGATGCCGGCTGATAAATTGGACCTCGTAATTTTAGTATTATAGATGTATCTGAACACTTAAAATGTGACATTTCATTTGATATATGAGTAGTAGTCTTCCATTTAAACTAAATCTTTGTGTACCGACATAATCATTGTAATGGTAAAAAAAAATTGAATTAAAGTTAAAATGTTGCATTTTGTTGTGTGTACCTATTTATTCATGAAATTTAGAAATATTTCAAAATGTAGGATTTGGAAATCAGCTTCACACAGTTTACATCAATCATATTGTTTTTTTATTAACCGGATTTTTGTGACAAAAATGTCGGTTATTGATTTGGGGTTTCCAGTCGTGTCCATGCATTTATGCATGAACTGTTCTACCAAAGCTTCCGAAATTTTAATATGCTGTTACTGATGACAAAATGGAGGTCAAGTTCAATAATGACGATTTTGACTTTTACCGTTCAGGAGTTATGGTTCTTGAAAGATTGAAAAATGGTGTTTCCCGTCGTGTCCGTGCATTTTCTCATGAACCATTCAACCAAAGCGTTTGAAATTTTAATATGTTGTTACTGATGACAAAATAGAGGTCAAGTTCAATAATGACGATTTTGACTTTTACCGTTCAGGAGTTATGGTTCTTGAAAGATCGTAAAATGGCGTTTCCATTCACATTGTTGCATTTACTAATGAACCATTGAATCTAAGCTTTTCAAATTTTAATATGTTGATACTGATGACAAAATGGAGGACAAATTTGATATTGACGATTTTCACTTTCACCATTCATCAGTAATGGTTCTTGTGATATTGCCAGGACACAAATAAATGTTAATAAATCCGGTTTGCTGTCGTTGTGACAGCCTCTTGTTAGTACCTGTATCCCTGTGAGGAGAGTGTAACTGGGAACTTTATCAACATGATCAATGGAAATCTAAAACTGAATAGATTTTTCAGTCCAAACTTTACTGAATAGATTTTTCAGTCCAAACTTTCTTAAGAAAAAACTTTAAAATGTTACAGTACTGTCACAAAAAATGAAAAATGGCCCTAGCCTGCAGTTCAGTGGTACACAATTAAGATTTCCAAAAATATTGTAGTTGTTGTTAAATGACAGAATTCAGTTGAATTTCAGATAATTAACTATCAACTTTAATCGAATGTTTAGATTTAGAAGATGCAGATCTCTTCCATTGGTCCAAATTGAATCCTAAACTAAGGAAAGGAAATTACATCAAACAACAATTGACTTCAATATTGTCACCCTTTCTATATGTTCTAGCTGTTCTTTTTTTCATTCTTTATATGAAGACTATCAAAAGATACCCCCCCCCCCCAAAAAAAAAAATAAAAATAAAATAAAATAATAAAATTGAATAGAAACAAGGGCCGTCTTTCCCCTCAGAGCTATTCAGCTCTTTGATTTTAAAACTTGACAACCAAATTTTCAATAGGCCAGGGGTTACACTACACATGAAATCATTAAAAAAGGTGAAAAAGTTGCATTTTGGATATAAGAAGATGTGGTATGAGTGCCAATGATACTACTCTCCATTCAAGTCACAAATCACAATATGTAAAAAGTAATAAGTAATAGGTCAAAGTACGCATGAAGCCTTGGCTGACACTGAAACCCCAATCTATATAGGGTCCCAAAGATGACTAGTGTAAAACCATTCCAACAGGAATACCAACAGTATAATCTATATAAAAAATGAGACACAAAAACACTTATCAACCACATCAACAAACATCAACCACATCAACAAACATCAACCACTGAACAATAGGTTCCTTCTATCTACTTTTTTTAAACTCCATGAAAGTAAGTCACTTTACAATACTGTGAATTCATTTATTTTCGTGGGTATCAATTTTTCATGAATTGCTGAAAACTTGCATATTCTTGGATTTTTGATTTTTTTGGGTTTTGCCAATCTGTGAATACATAGCCTATTGAAAATATGTTATTCGTTCAACATTTAAATTCATGGTTCACCTGTACCCAGGAAACCAACAAAAGTTGGTATCCAACAAATAATAACGAATCCACAATATGTGATATCTGTTTTGTATTATCATTGCAGCATCAATAACAAGTTACAGCAATCTGAATCAGCATCAGGTGTATTGGAGTATGCTATGAAGCATCACAGAACAGATTTGGTAATTCTTATTATTCTATGTTAAATAGATAATCTGCAAAAATACTAATTATACATGTATATTTGCAACTTTTGGAGACATAATTGCTTTACAATTTGAGAAAAAATAATGATTGGAGCTTAGACAGTGAAGTAAAATTGTAGAACAAAGAATATTTATTTATTTGAAAGAAAAAAAATTCCCACAAATTTGGAAAAAATAAATTCCCAATCAAGATTTTGCTCAATATTTAACTGAAGTTGTGAAATAACTGAATTCTTTTACTTCCTATTGAAATTGGTTTCCATTCTCTAACTTTAGTTTGCCTCGATCAATTTTATGAAACTTATACACAATGCTTATTACAATAAAACTCAGATCAAGTACAAATTTGGATAGTGTCACTTCTACAGTTCTCAAGTTTATGTCCCTTTATAAGTTTATATGCAAGTGGGGTTATCATCCAAGTCCCATAGACACATTCCCCCTTTTTTTATGACATTGTTCGGTCTGTTTTTGATAAAATGCTAATGTTGATATGTTTTGTTTAATTTTTTATAACAGAAAGTACAGGAGGGATGGTATGAGAAGTTACATGAATGGAACAAAGCCTTGGCAGCATATGAGAGTAAACTGAAGGAGAAAAATCCTGACGAAACAAATCTGACTTTAGGGAGGATGAGATGTTTAGAAGCACTGGCTGAATGGTAAGTTAATATTACTTTAAATTCAGAAATTATTGCGTTTATTCATAATTGTGATTTTTGAAGAATGAACAATTTATTTGTGCAATATCGGGAAAAAATGCATACAGGTATATGCATTAGCCATAAGAATGCAAGTTTTTGTTAATGCGATACACCAAGTGGTTTTATTTGCTTTTATAAAAATCTCACAATAATTTTAGAATTAGCAGAAAATGGCACTTTTATGTTGGTGCAACAAATCTATCAAGCCTTACTGTTGCAAGTTGAGACATGATTGGGTACAGTCTCTTTACACCAAAACCCTATCACATTCTTATTATGGATTGCTATTCACATCAACTAAACCAATTGAATGATTAAAACTTGATTTATTCCATTGCAATCAAACAATAATTTTGTATATTTTTTAGGGGACAGTTGCATCAGATAGCTTGTGAGAAATGGCCGACATGTAGTGATTTAGAAAGAACAAATATGGCACGAATGGCATCTGCTGCTGCATGGGGACTTGGTGAGCTTAAATTTACACTGTTTAACGTATGAAGATTTGAGATATATATCCCTTAAGTGAATTCATTATTATATTTATACTGTGCATTCATTAATATTCATTGGATACCATTTTTTGTGGATTTCTTGGTTATCTGGGAACCACTAATTTCTCATTTTCTCGTGTTTGGCTAAACATGCGTGCCTCGTGTTCTACTTTATTTATTTTTAGCTCACCTGGCCCGAAGGGCCAAGTGAGCTTTTCTCATCACTTGGCGTCCGTCGTCCGTCGTCCGTCGTCGTCGTCGTCGTCGTCGTCCGTCGTTAGCTTTTACAAAAATCTTCTCCTCTGAAACTACTGGGCCAATTTTTACCAAACTTGGCCACAATCATTATTAGGGTATCTAGTTTAAAAATTGTGTCCGGTGACCCGGCCAACCAACCAAGATGGCCGCCATGGCTAAAAATAGAACATAGGGGTAAAATGCAGTTTTTGGCTTATAACTCAAAAACCAAAGTATTTAGAGCAAATCTGACATGTGGTAAAATTGTTAATCAGGTCAAGATCTATCTGCCCTGAAATTTTTAGATGAATCAGACAACCCGTTGATAGGTTGCTGCCCCTGAATTGGTAATTTTAAGGAAATTTTGCTGTTTTTGGTTATTATCTTGAATATTATCATAGATAGAGATAAACTGTAAACAGCAAAAATGTTCAGTAAAGTAAGATCTACAAATAAGTCAACAGGACCAAAATGGTCTGTTGACCCCTTTAGGAGTTATTGCCTTTAATAGTCAATTTTGAACCATTTTTCGTAAATCTTAGTCATCTTTTACAAAAATCTTCTCCTCTGAAACTACTGGGCCAAATTAAACCAAACTTGACCACAATCATCATTGGGGTATCTTGTTAAAAAATTGTGTCCGGTGACCTGGCCAACCAACCAAGATGGCCGCCATGGCTAAAAATAGAACATAGGGGTAAAATGCAGTTTTTGGCTTATCACTCAAAAACCAAAGCATTTAGAGCAGATCTGACATATGGTAAAATTGTTTATCAGGTCAAGATCTATATGCCCTGAAATTTTGAGATGAATTGGACAACCCGTTGATAGGTTGCTGCCCCTGAATTGGTAATTTTAAGGACATTTTGCTGTTTTTGGTTATTATCTTGAATATTATTATAGATAGAGATAAACTGTAAACAGCAAAAATGTTCAGCAAAGTAAGATCTGCAAATAAGTCAACAAAACCAAAATGGTCTGTTGATTTCTTTAGGAGTTATTGCCCTTTATAGTCAATTTTTAACCATTTTTCGTAAATCTTAGTTATCTTTTACAAAAATCCTCTCCTCTGAAACTACTGGGCCAAATTAAACCAAACTTGGCCACAATCATCATTGGGGTATCTAGTTTAAAAATTGTGTCCCGTGACCTGGCCAACCAACCAAGATGGCTGCCATGGCTAAAAATAGAACATAGGGGTAAAATGCAGTTTTTGGCTTATAACTCTGAAACCGCAGCCTTTAGAGCAAATCTGACAGGGGGTTAAATTGTTTATCAGGTCAAGATCTATCTGCCCTGAAATTGTCAGATGAATCTGACAACCTGTTGTTGGGTTGCTGCCCCTGAATTGGTAATTTTAAGGAAATTTTGCTGTTTTTGGTTGTTATCTTGAATATTATTATAGATAGAGATAAACTGTAAACATCAATAATGTTAAGCAAAGTAAGATTTACAAATAAGTCAACATAACGGAAATGGTCAATTGACCCCTAAGGAGTTATTGTCTTTTGTAGTCAATTTTTAACAATTTTCATAAAATTTGTAAATTTTAACTAACATTTTCCACTGAAACTACTGGGCCAAGTTCATTATAGATAGAGATAATTGTAAGTAGCAAGAATGTTCAGTAAAGTAATATGTACAAACACATCACCATCACCAAAACACAATTCTGTCATGAATCCATCTGCTTCCTTTGTTTAATATTCACATAGACCAAGGTGAGCGACACAGGCTCTTTAGAGCCTCTAGTTTGTGTTTCGTGTTGATACTCTTATATTCTCGTGCTTGTCCTGCGTTTGATTAAAAGTAAGAGCGGGATTAAATTCAAAGCCCAGGTCAGTCCGGAGATTGTTTTAAATTATGTGTTCCCATGCAGAGTATTTAAAATTGCTATAAAATTAATTATTATGAATAATATTTTTCTTTCAAATCAGTTGCAACTAGCGGATGCTAAAATGTGACTGCAGGGTTATCATGTCAATCATATAATGACTAGATGATCTCCAAGAACGGCTGATTAATAAATTATTTTACTTTTGCCATTAATATTTACAATTTTATTTTTTGTGCTTCTTTTTTTCTGATTTTTATTTTCCGTGCAACGTTTTTGCCATTTTTATTTCACGTGTTTCCATGTTCAGGGCCCCCTTTACCACCCTCTTCTAATGAACAAAGAATTGAAAATTTTCTATAAGAATGTATGTAGACTTTTGCAAAACCACAAGATTAAATATCCACCAAATGCAAGTTTTTCTAAAAATTGGTACCCACGAAAATGAACGAATCCACAGTATATTTATAATGCTAGTTTCAAGGAGTTTGTTGGTACAGGTGAAGCACGTATTTGAATGTTCAACGAATTGCAATTTTCTAAGGACTCGTCTGCAGACTTTTGCTTAACCAGGAAAATAAATATCCACCGAAATGAAAGTTTTGTAAGTCCATGGAAATTGGTACACATGAAAATACATTAATATACAGTATTCAAATTCCATTTCTAATCATGGAATGTTTCAAAAGATGTTTAAAACAAAGTAGATATCTTTTCATGACCTTGTTGGACTGACATTTTTGTATAATTACAGGACAATGGGACAGTATGGAAGAGTACATGTGTCTGATACCTAGGACAACATATGATGGTGCTTTCTATAGGGCTGTGTTTGCTTTACACTCTGAGAACTACCAGCTAGCACAACAGGTTAGTGATAATAACCAGGGATTATTTTCAATTTTTTTTTTACCTAAAAACATATTTGACAGTTTTTAAAAATTTCAGTATAACTAAAAAAAATGTTTAGAGTCACAGACTACAAATGCTCTTCATATTGTTTTTGCTTAACCAGCTAAAATAAAATAAGAAATGTTGATTCTACCACTGCATCGAGTGAGATAGGACATTTATTCCCTGGAGACAGTTAAATTGTCAAATTTAAAACTGTCAGGAGTGCATAAATATCGTATTGCATGAGATTTGGTGGTTGAATCTGTTTCTGTAATGATTTTTATATTGAACCACAAAGTATTCACATAAATACTATATAAATTCTTTGCTCTACAAAAATAAGTTTGATCCTCTAGATTTTTTAAGGCCACATTTGGCACATCAACAATTTACAAAATACAGGATAAATCAAATGATGTTACAGGGGGAGAGGGGAGGGATAATGTGGACTCCATTTATATTTTTGGTACCACACCTTGAATTTTAACTATACATTTTCAGCTGTAAACCTAACAATACTTAAATACTAATAACAATAATTACCTAAAATTATCAAATTAAGTGACATATTTTCTTAGAAAAGTCTTGATGGGAGTGTTACTAGAAAATATTACAACACATTCACTGATTTTGATGTTCAATCTGTTATATTTTGCACCAATAAGTTGTACAACATTTTTAAAATGATATTCAGAATTTGTTGTATTTGACAATGACTGCTTTTGCTCATGACTTTATTAATTTCTTTAATTTCAGTGCATAGATAAAGCAAGAGATATTTTAGACACAGAATTAACAGCTATGGTCGGAGAAAGTTATAATAGAGCATATGGAGTAAGATATTATAGTATTTCGTTCATGCATAGCCAGATTTTTTACTAGATTTAGGGATCAATTTATAAATTATTTTAAGAAATTACTTTTTAAAAGATTTGATATCAATCCTTTACAGGTTAAACAGCCTCTTTTTGGTAAACATGTTTCTGATATTGGAAACAAAGAAGTGGTGAATATTGGACATCCATGAAAGACTTAACATCTTTAATCCAGGAAATTATGTCTGCAAAATGGAAATTGAATGAAAAAAGAAAAATTTGGGAAAATAGATTTTCCTTTTCAACTGTTTTGACTTGAGTGACACTGATGAGTCTGAAATTAATGTTGAAAAAAAAGTCTGAAATCTTTAACAAGTTTTTTAGACCAATAAGGGTGTGACATATACTTATTCTCATGACACGGCTTTTTAGTTTTTTGAATACATGAATTGACTAACTTATTTGCAGGCTATGGTTAATGTGCAGATGTTATCTGAATTAGAAGAGGTCATCCAGTATAAGTTGATGCCAGACAGACGGGAAGCTATTAAAAACATGTGGTGGGACAGACTACAGGTAAATATTTATATCAGTTTAGTAATTTTACATAAAATCTGTTCAGAGGTCATAGAATGTTTCAGTGATCACATTATCAATGGTTATGGACCCCTTTACAAAGAATTGATGCAAAATAGAAATGTATTATGATAGTTACCTAGCACAAACAGTCATAGTTTCGGGACATGATTTTTGCCTCTTATTTACTGACACATCGTAGCTATAACTCTTTTTATGTTTTTCAGTCTTTGGTCGTTCATTTTGTCATTCGTTTGTCCAATCATCTGATTGTCAGTTTGTCAATCTGTCTGTTTGTCCTGCTTCAGGTTAAAGTTTTTGATAAAGCTGAAGTCCAATCATCTTGAAACTAAGTACATGTTTCTTACAATATGATATTTCTAATTGTAATGCCAAATTAGAGTTTTGACCCCAATTTTACGGTCCATTGATCATAGAAAATGATAGTGCAAGTGGGGCACCCATGTACTATAGACACATTCTTGTTAAAAAACTTATGTTATTGTTTTCCTATTTACAGGGATGTCAGAGACTAGTGGAAGACTGGCAGAAAATCATACAAGTTAGATCATTAGTGGTAGCGCCACTGGAGGACAAGAAAACTTGGCTGAAATACAGCAGTTTATGTAGAAAGAGTGGACGTCTTGTGAGTTCTTGTTTAATGTATTAGGTGGAAGGATCTGTAAACCTACGAATTGTAGAAACCTTGTATAAAATTATGTCATACTGTCAATAATACAAAAAATACAAAGGGATAGATGAAATATCTATAACTTATCGGGGCCTTTTATAGCTGAATATGCGGTATGGGTTTTGCTCATTGTTGAAGCTCGTACGGTGACCTATAGTTGTTAATGTCTGTGTCATTTTGGGTTTTGTGGATAGTTGTCTCATTGGCAATCATACCACATCTTCTTTTTTATATACTAATTAATAATGGTAGATTATTGTCAGTGGTCAAAGATCTGCAATGATAAATGAAAACATTTTGGATGTATATTTTACAAAAATAATGCTGGCTACAGTTTTATTAAAAGGAACAACCGGAATTGCCAAAATATTGCATAGCACAATAGACCACATCATCAACCAGGTCTTTCAGGAAAATCACATACAAAGCAAAAGACAAACAATACAGATAACCTGACTTCGTGCATTCTATGTACAGATAGCCTGACTTCGTGCATTCTATGTACAGATAGCCTGACTTCGTGCATTCTATGTACAGATAGCCTGACTTCGTGCATTCTATGTACAGATAGCCTGATTTCGTGCATTCTATGTACAGATAGCCTGACTTCGTGCATTCTATGAAGAGTAACATTGAATGTATGTGCAACACAGTCAATTTCATAGAATGATAAATAAAAGATAATTAGATATTGACTCTTAAAGAATGTGAAATATAGTAGAAAACCGTTATAATTGTACATGTATGTTATTTCCACACATTTTACAGGCTTTATCCCACAAGACACTAGTGATGTTATTAGGAACTGACCCCACTAAAAATACAGATCAGCCAATACCAACAGTTAGTCCTGAAGTCACATTTACTTACATGAAACATATGTGGAGAAATAATCAAAAGGTAGGCACAGAACATAACATCGGAATTGAGAATTTACACTTTTTGGGACTCTGGAATTTATTATTAAAATTTGGGGCCTTGGTGGCCAAGTGGTCTAAGTAGTTATTACTGTAATCATTAGCCAGTCAACACTGAGGTTGTGAGTTTGAACTCCTCAGTATAGTCTATTTTGCCACTGACAAGTGATCAGTTTGTTTTTGAACAACACTTGGGTCCATTCTGTTATGAACCCCCCAAAAACACATTCCTACTTTAATTAGTTTGCATGTTACTATATGGGATATGTAAAAATAAACTCAACATAGAAAGCTTCTGGCTTTTGTCAAGTAATGTACACAGCGCTTTACGAACTGATGTTCTAAGTTTTTTCCTTAGAATTATATTCTTTTGAGGAATACTTTTGTGTGAAAATTTTCACAATTTTAAATAAGAGTCTCCTGATATAATAATATTTCAAAACTGGTTTAGAGACTTATTAAAGTTTTAAGACTTTTTAGATTTGATTACAGGGGCGGATCCAGCAATTTTTGATAGGAAGGGTTCCAACTATATGTCCCCATTCATATTCATTTATTGTCCCCCCCAAAAAAGGGTGGGATGCAATCCCTGGAACACCACCCACAAACCAACCTCCCTCCTGGAGCCGCCACTGGATTATGACAATAGAGAAAGAAACACAATAGTTTGATGAGTGTCAAATGGTTCAGTCACATTCCTACATAACTTGAGATTAAGAAATAATTCATGAAAGCCATAGATTTGTTTCATTTATTCATGGAATGATTAGTTTAGCCCAAACGATTGTAGTAGGACAAATTGTGTAATTTTGTTAATCATGAAAGCCCTTTACACGCTATACTATTCAGGCTGATCCATTTTATCTCCATTTCCATTACATTGAATTATATTTCCTTTACATTGCATAAAATTTCTATGACATAACATTATATTTTATCTCTATTTTATATAATAATATTAATAATATTATATGATTCAATAAGAAATTTTTTTTTTCACCCAAAATCAGACCTGCCAACTTTTGAAAATCTCCATGGGGGATTTAGAGCGTGACCAGATTTTTAAGGAATACAGTTTTTGCGGCATTTCTGCGTGCACTGTTTTTTACTCTTAAAATAGTCTCATATCTCTTCTTTTTTTCTTTTGGTATACTGATGATAAGCTTATAAGCCTTGATTTCTTTTATTTGCATGATTCTTGTACTTATTTTAAAATTGACAAAACAATTTAAGAAAAGAGAAAAATGACAATAAAAAATGAAGACCCCCCTTTCCCCCCTCCAAAGACCTGCTTGTCTTTAGACCACGACTCAAAAGACATGAACCTATATGTCCTAAAGTTAGAAAAATAAATTGTCTGCCAGTATTAATGAGAAAATGGATAAAATTTGAGTTATCTTTCTTTGTGTTCAGAGGTGCTCTTACCGGCGGAGGCTTATATACAGTAGAAGTGTATACAAAATGGCATCGATTTTAAATCAACAGACACATGTCTGATTTCACAAATTAAATGGATTTCAAGATAAACGATGTTTTCTTAAGAGTTCATTACACTGTTGTCATCTTTTAGTTAATATGATTTTGTCATGGAACTACGGTAAACGTTGCAAATTGTGCTTATATAATAAATTGGTTAAAAATTAAAGGCCGTCTGACTGAATTTCTGTTTACAAATATTAACTAATTTTGAGGATTGTTATGACCCATCAGGTAATCCGATTACTTGCAACAACAAATTATGACACCTGTTGTGACCGTTGATTAGCACAGGGTTAATATAAACTTGTCATAATATGTCCCCAGGTAAAATTATAGATTTTTAAAAATTGATCAGAAAAACTTCAAAATCGGTAACCAATAATTTTTTCGGGTATATTTTGTGAAAATCGGGTTTTTGACTTGTTTTACGATCCCGATATCGGGATTCGGGTTGAGGGATGAAAATCGGGATGATACGGCGAAAATCGGGATAGTTTGCAGGTCTGCCAAAATATGTTCTTTTAATATAATTTCATTGCATTCTGAGGCGTATAAGAAGCTTTAAAAATACCCAGTGTTTACATTTGATGACAGAAACATACATATGACCTCATCTTGTTTAACTCAACTGGATTAAGATTGACTAGGATTGTCAGTTTTTCTATTGAATCTATGTGGTTTTCTCCAGACACTCCAGCTTCCTCCACCAATAAAAACTGGCTGCCATGAAATAGCCCAAAAGCGATGCTTAAAAATGGCTTTTAAACACCCCAAAAAAATCAATCAATCAATTAGTTGCCAAAGACAATACATCATTTGACAACATTTTCATTTTTGTGAAATTTTACAACGACAAATTAAAATAAAATGGACTGATTTTTTATTGTCGAGCCTGCAATCTTTGTTGCAGAAAGCTCGACATAGGGATAGTGATCTATCGGTGGCGGGGGCGCAGCTAGCTAACTTCTTAAAAGCTTTATATTTAAGAAGGTGGAAGACCTGGATGCTTCATACTTTGTATATGGATGCCTCATGTTACATAGTTTCCGTCAGTCACATGTCCAATGTCCTTGACCTCATTTTCATGGTTCAGTGACTACATGAAAAAAAAGTTAAGATTTTTTGTAATGTTAAATTCTCTCTTATTATAAGTAATAGGATAACTATATTTGGTATGTGCGTACCTTGCAAGGTCTTCATGCTCGTCAGACAGTTTTCACTTGACCTTGACATCATTACATGGATCAGTGAGCAAGGTTAAGTTTTGGTGGTCAAGTCCATATCTCAGATACTTTAAGCAGTAGGTCTAAGATGTTTGGTGTATGGAAGGACTGCAAGGTGTACATGTCCAACTGGTAGGTGTCATCTGACCTTAACCTCAGTTTCATGGTTCAGTGGTTATAGCTAAGTTTTTGTGTTTTGGTCTGTTTTTCTTATACTGTAAGCAATAGGTCTACTATATTTGGTGTATGGAATGATTGTAAGGTGTACATGTCTAGCTTGCAGGTGTCATCTGACCTTGACCTCATTTTCATGGTTCAATAGTCAAAGGAAAGTTTTTGAGTTTTAGTCTTTTTTTCTAATACTATATGCAATAGGTCAACTATATTTGGTGCATGGAAATATTTTATGTATAAAAAAGAAGATGTGGTATGATTGCCAATGAGACAACTGTCCACAAGAGACCAAAATGACACAGACATTAACAACTATAGGTCAATGATCTATATATCAGTCGCACAGGTTTTATTTGACCTTGACCTCATTTTCAAGGTTCATTGCTCAGTGTTAAGTTTTTGTGTTTTGGTCTGTTTTTCTTAAACTATATTAGCGATAGGTCAACTATGTTTGTGGTATGGAAGAATTGTTAGCTGTACATGTCTGCCTGGCATGGTTCATCTGTCCTTGACCTCATATCATGGTTCATTGGTCAATGTTTAGTTTTCTTGGTTAATGTTAAGTTTATGTGACAGTAATAAAGCTTCATATTTAGGACTATCAACATAATATCAATCATAAGCAAAAAAGGTGAGACATTTCAGTGTGTGCACTCTTGTTTTGCTCTAGAATAGAAATAACAGTATTGTATCTGAATCTTTGCCTACATAAACGTTGGGTTTTGCTGTCGCAAATTGAGTATACATGGCAGTATAGATAAGTTTGACGAAATGCGGAACAGCTAGTTTTGTGTATATATGTGCTTGCACTAAAAGTAGATATATTGGGATTATACTGAGTGACCATATAAAGGTCCTCATATAACATGTATAAGAATGATTTATATGAAATGAAGAAATGTTAATTCATTTATTTCCTGGGAACCAACTTTCATTGATTAAGAAAATTTGGATATTTGTTGATGTTTGATTTCCTGGATATTCCGAAAGTCTGCTTACAATCCTATAAAAAGCATATACTACTGAATGCTGAATGTTAAAATTGATGATTTACCTTTAACAATAAAGGACACAAAAATTGGTACCTCTCAAATAATAATGAATGGACAGTAATACATGTATAATATTTATAGAATAACTAATCCAAGAATTCAAATAGAGAAAAATATTCAACGAGTGACCGAACAACACATTAATTCACGAATGCGCGTAGCGCATGAGTAAATTATCAGTGTTGTTCGGTCACAAGTTGAATATTTTTCGATATTTGAATTCTTTAATTAGTTATTCTTTTTATTACATTGGCAAATGGCTTTTTTTTTTTAAAGAAATTAATGTAAAACTTGTAAGGAACTATATCTTTTTTCTACACATTCACAATTTGTTTTGATCCGCCATTATCAACGTCTTGACAACGCCTATTGTTGTATGATGTCAGAGAGTGAAATAACCACGTTTATTTCACATGTGAAATTATCAGTTTTTAGTGGAAGAAGACGTCAAGTCTTCTGAAGACTTAAGGGCTGACCATTGGCATTGAGTCTCCGTATGCGGCATTCATTTCGTGTATTACAATTTCATAACAACTTAAGATTCCTGACACCGATTTTTACACATGATTAGGCATCTGAATCATTTAATTTGTAAATTATGATTGTAAAACAATCACTATCGTAAATATGACCCTTTTATTTATGTAAATTATTAGATTTCATCTCATCCACATGAACGTTATTTGTTTATTTGTAACAGGATGTTTTAACTGTAGATATTTGTATTACACATGCGTGAATTTGGTATCGGGACAACTCACCCTGTTTACAAGTTACGAATTTGCAATCCTGCTCACAAGAAGATTTTGTTTTTATATAAATAAAAAGGATATATAAAGTGTTGTCTTTATTCATGGTTTTCCTTTGTCATGTGAATTAGATGCCCTTCTTATGATGTTTTGACCATTCAGTACTTAATAGATGCATAGTTCTTGGGGAAAAGTTTCATCAAATAATATGAATATAAATGACTTTTTTTGTGCTCATTTTTTACAGTGGGTTGTAATGATCTTCCAGTTAGGTTACCCTCATTTGGAGTGTTGTTCCCAACCTGTTAAAGGTCCATCTTTGTGCATAATTCAAAATTGGAAATTTCAACAAGCATCTAATATTCTTAATCTGGAAAATAAACCCTGGACTGCTAGCTTCATGTATATTTTTTCTACCGATTTAATATATAACTAGAATCATGCAAACAGACTTAAGGAAAAGGCATGTAAGTTCATCATACAAATATGACACTTTTTCTAGACAATCCAGATCTTGCAAAATACGTCGCTAAAAATTGTAACCTTTAAAATTGTTGTTGTGCAGTAAAAACCCATATGGGAACTTTCAAAAGTTGGCGGGTATGTAACAAGTCTTACTATTTTTATGCTCCATTTATGGGCAATATGTTTTCTAGTCTGTCCGTCCGTCCTGCTTCTGGTTATAAAGTTTATGGTCGAGGTAGTTTTTGATGAAGTTGAAATCCAATCAACTTGAAACTTAGTACACATGTGTTCCTCTTGATATGATCTTCTTAATTTTACTGCAATATTAAAGATTTTACCTAATTTTCATAGTCAACTGAACATAGAAAATGATTGTACGGATGGGAAATCCATGTACTTATGACCTTTTCTTGTTTGAAGAAAAAAATACATTTTAATGATAATGGAACAAAGCAGCCTGGGTAAGTGGGGCTGCTTTTATGGTAATTCAAGTTACCTTTTATTCACCTTCTTCCACCTCAGAGCTATCAGCTCTTTGATTATTTGACTGGGAAAGCACTGTAACTCATTGCAACCAATGTAATAAAATTATTTATTACTTTTTAGAATGAAGCCTATAATAAGCTACAGTATTTTGTTGAACATTCATTACAAACCAAAGCATTGCAGTTGATATCACCAGAAGACTCACAACAACGACAGGAACTTAATAAACTCTTGGCAAGGTAAACTCATTCTCATATGAGCCAGTCCATGCGAAAAGGTACAAAAACGAAAATTTTACGAAATTCTAAAAAGTGTGCATAATTATTGGTAGTAGACTTGTGATTTATAAAACACATTTACTTTTCCTCATATTCTTAAACTGTGAGCTAGACGCACCTGCAAGTGTTGAGACCCCCCCCCCTTTAAGTTTTATCAAGATTTTTAATGAATTATTTCATATAATTCAATCATTTTCAAAGTACAGTTTAAATGGCTTGATTTGCCAATTGATAATGTTAACCCCGGTAGCAGTGGGGATAAGGCTTTCGCTTACAATGCTCATATCAATGCAATCAGACTGGGCAACGGTTCGAATCCCGTGCAACGATGGTTGATTTATATAATATTAAATAACTTAACTTAACTTAAATTTCAATTTCTAAAACACAAGAGGTCATAGTTTTTGTATTTTCCCTCATGTTTTAATGTTGTCTTACTTTCCTTAAACCGGTAAAACGGAAGAAAATTATTGACTTTTGTCTCTCTAGTGTCGTAATGTTTTAAGTTCCTGGTCGGTATAGCATTAGTCCGGGAACCAAGTGATTTTACACTTGCTCAAATACCAAAAATTCAGATTTCTACGTCTTTTGCTGTTTTAATTGACAAATTCGGGAAAGAATTGACAATCTTATGAATGTTTACATTAATGTAATTTTTTTTCAGATAAATTTTTTTTCAAAAATATTATAACAAACTTTAATAACGTGTCCTGTAAAGTTTATCAAAAGGACTTTTTGTACCTTTTCGCATGGACTGGCTCATATGGTATTGGATGTTGATCATACAATCACTTTTTATGCCCTATTTATGGGCATTATGTTTTCTGGTCTGTGCGTCTGTCCATCCGTCTGTCCCGCTTCAGGTTAAAGTTTTTGGTCGAGGTAGTTTTTGATGAAGTTGAAGTCCAATCAACTTGAAAATTATTACACATGTTCCTTATGATATTGTCTTTCTAATTTTAATGCTAAATTAGAGTTCTTACTCCATAATCACGGTCCACTGAACATAGAAAATGATAGTGTGGATGGGGCATCCATGTACTTAATACAAGAAAAATATACATTTATTGGGAGAAATACACTAAATTTTGCTGTATAAATCATACCCTTGTCAGTCAATTTGAATTCTGAATTAAAACACTGCACATCTTTTAAGAGAAATAATATATTCTATTGTAGATGTTTCCTGAAACTTGGTGATTGGGCAGAAAGTTTGATGGGTATTAATGAAAAATCTATTCCCACAGTACTGGACTGTTATTACAGGGCTACTGAACATGACAAGGACTGGTATAAGGTATTGAATAATTGATTCAGGTTCAAATTTTTATTAGATTGGTTGAGACATGTATTTATAACTGCGGATTCATTATTTTCATGGGTTCTAATTTTCATGGTTTGATGAAAACTTGCATATTCGTGAATATTTAATTTCATGGTTTTGGCAAAGTCTGCATACATTTCTTTAGAGAATTTGAAGTTCATTGAATATTTAAATTCGGTCCCCCAATCTTAAAATCCACAAAAACTGGTATCCAACTAATTTAAATGAATCCATTGTATCTAAAATATGAATTGAGAATTTAAAACAAATAAAAAGAGGGTGAAATTGAGAATGGAAATGGTGAATATGTCAAAGAGACAACAACCCTAACCAAAGAGTAGATAGGTGCAAGGATGTAAAACTGACAACAGTTACACTGTAAGCCAAAAAAATGTAGGGGGTAGTGGTGGTGAGAGGGGGGGGGGGGTCAAACAATCCCAACAATCCCCATCTGGTTCTTAAGTTAGTGAGTTAATATGAAAGTAAAGGAGGCAGAGTTTCTCTTGTTTCTGAATCCCTATACATTTGTTGTTTATTTGTCATTTGTGAAAAATAAGACATTGTTTAAATTAAGTAAATATATTAATTTCTTTATTTTACAGGCCTGGCATGCTTGGGCATTAATGAATTATGAAGCAGTGTTGTTTTATAAACAAATGAACCAGACAGAAGAAGGTACACCGCAGACACCAGCAGAAATTGGTGCTACCAGCAAACTTGAACTGTTACCTAGACCTGAGTCTGTAAGTATTTAATGTCATAGTCATTAGACAATAGGAAATGCTATAGATTAAAAAAATTACACACCAATAAAAGTTAAATTACTATATGTTGCGAAAAAAAGTATATGAAAAAACTTGTCCTGGTAAGAACTTATTATTCCTTTGATAAAAGATTTTTATTATTTTACACATTTATTTTTACAGAATACAGCAATGATGCATAAATATTGTGTACCATCAGTCCAAGGTTTCTTCAGATCTATAGCTTTATCTCAACAAAATAGCTTACAGGATACACTTAGGTAAGTATACAATATTATATTAAAAGAAGATTTGGTATGATTGCCAAATGAAACAATTCTCCACAAGAAACCAAATAACATAGAAATTCATGACTATAGGACCCTTTACGACCTCCAACAATGACATAGAAGTTCATGACTATAGGACCCTGTACGACCTCCAACAATGACATAGAAGTTCATGACTATAGGACCCTGTACGACCTCCAACAATGACATAGAAGTTCATGACTATAGGACCCTGTACGACCTCCAACAATGACATAGAAGTTCATGACTATAGGACCCTGTACGACCTCCAACAATGACATAGAAGTTCATGACTATAGGACCCTGTACGACCTCCAACAATGACATAGAAGTTCATGACTATAGGACCCTGTACAACCTTCAACAATGATCAAAGCCCATACTGACTATAGGACCCTGTACGACCTCCAACAATGATCAAAGCCCATACTGACTATAGGACCCTGTACGACCTCCAACAATGAACAAAGCCCATACTGTATATAAAAGACCATAAAATGATAAATGTTAAACAATTCAAACGAGAAAGCTAAAAGCCTAATTTATGTACATTAAGTAAAGGAAATACCAAAAAAATGTGTTAAACAGCAATAAACGACGACCACTGAATAACAAGCTCCTGAGACAGTCACATACGCATTGTGATGGGATTAAACTCATATCAGGTGTTCAAAAGAAATCTTAAAAAATCAGAATTTACAATTATTGTTTAATAACAACTATGAACAACTAATATAAAAAGGAAGATGTGGTATGATTGCTAAATAGACAACTCACCACAAGAGACCAAATGGCACAGAAATTAACAGCTATTGGTCACTGTACGGCCTTCAACAATGAGCAAGCCCATACTGCATAGTTAGCTATAAAAGGCCCTGAAATAGTCTAAATATCCTTTTTACAGGCATACTATGTGGTTAGGTTAGACCAGTTTTAAGGGATCACAAACAACCTCTTTATCTCTTTAGATAATATATATGTCATAAAACTAAAACAATGATGTTTTCATTTGACAACTTAGAATTTTTTTCATTTGTATTTTAGATTACTGACATTATGGTTTGACTATGGTCAATGGATGGAGGTATATGAAGCTCTGGTTGAAGGTCTGAAGACCATACAGATTGATAATTGGCTACAGGTAATATTAAACGAAGACAGATTATAAATGGTGTAATTCATTATATTAAAGTATGCGTAGATTTGATGATTTGTTATTTATTATAAAGGCATATCTTCAATCTATTATATATTGAAAAGTTTGTTTTTTTCCCTATATATTTCAATATTTGTAAGTTTTTAGCTACCTTTAACATGAAGATCACAATAAGAGTGTTATCACCTTTCAGTAAAGAGTAAAAATTCAGAAGTTTACTTTTGATTTTACTAGTTAAATTTTTATAAATATTACCACTATTCTTTTTCATGAAGTACCAAACTTTTATGGATTCTCATGTTAGCAAAAAAAGCAAAAGAAAATCCCCCCTCCAAAAGTCTTTTTAGTCTATTAATTTATGTTTGTTTGTATTTATTTTCGAGGTTATCCCACAGTTGATAGCCAGAATAGATACCCCAAGGAACCTGGTAGGAAGATTGATATCACAGCTGTTGATTGATGTTGGCAAGGCTCATCCACAGGTAATATACAAATAAAAACATAGAAAAACAAATGACATAAAATACATATTTTTACATGTTTAGGAGTTAAAAATATTGAGCTCATACATGTACTAAATAAATAAATAAATGTATTGATAGTATAGTATATATGTTTTTCCAAAACATAATTACAGTCATTGGACAAAAGTGAGTTCCCACTCAAAAAATGTCCTATCATTTAAACTAAAATCAATATTTAAAAAAAAATATATTACCAAGTAACTACACGACTGATTTATATCAAATAAATACCATACGATATAGAAATGTTTAAAGTTTTATTATTTATTTGGCACTGATATCATTCATGGTCATTTTCATTTACTGACAAGGTGAATACAAAGAAAAGTAGTTCTGGAAAAGTTTGCTATGCAGTCTTACCAAATTAAAATCATAAAAAAATTGTATTTGTGTTTAACTCATCAGAAAATGATAACGACCCTCATGACATTATGGCCAAAAAAAACCCAAAAAACTTTAGACAACTTTACATCTTAAGAGATCTATTTTATAAAGATTGCACATAAAGTTACTTTATAATATTTGGAAAATTATTGAAATTTTATTTCAAAGGATGAGACATTTTTTTTAGTGGGAACTCACTTTTGTCCAATGACTGAAGTTTATTTTCAAATATATTCACAAGAAATGATGGGCACTCAAGTAGATGAAGTAAGGAGATTATTCAAAGAAAACTAGTCTTTCAGGAATTATCTCATTCTTAAAAGTGTTTGCTGAAAATATTCCATCATTGAAAATGTCTGCTGTGTACTTACAGTTCCTTATGACAAGCTTTGTTGTTGTTAAGTTGAAAGTTTTATGTTCTTGTACAACCTGAAGGCGAAACTAAGGATTCATATTCAATCTTTCACCACTATTTATTATAGGCCTTGATCTACCCATTGACAGTGGCATCTAAATCTAACGTAACAGCCCGACAAGTGTCAGCTAATAAAGTATTAAAGAGTATGAGGGAGCACAGTAATACACTGGTACAACAGGCCATGTTGGTTAGTATTAATATTTTAATTATGGATGTAACACGTCTTCTGATTGGCTGACGTTGTTTTGTTGATCATATCATAGACACAATTTTGTTATGTGACCATGACGTCATCAACGTTTTTTCATGATTTACGCCAGTTTAAAATGGAATTTAGAATTAAATTATAAGAAATAACTGTAATATTTTGTCAGTCTATTCGAAATAACATAAAAAATGTGGTTCACACTGTTAAATATTTGCTATGCGCGTTATTCAGTGTGCACCACATTTTTTATGTTATTTCTTCATAGACATAAAAAAATATTACAGTCATTCCTTAAATATTAATGGGACACACCTACAACCAATATTTGAGTAGAGGGTAGGTAGGAATTAGTTTGCCTATCTCCCAAACCAATTTCCATAAATCAACCTGCATGTCCTTTTGTCTTTTTCATGGACAAAAAATATAAATGATGCTTGACTCTAAAAAAAATTGAGAATGGAAATTGGGAATATATCGTAGACAACAACCCAACCAAAGAGCAGAAAACAGTTGAAGGCCACCAATGTATACGATACACTCCTGATTTACACAATGATAAGATTCTAATAGCTCTAGGTCTTATGATATCTAGGAAATGGTCACAATAATGGATGAGGTCAGAAAAAAATTGACCATCAGCATTCAATGTATTTTAGAAACCAAGTGTTTTGCACCATAATAGTTGAATGATTTAGATAGATCCTCTATGATATTGTTTGCAATGTTTTAACAGAAAAGATGTGTGGTAAAATGGAATTAACTTCATAAACAACTGTGGATACATTTTTATTCATGGGGTACCAATTTTCATTGATTACTTTGGTTTAGGAAAGCCACAAATTTAAATGCTCATCAAAGTATACATTGTCTTCAGGCTTGTATACAAACTTTTGAAAACACCAAATATCTACGAAAAAATCATTTTCCTTAGTTTACTAAAATTGGTACCCACATCATTGATGAAGGCCATGGTAACATGTTTTTAAAACCATCTTCAGAGAAGTTTGTCCCAATTTTGATTTTATCATAATGAAACCTTTTGACTATTTTAGGTGAGTGAGGAGTTGATTCGAGTAGCTATACTATGGCATGAGCTTTGGCACGAGGGGCTTGAGGAAGCTTCCAGACTTTATTTTGGGGAGAGAGATGTAAAGGGAATGTTTAACACATTAGAGCCTCTTCATGCTATGATGGAGAGAGGACCACAAACACTGAAGGAAACTTCATTTAACCAGGTTTGTAGAACTTTTATTTCGGGTGAGTTACTGTAAATTCAGAAAATATTGCAAAAAATGTGACAGGGTTAAAATTGCAATATAAATTTAAACTTCATTTTGAAATTTTTTGTTTGTATTAAACAGGATTTTTCTCAATATCGCAAAGATAAAAATCGCATTTTAGTCAAAACTGACAAAATCGCAATAATGAATGCACGCAAAAATTTCTGAATTTACAGTATTTTGTTGATTGTGATATATTTATATGTATAATTCTGTAAAGAGGCAATCTAGCCCTAACAGTCATAAAAAATCATGGTACAATTATCAACCAATCAAATTACTGGATTTGATATTTTTTAGCACAGTTTGTACTAGCACTGAAGAAAGTTTTATGATCAAAAGCCTAGAGGTCAGGAAAATATCCTTATATTTCAGTATGTTACAATAGAAAAACAGATAAAATATAAAAGACTATAATTGGAGTTATAAGGAACTTTAAAATTTGATAGAAAGATTGTCAGGCAAACTATCAAATTGAATTGAATTTTCTCTCATTTTTGTGCTATTTTCACATTTGTTTCTCCTCACTAGTGAAACATCTATTTTTGACAAATAATTGGTCGAAATTTAATTATGAAGTTATGAATTATGTTCTTGGTTCTTCTGAATTTTCCTTTAAAGACGATCATTATTGATGAGTCACATATAAAGTACACAACTTTATGAAAATCTTTGCAAGCCTCACGCTTTGAAAATTAAAAATTATATGACTTGAGTTGAAAAATATTGTAACACCTACCTTGTAGTGGTGGAATCTATATGTTTTTTTACTTTTTGAATTATTGTTTTTCAGGCTTATGGTAGAGATTTGATGGAGGCTCAGGACTGGTGTAAAAAGTACCAGAGATCAGGAAATGTCAAAGATCTAACACAAGCTTGGGACTTGTATTATCATGTGTTCAGAAGGATATCTAAACAGTTACCTCAGGTAAGAATTGTACTTTTAATGGGACTTGTATTATCATGTGTTCAGAAGGATATCTAAACAGTTACCTCAGGTATGAATTGTACTTTTGATGGGAATGGATATCTAAACAGTTACCCCAGGTAAGAATTGTACTTTTAATGGGACTTGTATTATCATGTGTTCAGAAGGATATCTAAACAGTTACCTCAGGCTTGAATTGTATTTTCTGTGTCTCAAAAATCATTTGAAACCTTTAATCAGTCACAAACAGAGCTCGAGTGGGGGGGCATAGAAATACTGGTGGTCTGTCCATCTGATGTAGCATTTTAACTCCTACATTTCTTGTCAGATTTTAGAAGTTAAAAAAAGAGAGTTGATATTCGTAATGACTTAGAGGAGTTCTAAAATGTGGGCACATCAACATAGTTTTACCTGGGTTATGACCTATGGAATGTAAATTATATGAAAAATTATCAAGCTTATAACTTTTTGTTCATTTGTCTAAAATTTAAAGGCTTTAAATAAACAATGACTTGGAAACCTGAATGATAATTACTTTTAAAATGGTAAGTTACTGCCCTTGGACAAATGAAGTTCATTTATTATGTTTATCTGCCCTTAGAATAGCGGAGGGGGCATTAAGTTTTACTCCATGTCCCTTAGTTCGTCTGTACGTTCAAAAATTGTTCTCTGTTCTATTACTTTAGTTTGCTTCAACCAAATGTTATGAAACTTATACACAATGTTTATTACCAAAAAATACAGATCAAGTTTGAATTTTGGTGGTGTCACTTTTATCGTTACTCTTTTATAGTTATGTCCCTTAACAAATGGAAAAATTGCTAAATTTTTTGTTTTCATTCCTCTACTTTAGTATGCCTCAACCAAATGATATGAAACTTATACACAATGCTTATTACCGTAAAACTCAAAGTATGAACTTGAGTTATATATCTTTATATGCAAATGGGAAGGAGGGGGGGGGGGGGGGGGGCATTATCTTTGATATGGGGACACATTCCCCATTTATTTTTAGCTCCTTTTACGCAACAATTTTTGATATTTTATTTTAAAAAAATACATTGTTATATACAATAACTTCACCCATTTTGGGGGGAATTCCTAGTCCCTATTGTGTTAACTGGAGCCAATGAAATCAGACTCATCTTGAATCTTGCTTTTACACATACCTGCCAACTTTTGAAAATCTCCATGGGGGATTTAGCGCGCGATCAGATTTTTAAGGGTTATAATTTTAGCGACTTTTCTGCGTGCATTGTTCTTTACTCCTAAAATAGTCTAAGTTCTCTTCTCTTTTCTTTTGGTATACTAATGATGAGCTTGTAGGCCTTGATTTCTTTTATTTGCATGATTCTTGTACTATTAAATTATAAAATTGACAAAATAACTGAAGAATAGAGAAAAATGGCATTAAAAATAAAGGATTCAAAGTAGAGACCCCCCCTTTTCCCCCTCCAAAGACCTTCTTATCTATGAACCTTGACTCAAAAGACCTAAAACTACATGTCCTAAAGTTAGAAGGATGAAGACAGATTTTGATTTAGACTTACTTATGGTCTTATCAGTATCAATGAGAAAATGGATAAAATTTGAGTTATCTTTCTTTGTATTCAGAGGTGCTCTCACCGGCGGAGGCTTATACAGTAACACAGTAGAAGTGAATACAAAATGGCGTCGATTTTAAATCAACAGACACACGACGTCTGGTTTCAAAAATTAAACGGATTTCAAGATAAACGATGTTTTCTTGAGAGTTCATTACAGTTCTCATCTTTCAATTAATTATGATTTTGTTGTGGAACTACGGCAAATGTTGCAAATTGTGCTTGTATGATAAATTGATTAAAATTGAAAGGCTGTTTGACCAAATTTGTGTATACAAATTAATTTTGAGGACTGTTACGACCCATTAGGTAAACTGATTACATACAACCACTAATTATGACACCTGTTGTGACTGTTGATTAGCGTAGGGTCGTTACTTGTCATAATATGTCCCCAGGTAAAATTATAGATTTTTTAAAATTGATCAGAAAAACTTCAAAATCAGTAAACAATAATTTTTTTCGGGTATATTTGGTGAAAATCGGGATTTTGACTAGTTTTACGATCCCGATATCGGGATTCGGGTTGAGGGATAAATATCGGGATGATACCGCGAAAATTGGGATAGTTGGCAGGTCTGCTTTTACAATGGTTACATTCTGTGAGTGTAAAATGTTGGTTGAGGTGACATTAATGTTTGAAATATGTGGCATGGTTTTGTAAAAATGGATTCGAAAAGTGAATGACATTCAGGGGAAGTAACTCTTTCATTAAAGTATGCAATATGTGCTGAATCTCATGCACTCATTTCTAGTAAAAAAAAATCAAAGCTCATTCAAGTCTTCAATGTAGTTGAATGATACAAGGGAAGTAACTCTTTGATAAATTTCATATATCCATGGTTGTTTTGTTTTTCTTTCAGTTGACCTCACTTGAGTTACAATATGTTTCACCCAAACTTCTGAGATGTCAAGACTTAGAACTGGCTGTACCTGGAACATATGATCCAAATCAACCAATCGTAAAGATTAGGAAAGTTCAAAGTTCATTGCAGGTTATCACATCCAAACAGAGGCCAAGGAAACTCAGCATATTTGGTATTTTAATCTTTATTTTAATTTACAAATAGTTAATCCTTTAATACAAACATAGAAACTGTAAAGATGTTTTAGAATAGTTCTATTTAGCAAAAAATTGGGATAAATGTATGGAAAATTAATTGCTAAATAATATGAAAATGTGAATTTAATTTAATTATGAATGAGGATATCTACTTGATTTTGAAAATTAAAGTAGACCTTGGATGTTAAAAGTTGAAATTATGTTTAAACTTCAATAGTGCTAAATGTTGAGTTTTCTATATTAAATAGGTAGCAATGGTCAGGAATACATGTTTTTGCTGAAGGGACATGAAGATTTAAGACAGGACGAGAGAGTGATGCAGTTGTTTGGATTGGTTAATTCTCTACTTCTACAGAATACTGAAACTTTCCGCAGAAATCTTACGTAAGATATTTTTTATATGTCAAGTGAAGTTTGTCTCAGGATAAGTTGGCCTCAAAATCAAATAAAAAATAGTTTGTATGTTGCATGTTAGTTGAGGCCAAAATTAAAAATATGTTTGTTTCCCCTCCCCCCACCCGGGTCAAAAAATTATTTTCCACAAAAAAATCGAAATTATTTTTTTCCTGAAAATAATTTGTTTCCCTTTTTGGAAAGTGCTTGAAAGCAGAAGGATTGATAATCTAAATAAATACACTCAAATTGAGCACAAACAACTGATAAGTGGCCTGGACTGGACAAGTCAAACCATTCATGTGACCATGCTATGACAATCACATCCAGTTAAAAAAAAAAGAAAAAAAAGAACCTGCCTTCCTGGTCTGTTTACAAAGTGTAGACCTGGGGGAGGGAAACGTTCTTTTAAATGTGGCCTGATATTTGTTTTTTTGTGATTTTGTCATGGTCTGCACACAAGTCTTTAGATAATTAGTCAGTCTTTGTACATTTTAATTTGTGGTTCACTTGTACCCTCGAAATCCACGAAAAATTGGTATCAGAATAATAATGCTTCAACAGTAAGTTATCTAATTTCTCTGTATTTCTATTTGAATTTCTTTTTACAGAATACAGAGATTTTCTGTGATTCCATTATCTACCAACTCTGGTCTGATTGGCTGGGTACCTCATTGTGACACGCTTCATTCACTGATCCGTGACTACAGAGAGAAGAAGAAAATTCTACTTAATATAGAGCACAGGCTTATGTTGAGGGTAAAATTTGTTTTGTAGTGGTTATACTTAAAAAATTGTTTGGCTGTAGAATCTATAAAAACCAAGATTATATTTTTTAGTTGTCTTTGGAAAAAGAAGAAAAAGGGAAAAAAACTTTATTCATTTTCAAAAAGATCAATTTGACAAGCCATAAATATTGACAATAACAAGTTAAGAGTTATCTTTTCTCTACTCATTTGAATTTGTAATTCTTACAGATGGCCCCAGATTATGATCATTTGACCTTGATGCAGAAGGTTGAAGTGTTTGAGCATGCTTTGGAACACACACAAGGGGATGATCTAGCTAAGATACTATGGTACAAAAGTCCTAGTTCTGAGGTTTGTATTCAACTCATTTTATAAATTAATAAATATTTAACACTGGCTTTGTGATTTATAGTTTACAGAAATTCACATTAGGTTGTACTATCATGCAAAAGGTACATACATGAGGGGGGATAGGACCTTTATCGGGACTCCGGGATCATGTGTTTTTAAGCTCGGGATTTCGGGATTGACCCTTTCAGGATCCGGGAAATTCTTTATTCGAATTACGGGACCTCAGGATTTCGTTTTTTTAAGCCCGGGATTTCAGGATTTCGGGATCAGAACCCCTCCTATCCCCCCTCATACATTTGTGTAGTGAGGAACAATTGTATTTTTGGATATTTGATTTTTGGTTTTGTAAAAGTCTGCATACAAGGCTATAGAAAACTTGTACTTAAATATCTTAATTTGTTGTTAAAATATACCCACAAAATCCATGAAAATATCCTACGAATGAAATAAAGTACATTTTAATTTTTATGTTCATTTTTTTTGAAAATTATTAGATAAAGTTATTATACCCCTGCTTTAAAAAAGTGGTTATACTGTCCTACCTCTGTCTGTCCTTCAGCCATCAATCAGTCATTACATCAGTCAGTCCATGAATATATTTATATGAGTTTATACCTTATAATGCGTTTTCAGATAAATCACTCTCCAACTTCCTGTACACTTTCATCATTTTACATTTTACATATGACCTCAAAGTTGAACAGTTTCGTCACAGGAACATCATTACAAAGATTTCTGAAAATTGGTTTCAGGGTTTATATAAGTCCGTGTGTGATGCATTTTCAGATTCATCACTCAACAACTTGCAGTTTCTTGCTTCTTTAAAACAGAAAAATTTTGTGTGGTGTTATTTCATCATCTGCTTTTCACATCTATATAAGGAAATAAACTTTACCTACAAAATATATTCTTACATGCATATGTACATGTTCAATTTCAAATTCTAGCTAAAATACGAATTTAATATAAAAGAATTAAGCTATATAAATGCATCGGGGACTATTTTATGACATCAATACATTATTTCATGCATTTTAAAACAGCATATGTATTTATCTTACTGTCATACATTTCTGGAATATGATTTGTTAAAAGCGTGGCCATGGAGACCATGTATATTCCATATTAGGTTAGTAAGGAGGCGGAGCTCACTTCAATACACAGTTAGTAGTGGAGTTATGACTTTGGCACTATTGTATTATTTAAATGAATTGAAAGTTCTGTTTAATATTGTTATATCAAGGTTGTTGATCTTTTAAAATTGTTATTGTTGACATTATTTTTTTTTGTGCAGACCAATGGAAGTAGGTTCTTATAATATAACACTTTAATATAGGAATAAGAAGATGTGGTGTGATTGCAAATGAGACAACTCTAGTCTAAATTCAACAAATAAAGATAGTCGGCAAGATAAATTCGTTACATAGTGTGCTAGGGACCTAATACAGTCATATTTCGGCTTAGACTAAAATTTTGCTTCGTTCTCACCCCATATGGAATTTACTGCCCCGTATATATCGTATTAGGTCACTAACACACTATGTAACTAATAATACTAGCAAACTTTCAATCTCAGCTGAAAATTGACTGTATTTATAGATATAAGACTATTTGAACACATTTATGATTTGCAGGTTTGGTTTGATAGAAGAACAAATTACACCAGATCACTAGCTGTTATGTCAATGGTTGGTTATGTTCTAGGTCTTGGAGACAGGTATGATAATTACAAAAGAAGTAGGGAGTCTGTTTGTAATTTACAAAAATGTCATAAAAATGGATGCAGCTACCTGTTCTTGTTTTTGAATTAGAAAAAAAGCTTTATGGAACATTAAAACCTACTCAGTACCAATGAGAATGTCTCCAGCATTCAAACAGATAAACAATTTTCAAAGATTTATGAAAATTAATTCCTTAAGAGGAGATTTGTTGAAATGCGTCAATTTTGCATTATAACCTAGTCAGATGTTATGGAAATTTCTATATTATTAGATATTTTTGTTTGTCTTAATTTGAAGGATGATGATACAGAACTTACTGCAGAATGCATTGAGTGAGTGGGTAAATGTAGAATCTTTGGTTAGCTTGCTTGTCAGCTGAACTGTGAAGTCATTGTTAGGTTAGGTATATATCCCTCCTTTCGGAGAAGTCCTACAGACAGATAGATTGGTTATCTGTCGGACTTGTCTCTCTTACAGGAGGGTAGTTTACATAACCTAATAATGACTTCATGGTTCAGCTATCAAGCAATCTGACCAAAGATATTACATTGCATTCTGCCGTAATAATTTATGGACTTTTTTTTATCTTATTATAAAACATAATGATATAAAAAGAAGATGTGGTATGACTGCCCATGAGACAACTCTCCACAAGAGACCAAATGACACAGAAATTAACAACTATTGGTCACTGTACAGCCTTCAACAATGAGCAAAGCCTATACCGTATAGTTAGCTATAAATGGCCCCAAAATGACAATGTAAAACAATTCAAACGAGAAAACTAACGACCTAATTGAAGTACAAAAAATGAACTAAAAACAAATATGTAACACATAAACAAACACAAACCACTGAATTGATGCCTTTATGGTGATATTTTGTCCACTTTGTATTGTAGGTTTCTACCTCACTGACATTTCTGTTTACTTTTTTACAATTTTTATAAATGATCATGTTCTCAATGGATACATTTCCATCTTTTTTTGCAGACATCCATCTAACCTGATGTTGGACAGAATGAGTGGTAAAATCATCCATATTGATTTTGGAGATTGTTTTGAGGTAGCCATGGTGAGAGAGAAGTTTCCAGAAAAGATCCCATTCAGACTTACTAGAATGTTAATAAGTGCCATGGAGGTAAATTGTTTAAAAGTTCGCTATTTTTTTGTATGAGCAATCTGTTAAAACATACTTTAAGATGCTGTTGTTTCGTTGAAAATAATGTGGTTAGATAGAATTTGATACATTTTGGCCAATAACACCCTGATGATTTTTTCACATCATAGTTAAATACTTACTGATATACCTATTTATCTTAATAGATATAAGATAATGTTGTATGAGTGCCAATGAGACAACTCTCCATCCAAGTCACAATTTGTAAAATTAAACCATTATAGGTCAAAGTATACCCTTCAACATGGAGACTTAGTTAACACCCAATAACAAGCTATAAAGCCCCGAAAATGAATAGTGTCAAACCATTCAAACAGGAGAACCAATGGTCTAATCTATATAAAAACAAGAAACACTTAAGAACCACATCAACATGTGACAACCACTGAACAACAAGCTCCTGACTTAGGAAAAATGCAAACAAATGCAGCTGTTTTAAATGTTATAATAGGTGCCAACCTTTACCCTTACCTGAAACAATAGTGTAACCTTTCAACTTAGAAAGACACACTTTAAGATATCAATTGAAACCTAGATTTTGGCTAGAAAGAAAAATATTAAAAATTGTCTTAGGGCTATTCCAGAAAAAAATATATGGAGGGGTTGGAAGGCAGTTTTTGTCAGCACCCGCCACCCAGACAATTGTAATTGAGTATTATAGTGCATTATAGTATGAAAAGTTGCTCTGATTCCCATCACCCATGTATTATTAATATAATGTGCCTTCCAACCCCCCCATACATTTTTTTCTGGAATAGCCCTTACATATGTTTTCAAAAGGTCTCCTTAGTAATTTGTTTAACGGTACATGTACAGTCATTTAAGTTAAATAGTAAAATGATATACATGTAGATTTCTACATTGGCTAGAGGTATAGGGGGAGGGTTGAGATCTCACAAACATGTTTAACCCCGCCGCATTTTTGCGCCTGTCCCAAGTCAGAAGCCTCTGGCCTTTGTTAGTCTTGTGTTATTTTAATTTTAGTTTCTTGTGTACAATTTGGAAATTAGTATGGCGTTCATTATTACTGAACTAGTATATATTTGTTTAGGGGCCAGCTGAAGGACGCCTCCGGGTGCGGGAATTTCTCGCTACATTGAAGACCTGTTGGTGACCTTCTGCTGTTGTTTTTTTCTATGGGCGGGTTGTTGTCTCTTTGGCACATTCCCCATTTCTATTCTCAATTTTATTCAATCAAAACATCACTTTAAAGTTGTTTTTGATCAAGCTGATTCTAAGAAAAAAATAACTCCTTGAAACTTTGGACAGCTTTAAAGATATTGTAGTTGTTTCTCTTGATACTTTTGTAGGTGACTGGAATTGATGGCAATTACCGTATAACATGTGAGAGTGTGATGGCGGTGCTCAGAGAACACAAAGACAGTCTGATGGCTGTGTTAGAAGCTTTTGTTTATGATCCTTTATTGAACTGGAGACTTATGGACAGTAAGTGATTGATGTTTAGATTTTATATACTTTTGTACTACTATGGTTTACTTTTTATTGTAATTGAGGGTAATTTTTTCTATGTTAAAAATTTGAGTTTTTTTTTTGTCTTGATAAGTCTAAATAAAATTTGTATATTGTGTCATCGCAAAATTTGGGGTTTACCTTTACACATGAAGCCAAGAAAATTTGTACTGAATCCACAGTATAAAATTTATGCTCAACCTATAAAAATTGGCAGCCAACAAAAAATGATGAATCAACGGTTTAACAAGATTTAGATATAAGATGAGACAACTCCATCCAAGTCACAATATGAATAAGTAAACCATTATAGGTCAAAGAACGGTCTTCAACACAGAGCTTTGGCTCACACCAAACAGTAAGCTATAAAATAAGGCCCCAAAAATGACTAGTGTAATACCATTCAAACATGAAAACCAAAGGTCTAATCTATATAAATAACAAAAAAATCACTTATGAACCCGACATCAACAAACGACAACTACTGAACATCAGGTTCCTGACTTAAGACAGGTGCAAATAAATGCAGCAGGTTTAAATGTTTTAAAAGGTACCAATATTCTTAGTTTATTATCATTGTACAGTTATTCATAGAAAGAGAACATTGAATTGTAAAACCATGAATAAGTTTTAATATTTTTTCAATCTGTTGGAAATCTACGATAATGAAAACACAAGCTAGTCAAGTCCTTCCCATATTGTTTCTTTTTTAAATTTCAGCAACAACTAAAACAAAACCAAAGGCCAATAGGTCTGGTTCCTACAGTGGAAGTCAGGAACAGGCAGATATTCTTGAAACTGTAGACATTGGACAAGCAGGAACAGCAAAGAAGTCGGTACCAGTTGCAACAGGAAATGCACCAGGTGGAGACAACTCCACATCCGAAGTTTTAAACAAGAAGGCTGTGCAGATTGTACAAAGAGTTAGGGATAAACTGACAGGAAAGGACTTTCCCACCGAAGAATCAATTGATGTGTCCACTCAAGTGGAACTTTTAATAAAACAAGCTACGTCTCATGAAAATTTATGTCAGTGTTACATAGGATGGTGTCCATTCTGGTGATTTTTTTTTAAATATTGTCACAATAAAGTCATGATATATATATTGTCTAAAGCTTTTAAATACACAATATTAGGTGATGTCAGAAAAAGATCAACATTTTTTGAAACTGAGTTCACAAAGCCTTTAAACAGTTTCATTCATATAATAAATATTAAAGTTTTTTTTTAGCATTGATCTTATATTGATATTATACTGCTGCTAAAAATGGCTACATTAATAGCCATTAAAATAGTGACACAACATTTAAAATCATTTCTGGTCCTAAATGAGCCCCTTATGAAATTTAGAGGTTTGGCATAAAATAAACACAATGTACATAATTGTGCTTTGTTACTATATTTAGAATTAGACAATAGGCTGTGTTTCAGTTGCTGTATGAAGTAGCCCAAACTGTATGATAATATTGTAGTGATGCAAATCTTTTAAATGGTGTAAAGTTGTTTATGTCTTTAACATGCCAGTAATATTTGCCACTGGATGATTTGTAATTTATAGTGTTAAGTGTAAATAAATGTGATAAAAACACTTAAAAAAATTGACAGGAATCATTATTAATATATATCTTGTCACATGTATTTGTGTAATATAATGCAAAATTGTGCTCTTTTGGAAAGGGGAGGGCTATGTTGGCCAAGTGGTGGGAGTAGTCTAAATACTGTATCACTATCCTGTCAACAGATTTGAATTTATATTCCTGCACATGACAGGTGTGTTCGACTCCAATCTGAATTGAGCAGGATTGTCGGTTTTCTTGCAAAAGGATGTGATTCTCTCTGGGAACTCTGGCTTTCTCCACCATTAGAAATTGAAGGCTACCTCATAGCCCAATAGTTTTTGAATTGGCATTCAACACCAATCAATAAATCTTTTGGATATTGTTTTATGATCCATTACAAAAAAGTAATCACCAGAATTGTAGATAAAATTTCTATTATTTGGACTGATGAATATTTTCAAAATTTGTATTTTAAATCTTCTAGTACTGTATTTAGATTTTAGATTTATAGTTTATGATATCTACATGTATAATGCTAAAATAACGAGGTCCAATTTATCAACCGGCATCGGGTAAAAACGACAAATCAAAGAATTCAACTTTATATATAGCTAATATAGGACAATGGTGTAGATTAAAAATTACACCACTCCAGACCCTTTTGTTTTCTACATAATTAATATTGCCAATAATTAACAAGTTCCGGGTAGAATCCAATACCAATACCAATAGTATATTCACCTGTTACCTATTACCTTATCTGTACGTTCTGCATCTGTCAGGCGCACCACCAAACGGTGTATTTGATTTTGCTATATACACGGGTCATAATCACAGGGTCGACACAACTAAATTCAATCATTGTCAAATTGTTCCCTATTGTAGTTTTTTAATTATTAAGACTTTCTAAGATAACAATACGAATAGTGAAAATTTTGACTTTAAAAAAGGCGTATAGGTACAGTTTTCAATTTGTTAGCGGGCATGACGTAAAACAGCGAATCGAAGAATTCAACTTTCTTGGACAATGCTGTTGATTAAAAAATACTCAATTCCAGGACCTGAATATTACCAATAATTGAAGAGTTCCAGGTCGACGGGTTCAAACAGAAAGATTTGAAAGCAGAGACAACTGTGTATCTTATAATCGGCACGACTTTATCAGATGACAATACCAATACTAAAATAAGGCTTACGCATAGTTATATACTTTAATTCAGTCACGGACCCGCGATATCACGGGTGTGTTCTAGTATATTAAATATTATCATATGGGTAAAGCTATCCTTTTATAAGAATATAAGATTTTTATCAAAAGTTTTCTCATACGATTTTGATGACTGAAAATAAGAATTTTGGCTGTTGCAATAACAAATTTATTTTCCTGGTTATATGCATTGTTGAATTGACAAAAAAAACAGTTCATTCTTACTGTTATTTGATTATATGGCATAATTTTGATGTACAATGTTTGAATTCTTAGTGAAGTTCCCCAATATTTCTACTGTCAATCATAGTGCAATGATTTCATAGAATAGCAAAGTCAAATTCAGTATGAATTTCTAACTAGAATGAATACTGGTACAAAATCTTAAAATTTTAAGATCTTTAAAAAAGAACACTTTGCTTTTGTACATTTTTTACTATGTTCAACTCAAAAGAACACCATAATGTCAAGATCAAAGATTTTAGAAGATGAAATCTTCTATTCTATCATTTCTTGTTTTTTATATAGATTAGAAAATGTTTTTGTTTTTTGTCGAGCCTGCAACTTTTGTTGCAGAAAGCTCGACATAGGGATAGTGATCCGGCGGCGGCTACGGCGGCGGTGGCGGCGGTGTTAGCTAACTTCTTAAAAGCTTTATATTTTAGAAGGTGGAAGACCTGGATGCTTCATACTTTGTATATAGATGCCTCATGTTATGAAGTTTCCGTCAGTCACATGTCCAATGTCATTGACCTCATTTTCATGGTTCAGTGACCACTTGAAAAAAAAGTTCAAATTTTTTGTAATGTTGAATTCTCTCTTATTATAAGTAATAGGATAACTATATTTGATATGTGCGTACCTTGCAAGGTCCTCATGTCTGTCAGATAGTTTTCACTTGACCTCGACCTCATTTCATGGATCAGTGAACAAGGTTAAGTTTTGGTGGTCAAGTCCATATCTCAGATACTATAAGCAATAGGGCTAGTATATTCAGTGAATGGAAGGACTGTAAGGTGTACATGTCCAACTGGCAGGTGTCATCTGACCTTGACCTCATTTTCATGGTTCGGTGGTTATAGTTAAATTTTTGTGTTTTGGTCTGTTTTTCTCATACCATATGCAATAGGTCTACTATATTTGTTGTATGGAACGATTGTAAGGTGTACATGTCTAGCGGGCAGATGTCATGTGACCTTGACCTCATTTTCATGGTTCAGTGGTCAAAGTTAAATTTTTGTGTTTTGGTCTGTTTTTCTCATACTATATGCAATAGGTCTACTATATTTGTTGTATGGAACGATTGTAAGGTGTACATGTCTAACGGGCAGACGTCATGTGACCTTGACCGCATTTTCATGGTTCAGTGGTCAAAGTTAAGTTTTTGAGTTTTGGTCTTTTTATCTAATACTATATGCCATAGGTCAACTATATTTGGTGTATGGAAATATTTTATGATCCTTATGTCAGTCGCACAGGTTTTATTTGACCGTGACCTCATTTTCACGGTTCATTGCACAGTGTAAAGTTTTTGTGTTTTGGTCTATTTATCTTAAACTATAAGTAATAAGTCAACTATATATGTTGTATAGAAGCATTGTTAGCTGTACATGTCTGCCTGGCATGGTTCATCTGACCTTGACCTCATTTTCAAGGTTCATTGGTCTATGTTTAGTTATCTTGGTTAATCTTAAGTTTATGTGACAGTTGTTATAAAGCTTAGCTTTTTACTTAGGACTATCAACATAATATCAATGATTTGTATAGAAGGCGAGACATTTCAGCGTGTGCACTCTTGTTTATAAATTGTGACTTGGATGGAGAGTTGTATCATTGGCACTCATACCACATCTTTTTATATCTAATTAAAATTTGATCATGTCTTTTAATGTAACATGAGTATAATTATTCTGTGATTCATAATTGCATAAAGTGCTGTATTTATGTTATTGATCATGTTATGTAGTTATTGTATAGAACTTCAGGATTTTGTTTATTTGGTATGAGAGCTTTTATCATAGTTTTTTAGTGTGAATTTGTGTGTTTCATCTTGACATGCTTGTTTAGGTTAAATTTTGAAAAAAAATCTGTATTTCAGTTTCCTTTGACCTATCTAATGTATTTGAAGAATGCTAACCCTTACTTTTTATTAGCATATCTGTACTAGAGAAGAAATGAAAACCACTATTTGTCAATTGAAACATCACCAGATCAAAACAAACATAATTGTCCTTCATACTATTAAAGCTTGTTATTGTTTATAGGATTGAAACATGAACACATTTTGCTTTGCCAATAAACAGAAGATTGAATCGTTTTAATGTAATTGTATGATATAGGATGACGTTTCAAGTTTTAGTGGTATACAAATAAAAGTTTACAATGTAAATAGAAATTTAGAAAGTCAAATGGTTTTTTTATCATAATTTGATAATGATTATTATTATTTTGTACTTTTGCTGGTGATGAAAGATTTTACCTTCTGATCTCTACCCAAAACATAAAAGGAGCCTTCAAAAGTGGTAAGACAAAAAAAATCTATTATCTTTACTTTTACTGTAGTTAGGGAGCAAAACTAAGTGCTCTATCATTTGAAATTTTTTTTCACTTTTTGTGTCTCACACTTTTGAAGTAATAATTATTATGATTATATTATATTTGCCTGTTAACATTCATATATTTATATATTTAAGAGCATTGATGAATTATTGTTAAATAAAACTTGTTTATGAATAAAAGTATGAATTAAAACTTTTAAGTAATTTCAGAATTAGTTTTATTTCTCAAAAACATATGAATGTGAGTCATTAATGTTTTTTAAAATTGATTTGATTTAGTCAGTTGAAATGGTTTTGCAGTCATTTAAATGTACGATTCCTCTTATGCAAGTAAATACTCCAAAAAATGACAAATATATTATAAAAAAAGAAGATGTGGTATAATTGCCAATGAGACAACTCTCCACAAGAGACCAAATGACACAGAAATTAACAACTATAGGTCACTGTATGGCCTTCAACAATGAGCAAAGCTCATACCACATAGTCAGCTATAAAAGGCCCTGAAATGATGATGTAAAACCATTCAAATGAGAAAACAAACGGCCTTATTTATGTACAAAAAATGAAAAAAAGTTCAACTATCTCCTAAAAGAGCAAAAATTAATAAAAATAAAAAACATGACCACATGCAAACCTTCAATATATGTACAAACAGACTTCAAAGTGAAAACATCCTAGGATTCAAACTGTAGCAGGAGTTATGAGAATAACTATGTACCCAAAATGGGACGAACAGGGGTAAAACAATACACACTCAACTTTTAGTTGCTGGTGCATAAGGAGGCATAAAAATAGTGCCTTTTTTCTGAACACACCATAGCAGACAAATCCATGTTGAGCTTTATATTATGGTTATGGTTAAGCTTTTAAGTAGTCTCAGCAAAATAAATACATAGTAAATATAAAACCACCTTTAGTAGTGCTGGCCTCGAGTGCCGATTCAAACCCTCCTGGGTCAAACCAAGGACTGAAAATTGGTACTGGCTGCATCTTCACTTAGCACAAGTATTTAGGAGTAAGAACAAAGATTGGTCAGCCTTCAGTAAGAATAATGTTTTAGTTTAAACAATATTTTATTCAAATAAATTGAATTGGATTGGGCAACAGGCATAGCCTATGTAAGCCCTCTCCACAAAACAAGGTACAATATATTACATTCAAACAAAGCAAAACATACACAAACATAGAGACAAAACAGAATTAATTTTTCAAAAATACCTCTTAGCTGACTGGAATGATATTTCAAATAGTTAACTCAGATCAAAAGTATGACTATTTTAGAATAATGTTTCTGGGTAGGTTGGCATTTCAAAAGGCTTCCTATAGACTGATACAAAGTGTGTCAGTCTTGTAAAAAGCAGAGTGCATATTCAAATCAAATTATCATGATCATGTCCTGATTATTTGCCAACGGAATTTAACTACCATGCGTCCATCCTATAAAACAATATTTCTGAGATACAGACATTGAGATCTAAAAGAATAAAAAACTGAAGACTTTGGAAAGAAAATAAGGTCAGGTCCGATGTTATGCATGTATATACTTCTATAAACAAATGCACATATTACTATTGATGACCTGTTCTGCTTGTTGTAATTGCTACAGTGAACCATTAACCTATGTGCTCCCATGCTCAACTTTTTGTATTTTAAAATAAAACTTTGCATCTGTGGGGGCACCATTTGTGTCTCCTAGGTACAATAATATATCAAAGAAAGTATCACATTGATTTTGTTATAATACAGATTCTTCAGAATGGAATGTGGGGGCACCACCTTGTCTATGGGTAGTTATAAGATATGAAAGATCACAATGCTTCTCTATATACAACAAAACATTAATTATTCGGATTTCAACCCACACACAAGTCTGTATTCTTACTCCTACATACTGTACTTGTGCTTTTCATAGCAATAATAATTCATAATTTTAGTTTTGATGTGATTATATCACTAATAAAACTAAACCCCCCATGCACTGTTTGGTATTGATTATTGTTTGTTTCTACCATATTAACCTGTCAACAATGAGGTTGTGGGTTGTAATCCCACACCCTGCAAGTGAACTTGACACCAATCTTAATTGACTTGGAGTTGGACTGAAAATTTTCCAATTCAGGTTGGTACTTCTCTCAGGGCACTCAGGCTTCCACTTATAGGTTAGACAATACTTGGTCATGTTTTATGAAGATTTAAGCCCAAGGCGAAGCCGAGGGCTTAAATCTTCATAAAACATGACCAAGTATTGTCTGACCAATTTAGAACATATTCACACTTTCGAGTGACCTTACAAAATTAGCCTTTCCCATTGTAATATTCAAACCTTAAAAAGAGTTCACATTTTATAATGAACCAAAACATAGGTAATCATCATTTCAATGGATGGAATGAAATAGCACTGACATAGTTTGTGAGGACCGAACGGATAAATTGTTTTTCTTTTTCTTCTGCTTCAGGTAAAATTTAATACTAATATATCTTGAGATTTTTTTATTTTAAAAAGCAACAGAATGTTATATTAATCCCCTTTTTGAAATTTGTTTTTTTTTATAAATATAAAACTCTGTATAAGCATTTAAATTCAGACCGTTCAACGTTAAATGCTTACTTTTTTATTGATAACTTTATATGTATTGTGTTCACCGTAAAAAAATCCTTTGCTTTATATATTAGCAGCCAGAAATTGTTTTCTTGAAAGAAAAAAAATCCCTCAAATGCCCGGTTTATAATAAATAAATATTATTTTACTTACATCCTTACCCCCATTGTTTTTGTTTATTCTATATATGTGTACCATTAGAACATTTATGAAAATGTGCAAAATTCAAAATAATTTATTTTAATCTTTGCTCTTTCATCTTTAATCAGTAGGCTCTTTTCCAAGGGAAAATGCCTCAGGTGATTGTACACTTCATTATTGCAGTTATTAAGAGTTCACTTTCATAATTAACTGACAATGAAAAGTCATTCATGTATAGCATTTCATAGTGCATGGAAAACCATGTACTATGAAAATTAGAGGGTGAAAAACTGACTTTTCATTGGACGAGAAGGGGTGAGTATGTTCTAAAGCCATATAAAACTGACCACCAGGTCATTTCATAATGCAATAGTATTGAAAGTGGCATTACACACCAATCAATTAATCAATCTTATTGAGTAAAGGAAATTGAATAGCACTTTATAATAGAATTTCATACATAGAGTATCATTTTATTGGAGAAGAAAAAAAACCAAATCATATCCAAGGTGGGGATCATTTGTCAAATTATCCTTGCTTCACATCATCTAGTATTAAACCAGGAACCCAGACATTAAAAACAGACTAGCTCATTTAAAACAGGTAAATTTGTCATGAAATGGATTATTCCTGATATAGGCTGGTCCATTTTTTAAATGGTGTCAGCAGGTATGTCCAATTCAGAATGGTTAATTCCACTATAGCTAAGTCCATTTTAAACATAGGTGAATAGGGATTGTGAATATTGTTCCGAAGATGAATAAAGATTTGAATAATAATCATCCTTCACTCAGTAACACTGATACATGAAGATTCAAATTTTGATTTACTGAACATTAAATCCCTGATGAGTAAATTTCATTTTTCATGTGTAAGATGATATTGGACTAATCTATATATCTTGAAGTGTGTTCACCAGTGAATAATGTTCTTGGTCATTGATCAAGATGAGTGTAGTTATGTGTTCAGGAATATAACTGAACTATAAATACATACAAAATGGAAAAGTTGTGTATTCCAATCAGGTATAAACACTGACTTCTAAAGAACCATTGTGTTAAGGTTTTTAAGGGAGGGGCTTTTAAAATTATGGAAGTCATCTTTATTCTTTAACTTGATTATTTTGACTTCTAAATTGCAATTAAGTTACAATAATTTTAATTTTTAAGTTCGACAGAATCAGCAACTTGCACTTCAAGACAATTTCATAGATGGCCATATACATTGTGTTTTGCCTCTCTTTAAAGTAAATATATTAAGTTATTCAGTATAAACCAAGAATAAGAAGTAATTGTTTTTTTAATTTGGGACAATTTTTCTCACAATGGATAATGTGACTTTTCTTATAAAATTTCTACCATAAGCCAGCTTATTTATATCTAGTAAAGAAAAGTGATTGGCATTGTTTATAATAGAATAGAATACAAATTAGTCTATCATTTTATTGGGAAAGGATAACTCAACATATTCAAGACTGGGATCCTGTTTCAAATTATCCATGCTTCACATGTATGGGTAACTGTCCAGTTGTCAGCCGGAACCAGGCAATAATGTCAGACTAGATATAGGAAGATGTGGTGTGAGTGCCAATGAGAAAACTCTCCATACAAATAACAATATATAGAAGTAAACCATTATAGGTCAATATACAGCCTTCAACACGGAGCTTTGGCTCACACTGAACAACAAGCTATAAAGGGCCACAAAATTACTAGTGTAAAACCCATTTAAAACTAGGTAAATTTGTCATGAAATGGACATCCTGATATAGTCCGGTCCATTTTTTTAATGGTATTAGCAGATATGTCCATTTCAGAATAGAATGGTTTATCCCACTATAGCCAAGTCTAGGTATGTATATTCATTGGACGAGAAGGGGTGAGTATGTTCTAATGAAATTTAGAACATACTCACCCCTTCTCGTCCAATGAAAAGTCAGTTTTTCACCCTCTAATTTTCATAGTACATGGTTTTCCATGCACTATGAAATGCTATACATGAATGACTTTTCATTGTCAGTTAATTATGAAAGTGAACTCTTAATAACTGCACTAATGAAGTGTACAATCACCTGAGGCATTTTCCCTTGGAAAAGAGCCTACTGATTAAAGATGAAAGAGCAAAGATTAAAATAAATTATTTTGAATTTTGCACATTTTCATAAATGTTCTAATGGTACACATATATAGAATAAACAAAAACAATGGGGGTAAGGATGTAAGTAAAATAATATTTATTTATTATAAACTGGGCATTTGAGGGATTTTTTTTTCTTTCAAGAAAACAATTTCTGGCTGCTAATATATAAAGCAAAGGATTTTTTTACGGTGAACACAATACATATAAAGTTATCAATAAAAAAGTAAGCATTTAACGTTGAACGGTCTGAATTTAAATGCTTATACAGAGTTTTATAATTATAAAAAAAAACAAATTTCAAAAAGGGGATTTATATAACATTCTGTTGCTTTTTAAAATAAAAAAATCTCAAGATATATTAGTATTAAATTTTACCTGAAGCAGAAGAAAAAGAAAAACAATTTATCCGTTCGGTCCTCACAAACTATGTCAGTGCTATTTCATTCCATCCATTGAAATGATGATTACCTATGTTTTGGTTCATTATAAAATGTGAACTCTTTTTAAGGTTTGAATATTACAATGGGAAAGGCTAATTTTGTAAGGTCACTCGAAAGTGTGAATATGTTCTAAATTGGTCAGACAATACTTGGTCATGTTTTATGAAGATTTAAGCCCTCGGCTTCGCCTTAGGCTTAAATCTTCATAAAACATGACCAAGTATTGTCTAACCTATAATTAAATCATTGATGAATATATGTCAGTTATATTTAAGATGATATATTGGACTGATCCATAAACCCTTAACTGTGTTCAATTGTGAATAGTGTTCTTGATCAAGGATCATGATGAGTGTAGTTGAGTGTTCAGGAATTAAAATAAATTGTGAATATATATAGATTTATAAAAGTTGTGTATTGGTTTACTAAATTTAAATCTGTAGTTTGAATCAGAGACATATATAATACAATTGTATTATATGGCATGTATTTGGGAGCTACCATAGGATGAAAAATTTTGTCCTGCATTTTTTTTTAGCTGTAATATCTGTCCTGCCTTTTTATTTTTCACTCTGTTCGGTCCTGGCTTTTTTTTTTTTTAGTTTATCCTGACTTTTTTTTTTTGGCAAGTGTCTCATCCTGCCTTTTTTTTTTAACTCAAAACTCCTGTCCTGCCTATTTTTTCAAACTTCATCCTAGCCTCCCCATTAAAAATCAAATGGTAGCTCCCTAATAATTGACAATTTATGTAAAAACATTCAGGGTAAACTAATTGCAAAAAATAGGACCGAATATAGTGAAAAAAAAAGGCAGGACAAAATGTCTCGTCCTAGCCCCCCTACGAGTTATATAGGAAAAATTAATATCAAAATTGATAATCAAACAAATTTTAAACCTTTTATAGCTTGCTGTATGGAATGAATTTTGCTCATTGTTGAAGGCTTCATGGTAACCTTCAGTTGCTATCATTTCTATGCCATTTGGTTGCTGGTAGAGAGCTGTCTGATAGTCAATTTAACCACACCATCTTATTTTTATTAAGTCCCTCTACAACAGAAATATTTAAGATGACAGAATTTTTATTTTCTCCACTGGTATTTGGTATTTTTTCCATGGTAACATATGAATAGACAGCAACACAAAATGGTATAAAAGCAACTATTAAATAAGTGATGGACAAGACCTTTCAGTGCATGTTGCTGTCGTGCAAATGTCTGCTTAATAATTTATACAAATCAATGTAAAAAGTATGGAAATATTTTATTGTCGTAAGTGAATCTCATACAACACATGATTTGTTCTATTGTTCAATTCAAATTTTATACAAAAAAATATTCTGTCAGCAGTCTGTTGATATGAATATACAAAAGTGGAGAAGGCTTAAAAAGTCTTAGCCTGTTATCCAATGATAGTTACAGCAGATTTCAGTCAGTATGTAGCTAATGGTAATATCTTTGGTTAGCTTGCTTGTTAGCTGAACCGTGAAGTCATTGTTAGGTAAGGTATACTACCCTCCTTTTAAAGTAGCTTAGTCCTACAAAGAGATAGATTAGTTATCTGTTGGGCTAGTCTACTATTAAAGGAGGGTAGTTTACCTAACCTAACAATGACTTCACGGTTCAGCTAACACGCAAGCTAACCAAAGATATTACCTATAGCTTCATACTCACTGAAATCTGCTGTAAATACTCTCAATATATTTCTATATTCAATATCAGCTGAAAAAAATATCAATATAAACTCCTTCCTTTCAAAAGCAATATGAAAATTTTCTTAGTAAAAAAATACACATGTCTCAATAAAATATTGTTTTTATTTTCAAAATGTCTTTATTTGTAATACTGTACAATATATGCCTTATGTTCAAATGGATTTTTTTCCAAAATTTTCTGTCGTGAGACCAAAGAAAAAAATTTCAGTCAAAATGTGTTAGACATTTTTATAATGCAAGTTATCAATATTTTTTTTAAATTATGACACAATCCAAAAATTCTCAAGCAGAACTATAGCTATAATAAATTGATAGTAAAATTAGCTCTTTAAATTAAAGATCGCTCACTTCCAAAACTTTTCTTAAAATCATCAATAATCATCTCAATAGAGTTGTTCCATCAAATGATAATTAAAATTTGTGCCTATAAGCACAGTTGACTCACAAATAAGCCTTTAAAATTTTGGAAACCATGAAGACAAATTCAAATCTACCAGCATAATTTATTTTGAGATTTTTAATGAAAATTACAGGTTTTTGCAACGTAAAAAAGAATAAATCTGTACCTAAATAGATAAATAAATACTGTACATCAAATCAAGTATCAATTGCCCTTGAAAAGCTCAGATCACTATAATGGGCCACTACATGCTTTTGTATGACCAAGGATAATTATCTTTATCAGTCGTCCCACTGTCTATATCACTCTGTTCAGCTCTTAATATTATTCCGTATCAAGTCTTTGTGACGTCAAATACTTTGACCCGGCCTTAATAACTTTGACCCGGACATATCAGCGACTATATATTGTAAAATATCAGCTGCTTGACATTATATAAAGGCTTTTTGATCTCATTCGCTACGCTCACTCGACAAAAAGCTTCATATTATGTCTCGCAGCTGATATTTTACGATATCAACATGCAGATAACCTGATAATCGGTACTTAATTTCCTAAGAATCAGTCAAAATATTAGGTAAATAAATGTCTTGTGTGACTTTTGTGTCTAAAGACAAATGTCACAACCACCCCTCAATAAGTACATGTACATTTAAATGTTGTAATATAAAAACCATATATCCACTAATTTTTTAAATATCTTTACACAATTCAATCATACATATTTTTTTTAATCTTTATTCAATCATACATATAACTTTCACTCACACACTATATACACATTCAAGATTTATGCGCTAAAATTTGTAGTATCAGAAACAAAAATGTTTCTTGAGGGTATAAAAATTTCAGCAAAAAAATAAATATTTGTTTACTCATTACAAATTTTATTTATTACACTATTAGTTATTACTTTATGATATGGTACAAAAATCAACCAAAGAAATCGATTCAGTTTGGTCAGATGACTTTTAAAATGTTTATATCATTGAAAAAGCTCAAAATTATCTCCCTTTGGTGCAAAAATGCCATTTTTTGGGCATTAAATTGAAATATCTTTTTAACTCATTGGTGACCTATATTTTTTATTAATGTTTTCAAATAAACTGTACACAAACTAAATAATTTTTAAATTTAAGTGCTTTCTGTAATTTAGTTCTTTTTTATTTCGATATTACCTCTTTTTCTCCTATTAGTTCAACAGAAAAAAGGACATCAACAAAAAAATAAATGCTTCTTTCAGAGGCATATTGTGAGCTTAAATGAACGGTTAGACCCCATTTCTTTATTTCATTTTTCTATTAAGTATATGATAAAGTTTATTTATAAAAAAATATAGCAAAATCGTATATAAAAAAAATAAATAGATTTATGCCCCCTTAAATATTTTTTTCTTACCTATATTTATATATATAAATTTGACTGCTATTTTAATTCTGAAATGTCAACCTTAACATCTATAAGAGTTACATGAACTCCTAGTAAAATAAGTGATAAAGATAAATAACAACAATACAGATCAATAAAATAATGAAAGACTCATGCGCTGACTTTGTGCAAGCACCAACCACACTAATATGAATGAACGACATTATGTAATTCTTAACAATACTATAAAATGCTCTTATAAAATATATGCATCAATTTCATTCACAATAAGTTAAATGGAATGTGTTTCTGAGAAAATAATAGTTTAAACAAAATAAAAATATATACAATATACACAGCTGAAAGATCTCAAAATCTAAATTTAAGCAGAGGAACTTATTATTGTTAAGAATTTTCATAGTCATTTTGCAATAGCCAACCGGTTTTAAAATGATAACTTAATGTAACAAGAGTGCACACACTGAAATGTCTCGCCTTCTTTACTAATCATTGATATTATGTTGATAGACCTATTTTCAAAGCTTTACTACAACTGTCACATAAACTTGACATTAACCAAGAAAATGAAACATTGATCAATGAACCATGAAAATGAGGTCAAGGTCAGATGAACCATGCCAGGCAGACATGTACAGTTAACAATTCTTCAATACAACAAATATAGTTGACTTATTGCTTATAAATTAAGAAAAACAGACCAAAACACAACAAACACTTAACACTTAGCAATGGACCGTGAAAATGAGGTCAAGGTCAAATAAAACCTGCGTAACAGACATATAGATCATAAAATATTTCCATACACCAAATATAGTTGACCTAATGCATAAAGTATTAGAAAAATAGACCAAAACTCAAAAACTTAACTTTGACCACTGAACCATGAAAATAAGGTCAAGGTCAGATGACACCTGTCAGCTAGACATGTACACTTTACAATCATTCCATACACCAAATATAGTAGACCTATTGCATATAGTATAGGAAAAACAGACCAAAACACAACCAGATGCTCCGCAGGGCGTAGCTTTATACGACCGCAGAGGTTGAACCCTGAACGGTTAGGGCAAGTATGGACACAACATTCAAGCTGGATTCAGCTCTAAATTTGGATTGTGATTAAATAGTTGACACAGCATAGGTTTCTGACACAGAATGAATGTGTTCTAATGAACTTAAAATTTTTGTTTCTCTTAGAGCAATTCACTATGCTGTTGAATATTAATCCTCTCAAAAAAATGTTTGAAGAAATTTTCTTTTTTATTTATGAAATTTCAAATGAGAAAAATTGAACCCAATTTTTTTAATCACATCCCCCTTTCCCTTATTCCAAAACTAATCTCAATTAAAATTTCTAATGGAGTTTGCAACAATAACTACTCATTTAAATACATCATAAAATATTAAGATGTAAAAAAACTGCTTGTTATCACTGAATGGTAAAGATTATTTTAATTTATCAGTTGGTAGTAAAAAGTGAATATACATTGTATATTGTATATAACAAAGATTTAAGTTGATTCTGGACAAAGAAAGATAACTCCAATTAAAAAAAAATCTTGCTATTGCACAATATTTTGCAATTAGATATTTCTTGCTTACTATTCTGGACAAAGAAAGATAACTCTAATTAAAAAAAAATTTGATATTTCACAATATTGTGCAATTAGATATTTCTTGCCATTGCGCAATACTGTGCAATTGAAAAGACTTGCTATTACACAATACTTAATATAATAATTTTAGATCCTGATTTGGACCAACTTGAAAACTGGGCCCATAATAAAAAATCTAAGTACATTTTTGGATTCAGCATATCAAAGAACTTCAAGATTTCAATTTTTGTTAAAATCAGACTAAGTTTAATTTTGGACCCTTTGGACTTTAGTGTAGACCAATTTGAAAACAGGACCAAAAATGAAGAATCTACATACACAGTTAGATTTGGAATATCAAAGAACCCCATTTATTCAATTTTTGATGAAATCAAACAAAGTTTAATTTTGGACCCCGATTTGGACCAACTTGAAAACTGGGCCAATAATCAAGAATCTAAGTACATTTTTAGATTCAGCATATCAAAGAACCTAACTGATTCATTTTTTGTCAAAATCAAACTAAGTTTAATTTTGGACCCTTTGGACCTTAATGTAGACCAATTTGAAAACGGGACCAAAAGTTAAGAATCTACATACACAGTCATGACAGTTAGATTCAGCATATCAAAGAACCCCAATTATTCAATTTTGATGAAATCAAACAAAAGTTTAATTTTGGACCCTTTGGGCCCCTTATTATGTTGGGACCAAAACTCCCAAAATCAAACCCAACCTTTCTTTTATGGTCATAAACCTTGTGTTTAAATTTCATAGATTTCTATTTACTTATACTAACGTTATGGTGCGAAAACCAAGAAAAATGCTTATTTGGGTCCCTTTTTGGCCCCTAATTCCTAAACTGTTGGGACCTAAACTCCCAAAATCAATACCAACCTTCCTTTTGTAGTCATTAACATTGTGTTTAAATTTCATTGATTTCTATTTACTTAAACTAATGTTATTGTGCGAAAACCAAGAATAATGCTTATTTGGGCCCTTTTTTGGCCCCTAATTCCTAAACTGTTGAGACCAAAACTCCCAAAATCAATCCCAACCGTTCTTTTGTGGTCATAAACCTTGTGTCAAAATTTCATAGATTTCTATTAACTTAAACTAAAGTTATAGTGCGAAAACCAAGAAAATGCTTATTTGGGCCCTTTTTGGCCCCTAATTCCTAAAATGTTGGGACCAAAACTCCCAAAATCAATACCAACCTTCCTTTTGTGGTCATAAACCTTGTGTTAAAATTTCATAGATTTCCATTCACTTTTACTAAAGTTAGAGTGCGAAAACTAAAAGTATTCGGACGCCGGACGACGACGACGACGACGACGACGCAGACGCCAACGTGATAGCAATATACGACGAAATTTTTTTCAAAATTTGCGGTCGTATAAAAACTTAACTATAACCACTGAACCATGAAAATGAGGTCAAGGTCAGATGACACCTGCAAGTTGGACATGTACACCTTACAGTCCTTCCATACGCTGAATATACTAGACCTATTGCTTATAGTATCTGAGATATGGACTTGACCACCAAAACTTAACCTTGTTCACTGATCCATGAAATGAGGTCGAGGTCAAGTGAAAACTGTATGACGGGCATGAAGACCTTGCAAGGTACGCACATACTAAATATAGTTATCCTATTACTTATAATAATAGAGAATTTAATATTATAAAAAATCTTAACTTTTTTTTCAAGTAGTCGCTGAACCATGAAAATGAGGTCAAAGACATTGGACATGTGACTGACGGAAAGTTTGTAACATGAGGCATCTATATACAAAATATGAAGCATCCAGGTCTTCTACCTTATAAAATATAAAGCTTTTAAGAAGTTAGCTAACGCTGCCGCCGGATCACTATCCCTATGTCGAGCTTTCTGCAACAAAAGTTGCAGATTCGACAAAAAAGTAGCCAGCAGAGCCCAACAAACAGGATGATATTAAAACAAGGAATTATTTGAATCTGGAATAGGCCAGCCCTATTTAGTTGGGTAAGTTTTCATCATACATTTTAATCAATTTTCCAGAATTAAAAATTATTCCAGATTCAAATAATTCCTTGTTTCAAGTGCATGAAATATTAATTCTATCAATTAACTTAAAGACGAGATAAATGAAGATTTAAGTGGAATAGAATTCATGGTTGCCACATAATGAGAATATAAAATTTAGTTTGAGGCCTGGAGAGGACTTCTGAGATCCCTCGCAACCACATTTATAACAAATTTTTATACAATGGATTTCGAAAAGGTTAAATTCGATAGAAATATAGAATATAGAATCTAACATTTTACCAAGAGAGAAAAAAGTGGGCTGGTCTCAACATGAATGTGTCTATGGAATTAGATATCCAACAGTTTAAAGTGTAGTGCTTTAATGTACCATCAGGTAACAATTTAACTATGTTTCACAGTCAAAATCCGGCACAGAGATCATAACCACTCTGTTCAATACTTTGTAACACTACACTCAATATATTAAGTGCAGTATTGCAGACCATGTATGGAACGGATATGAACTCTGTGCCCGGAGATTGTTTCACAGTGTCCTTTTGAGATCAGCAGCTTAAAAATTTGCTATGACTTATTTGACAGCATTCAGATATCAATATTTACAATTATATACATAAATATAAACAATATTTACCCTAAACATTTACAAATGTTTGAGAAGATGGCAAGTGTTAAAAACACACAACAGATTAAAACTCCATGAATTATATATTAAAAGCTACCAATTTGAAAGCACCTTTTAATTATCATGATTATGGATGTTTGAACATAAAAGTATAATGTACTCCAGAAAGGCAAGATTTTAATGCTTTTTTCAACTCTATAGTTTTAGTTGTTAGAAGTTGATTTTTTTTTTCAGAAGTTGCATAAAACTGCCAAAAGCTAAGGTTCTTTTTACAAAACATCTTTCATAAAAAATGATTGTTAATTGAACTGAAAAGGATAATGATGATAATGACTTACAAGATGTTTTTCTCATTAAGATTTTTTGTGAAACTTCTCACTAAAGGATAAAATATATACTACTACTAGTATTCATTTTCATCAATATTTTTTTTTACAATCATGTACAAACATATTACAAGAGTAACATTAGAGAAGCTTTATTAATATCAACATGATCCCATGGAATATAAAGTAATTACTTACTAAAGTTAGTTTGCCTTACACTCTTGTATACAAAACAAGGGAAGTTAAGAAATGTTCAAAATATTCTCATTCCATCATACTTTTATAACATAAATAGCTTGTCTAATGTGACAATTGTTTCTTTTTGGCATTAATTTTCAAACATCTTTTTACCTTGGTCATGTGAGCTCAAATTAAAAAAAAAATTTGGTAATAAACTTTTGTTTGAATCAAATTTTGTGCACGCTATGAACATTATTGCACTCTTTTGCTCCTTTGCTGCTTAAAGCAAATCATTATTTCACTTTAATTACTATTTGTAAAATAATAAAATCATATTTTATTTTTTTTATTTTGTAGCTTATGCCCCTTCAACACTTAAAACATAACAATACAGATGATATACAGTCAGTATAAAAAATCCATTTAAAATTTACATTTTGATCACTGTTTTTTTTTTACAAAATCCACAAGCTTAATTTGATCATTAAGACTCTATTTGTGTCAAGTTGCCTTCTGAGTTGGTAAATAGAGTTGGAAAGCTATGATGGAGTGGAGTTTGAGGTTCAAAATAATCCTGAGTTGTATCAACATGGTCGAGATCAAATTGAGGTCTGTTTAACAAAATTGCATCTGATGAGGAAGACAATATGTGGTTCTGTTCTTCGAGTAATGGAATGTTTAATTCTTTATCTGAAAGTTGAAAATATTTTGGTTTAATTTCATCAAAAATAACATTTCAATAGACTATGTTCATATTACAGAATTTTGACTCTGGAGAATATTATTTTTCAACAGGTTTCTGTGGTAGGACATTGTATTTCTTACAATTGCAAATACTGTAAGAACCTGTGTCACTTATGTCGCCAAATGACCTTGTCCTTCATTATCCATGGTTGTAACATAAATATACAATAAGGGGTCAATGTGAGGAAAATATAAACTTTTTGGTATTGAGCCCTTCCCCAGTTTGGGGCTGAGTACAAAAAAGTTTATATTTTTTTATGACATTGACCTTATTTTGTTTTTATACTGCAGCTTATATTTATAAATTGTTAGCTTTTAAAATCATAACACAAATAAATATGTCAAACTCATTTTCATCCCTTAATGGACCCCTCGATTGTGAGAAAGTGTTCCATGATGAAATGATGGGTAGTTGCAGTATAAAAACCTGAAGTCACAACCTTGTGCATCTGTATCCCTGTATTAGATCTGTATCGAACTACGGAAACTGCATTTCTGGGATCATCAGTGAGATTTAGTCCGTCTGTTGATCCAGGGAAGTGATCTGTGAATGTGTGAGCTAGACATAAGCTTGTGAGAAGCATGCATGTAAATGCATAAAAAGACAGACATTGGTTCATTTGGATACTTTAACCTAAATTTGTGTTAATTAGTGAGTTGCTTTAGATTTTGTAAATAGACAAATTTACCTTCACTATGGTGATATGGGTGTATTGCTGCCACTTTTCTAGAAGACCTATCAGAATCTGTGCTTACAGATTCTTTGGAGTTTGTTTGAGCTGAAGAAACTCCTGAATCGGAAGATATTGTTTCAATGGAAGACTTTTTAATCACTGGACGTTTTTCTCTAATATTATCTTCTTGTACATTAATTTCTGTTTTATCTACTTTAATATGAATAGTTGGATCTGAAAGACAAACAATACAAATTTTATTGTGATTATATATCTAGAAAATAATCTGTTAGGACCTTATCTTATTCTTCAAACAGCCAACCATTATAACTATTGTACAAAAAACAGGTACAAATATATTTTTGCTTTACAAATTGTACTTACCCGGTATACAAATAAAGTCGACAGTTACTCTGCTATTATATAGTGATGAAACATTAATGAGATTATCTATTTTTGTGTGACAGTTCATTTTGGGGTCCTCCTCCCATTCCGCACTGAAACTATGTTGATTTCTTTGAAAATTCAGAGACATCTAGTTAGATGCAAAACAACTAAATTGTACGGTTCCATGTGTAAATTACAGAATAAAACCAGATGCTCCGCAGGGCCCAGCTTTATATGACCGCAGTGCTGAACATTGAGATTGATACAGCTCTGAATTTTTTATTGTGATTAAGTAGTTGACACATCATAGGTTTCTGACACAGAACGAATGTGGTCTAATGAACTTAAAAATATTTTGTTTGCTATCGAGCAATACACTATACTGTCAGTCAGGGGTACTACTTGTACAAGTGTATTTTATTTACTTGAAGAAGTGAAAAAAAATATACACATATAAGTAAAAAAATAATGTTTGAATAATCTCCCCTTAATTTTCTGAAAAATTTACTTGTATAAGTAAATTTTTCTTACAATCCCACAATAATCCTCAAGTTTTGAGATGTAAAATCATGCCTTTAATGATTTTTCCCAGGTTTGCTCAAATTTTTTCATTAAAGTTCAATGTTTCATCTCATTAATTCATCAAAGAAACTGATTGAGCAAAGATCTTGTATATTTGCGCAAGGCATTCAAAAATTGCTCCTTTGGGGCTTGTAAATGAGCAGTGTTAAGAAGATAACAGACAAATGGGACTTTCATTGTCAATGAAATTACACTTAAATGATTAGTAAAGACATCTGCAAAGGGTACACAATTTAAAATTCTATTAGAGCAAAGAAATCTTATGAATTCAAGAAAAAAAGAAAGGATGATTTTTTTACTTATACAAGTAAAAAATTCTGAATGCCTAAGGGACATAACTACGCCAATTTTTTTTTTTACCTATACAAGTAAATAAAATTCACTTGTATAAGTATCCTACAAATTTACTTATATGTGTATATTTTTTTTTACTTCTTCAAGTAAATAAAATACACTTGTACAAGTAGTACCCCTGACTGACTGTTGAATATTAATCCCCTCAAAAATAATATTTGTAGAAAAATTTCTTTTTAATTTCTGGTTCCTGAAATGAGAAAAAATAAACACCCTTACCCCACACATCTCAAGACAATCATTATGTCTTAATACATAATTTTCAAGCAGTGTAAGGGAGGTAATCATGTAATCAACCATATATATAACAGTAATTTTTAAATTTTAATTGGATTACCTCCCCTTTACTGCTTTTAAATTTCCTAAATTGTCTTTAACCAGAAAAACCCTTGTTTTCCCCCTTTTTTGTCCTTAATTGCTTGATGATTTGAACTATAACCCCAACCCTATAACCATCCCTTTGAAGTATGGAAACGTGTGGTAAATTTCAGAGAGATTTATACACTTAAAGTTTTTGACTGAAAACTAAAAAAAAAAAATTATTTTGGCCCCAAATTCCTACACATTTGGGACCATAACCCCTATTATCAATCCAAATCTTCTACTTGTGGTATTAAACATTGTGGTACAATTTCAGAGCAATTGAAATGCTTATACACAAGTTGATATCATGAAAGTAGAAAAATACTTCTTTTGGGCCCCTTTTTGGGCCCCTAATTCCAAAACGGTAGGGACCATCATCCCCAAAATAAATCCTAACCTTCCTTTTGAGGTATTAAACCTTTTCATAAAATTTCATAGAGATGGATTCACTTAAACTTAATTTATCTTCTGGACACCAAATGTGTTTTTGGACGACGACGACATCATACCATTATACAAACACAAAATATTTTGCAGTTATATAAAACTGTATTTACATTGTTTCAATGTCGGAAAAATTAAATTAACATGTATTTGTATTTGCTAAGAAAAAAGATACAAGCCCAGCGAGCTTAGCTTATCCTATTGTTTCAAAAGCTTATACAGTGTGCATTTAGAATGATCCCTACCTCCTATAAAACTTGATTCTTTATGACGACTTCTTTTGTATTGACAGATACAACAAATTATAACCAATATTACAACCAACGCTCCTAAACTACAACCTGTAATAATCCACCTGCAAAAAGAAAACCATCTTTTATACATATTACATTTATAATACTTTATACATCTCATGATATATATGTGTATATATCAGGAACCTAGGACATGTTTAACCCAGCCACATTATGTATGTATATGTGCCTGTCCAAAGTCAGGAGCCTGTTAGTCAGTAGTTGTTGTTTGTTTATGTATTGCATATTTGTTTTTCATTCATTTTTTATATGAATAAGGCCGGTAGTTTTCTCGTTTGAATTGTTTTACATTCAATTTGTCATATCGGGGCCTTTTATAGCTGACTATGCGGTATGGGCTTAGCTCATTGTTGAAGGCTGTATGGTTACCTATTGTTGTTAATTTCTGTGTCATTTTGGTCTCTGATGTACATGTGGAGAGTTGTTTCATTGGCAATTATATCACATCTTCCTTTTTAAATATAATAAGTTACAAAAATCAATAACAGGACAATCAAATTCTCAATGCATTTCCCTCCATTCAGTTTTCTAATAGAAAGTACCTTACCTCTTGTCACTAAAACTGCCATCATTTGAAATGTTATCTTCTGTCTTATTGCCTAAAGAAAAGAATGATAAATTATTTGAGATATTATGAATAGACTGATCAGATTAGTCAATCGTTGTTGTAAACTAACCAATGCAGTGTTATTTACAAGCATTGACCAATCAGTCTTTATAACTTTTTACCTGGTAGAGGAAATAAATCGGCTTTTGGTATATTGATTTACTATTTAGGGTGTTGGCTATTAGAATGGAGTTTCAGGGTGACATTAAATTAATTAATATTAACTTGGTGATCGTTTTCATGTATTGGGGACATTTTTATTGCATGTGCTATATTGTATTTTTTCATTTTATTGGTATATTATGTATTGTATTGATGAACTATGTCAAAACTTGGAAGGAACCACATATTAATTTAAAATAATGTTATTAGATATGTTTTTTCCAGGTGTTCAGTAACAATATTGCTTTGTCTAGTCCTGTATGTGGTGCATTATAACTAGTATAAAGGGGCGCACTCGATTATTGGTGAAGATTCTCCAATAGATTCTCAATTAGTGAAATATGTTTTTAAGGATGTTAAAAAGAAATTAGGCTCACAAATATGGAAGGAAGAGCCGATGAGTTATAACAGGATGCGTTTAATAAGTTATTTTGTGCATATAATCATTTTACACAACGTCCCATGTGTGCGTGTATATTGGAATATCTAGGTTTTATGCGTGTATCAGAATTGTTGAATTTGCGTTATTATGATATTAATAGCAAGTCAATACACTTTTCAATTTTTATCGAAAAAACGGATACTTACAGAGTTGGAAACTGGTTTATTATAGTGAAGAACGTCATAATTTTGCGTCCAGTCCTAATTTGGAATTATATATGCCTGGAGTGGCATTTAATCTGATTCAAATTTGTATTTATTCAGGAATTTGTCACAAGTGAAAGAAAATTTTGTTTTTCGTTCAACAAATAAGCCTTATGCTATACAAGGATGAGGGAAATATCTTTGATGCAAATTCTCCATTTGTTCTCGATATAAAAGCATACGGATTATATAGTTTACGAACTTGTGGTGCTATTACCGCTGCAAGGTTTGGTTTTTCAGATAGACTTTTAAAACGTCATGGACGTAGGAAGTCGGACACTTCAAAGGATGGCTATGTGAAAGACAATTTATCAGAACGTAGGATTGTTTCTCAGAATTTTGGAAATGGATATTTTTTTTGTTTTTTACATTTTGAACTATATAATTTTCCATATATAGTTATAAATAGCTTCCCGTTCTTTGGGTTCAGCATCGGCGTTGTCGTGCGACTATCCACTTTACAAAGTATTTGGTATTTATTATAGCCTTTTATGGCGTGCATATTCAGAGTATTTATGTATACTTGGATATTTGGTACAAGTATTGGTTATACTTGGATATTTGGTACAAGTATTGATTTTACTTGGTTATTTGGTGCAAGTATTTGTTTTATGTCTACATTGATGGGTGGTTTATACCAGGAGAACACTAATGAGTCTATAAAGGTATTTGTTCAAATTAGAATGATGTCTAAACTTTGGGAGATGAAGAATTTGTAAAATTTATGCATGCAGTACAGGTGTTTGTTTATTGGTGAAAGTCACATGTTACCACTTTATTTCGTACCAATTTTGTAAATTATGGAAACATTGTATTTGCGTGGGTATTTGATTTTATAGTTTATTGTTACAAAAGTCTGCATACAAGCCTGTAGAAAATTTGTACTTTGTGACATTTAAATTTGTGGTTCACCTGTAACCATGAAACTCACAAAAAATGGCACTAGAGGCTCTTAAGTTCTTACTTTACTGAACGTTCTTGCTATCTATAATGAATTTGACCAATTAGAAACACTCAGGAAAATATTTTGTAAAAATTTACAGAGAATTTACAAAATTAATGAAAATTGTTAAAAATTAACTATAAAGGGCAATAACTCCTTAAGGGGTCAACTGAAAATTTTGATCAAGTTGACTTATTTGTAGATCTTACATTGCTGAACATTATTGCTGTTTACAGTTTATCTCTATCTATAAAAACAATCGAGATATGATAATCAAACGGTAAAATTTCCTTAAAAATTACCAATTCAGGGGCAGCAATCCAACAACTGGTTGTCTGATTCATCTTAAAATTGAAGAGCAGATAGATCTTGACTTGATTAACAATTTAACTAAGTCAGATTTGGTCTAAATGCATTGGTTTCAGAGATATAAGCCAAAATCTACATTTTACCCCTATGTTCCATTTTTAGCTGTGGCGGCCATATTGGTTGGATGCTGGGTCACCACACACAGTTTTTAAACTAGATACTCCAATGACTAATGTGGCCAAGTTTGATTACATTTGGCCCAAAAGTTTCAGAAGAAAAGATTTTTGTAAAAGTTAACGATGACGGACGCCGGACGCCAAGTCATGAGAACAGCTGACTTGGCCCTCTGGGCCAGGTGAGCTAATAATAATGAATTCATAATATTTACAATCACATCTTTTAGAATTCATATCAAAAGGAAGTAGCATACCTGCTGTAGTTTCCTCTATTGGTATAGGAATATGTACTGGAATCTCAGGTTTTGTTAAACTTTCTATAGCTACAGCTTCCCTAGAAAAATATAAAATTATAGGTACAATTATTGATATGGTTAAGCAAAAAAAGAATATTCTATTTATAAAGTACTTATCTTGTCTTGAAAATTTATAATCAATATAATGTGGATTCATCGCTATTTGTTGGAAATTGATTTGCATGGATTACATGGTTAAAGGTGAAATGTGAATTAAATACTTAACGAAATACAGATTTCCCATAAAACAGTATGCAGAATATTCCAATTGACCACAATTTTGTTTTCTTAACATTTAATGCAGTTGTAGTATACATTATTATTATACTTGACCTTCATACTAATGTAGCCATGTTTATTATTTTCAATATTTTTTTGTTTATGCTTTTATAACTAACTGTTTAAAACTCTTAAAATACAGTGTTGTTGTTGTATAAAACTTTATGGATGTTTTTTTTTTGTTTTTTTTTTATCTAAGTCTTTATTACTGTTTTACAAGAAATGCAATTACTGGCAACACATTTGTTATTCAATACCTGGTTCAAACTACCTCTTCTAGAAACATTAAACATATTATGAGGAGTTGTCTCCCATACCCTGGGTCTATAAACATGATTAAGAATTAGAAAACCCATTCGCAATTTCCTCCAGGTCACAGGGGCTTCCAAAAGACTTAATGCTTTGTCAATGACTGTTTATATGTTAATTTTAAAAATGTGTATTCATGTAATTGTCTGGGGGTCTGGGGGTTGGAACATCCCTTTTTTTGGCTGATCAATGCATTTGAATGGGGACATATAGCTGGAACCCCCCCTTTTTCCTTGGTTGGGACCCCTTTTTAAAATGGCTGGATCTGCCACTGTATTGGTATTATATTGGAGTCAAGGGGTAATACAGATGTGGTATAGAAAAAGCCATATATTTATAAAGAAATCAAAGACAAAACATACAACTCTAAACATGTATCACCAACCAGATAAAGACCTACATGTTACTTACTCAGCTGTAAGACATGATCCATTTAGAGCTAATACTGTTCCAGGTAAACATTCTCCATGAAATGGCAAACAATTACAACTATCAAAACCATAAAAGTTGAGGTCTGTATTACATATACAGGGTTTATGACACCCTGTCTGTGTTAAGTAGTCTACTTGTTTCGATTCTGAAAAAATAAATAGATTTGAGCTGTGTCAGATAGAAATCGACCAGGACCATATGTGTCAGATAGAAATCGACCAGGACCATATATGTCAGATAGAAATCGACCAGGACCATATGTGTCAGATAGAAATCGACCAGGACCATATGTGTCAGATAGAAATCGACCAGGACCTTATGTGTCAGATAGAAATCGACCAGGACCATATGTGTCAGATAGAAATCGACCAGGACCTTATGTGTCAGATAGAAATCGACCAGGACCATATGTGTCAGATAGAAATCGACCAGGACCATATGTGTCAGATAGAAATCGACCAGGACCATATGTGTCAGATAGAAATCGACCAGGACCATATGTGTCAGATAGAAATCGACCAGGACCATATGTGTCAGATAGAAATCGACCAGGACCATATGTGTCAGATAGAAATCGACCAGGACCATATGTGTCAGATAGAAATCGACCAGGACCATATGTGTCAGATAGAAATCGACCAGGACCATATGTGTCAGATAGAAAACGACCAGGACCATATGTGTCAGATAGAAATCGACCAGGACCATATGTGTCAGATAGAAATCGACCAGGACCATATGCAAATGAATATTGATCAATCTGTTAACCTAATTCGGGTTGAAAAAATCTCCAAACGGAAAGTCAGTTACTGTTTGCAAATTGACTTGTTATAAAAACCTTACCAAAACAGACCAAAATTCATCTTTTATTTGGATTTGAATGTTCCAATATTAATTAAAGTCTGATACATGTACATGTATATGTGCACTTGCATACAGTTGATTTCTATTTGACAAAGCACATATTTTATATATGGTCATCATGTTCGGGCTTGTACCACTAAGTTTGGCTCCTTGGATCATGAGTTGATAATTGATGTTTGTTTTATTAAGGAGATTATGGTATGATTTTCAATAATATGTCTTCTATTGCATTCAACAATGTGTAAATCCCATACCATTTAGTTGGGTATTATTAACTAGAGGCTCTAAAGAGCTTGTGTCGCTCACCTTGGTCTATGTGCATATCATAAACGAAGGGCACACAGATTGATTCATGACAAAATTGTGTTTTGGTGATGGTGATGCATTTGTAGATCTTACTTTACTGAACATTCTTGCTGCTTACAAAATTGACTATAAAGGACAATAACTCCTTAGGGGGTCAATTGACCACTTTGGTCATGTTGACTTATTTTTAGGTCTTACTTTGCTGTACATTATTGCTGTTTATAGTTTATCTCTATCTATAATAATATTCAAGATAATAACAAAAAACAGCAAAATTTCCTTAAAATTACCAATTTAGGGGCAGCAACCCAACAACCGGTTGTCAGATCCATCTGAAAATTTCAGGGCAGATAGATCTTGACATGATATACAATTTATCACCGTCAGATTTGCCATCTTGGTTGGATGGCCAGGTCACCGGACACATTTTTTAAACTACATACCCAAAAGATGATTGTGGCCAAGTTTGGATTAATTTAGCCTAGTAGTTTCAGAGGAGAAGATTTACGAAAAATGGTTAAAAATTGACTATAAAGGGCAATAACTCCTAAAGGGGTCAACTGACCATTTTGGTCATGTTGACTTATTTGTAAATCTTACTTTGCTGAACATTATTGCTGTTTACAGTTTATCTCTATCTATAATAATATTCAAGATGATAACCAAAAACAGCAAAATTTCCATAAAATTACCAATTCAGGGGCAGCAACCCAACAACCGGTTGTCCGATTCATCTGAAAACTGCATTTTACCCCTATGTTCTATATTTAGACGTGGCGGCCATCTTGGTTAAATCACCGGACACATTTTTTAAACTAGATACCCCAATGATGATTGTGAGTCTGTGACCAAGTTTGGTTAAATTTGGCCCAGTAGTTTCAGAGGAGAAGATTTTTGTAAAAGTTAACGACGCCGGACGACGGACGAGCCAGGTGAGCTAAAAAGGTTGTGCCATGACAAAATATGAAATAATTAAAATTTCAAATGTGAAAATAGCATAATATATGACAAAAATGGGACAGGCAGATTAAAAATGGCTGGCCTAAACAGATTTCATTGTTATTACATCTATGTTTTAGAGAAAGGTCAGGAGTTGGTATGTTCTGTCAAACTTCCTAATAATGTTAGAATTCATATTACCCGATCCTTATTATGACATGTAATATCTCCTGTTTTGTTGTTTTACCTATCAATTTGTTTCTATTTCCGTACCACTTACTCACTCATAAATTGCATTTAACTGAATATATTTAATTAATTCATTTAAATTATAATTGAAGAAAGGGTCTCACTCTCACTATCCTATAATGTTGCATATATTTGTATGACGATTTCAATTCGTTTAAACAATTTCTTAGACATGTTAGACAGATATAATTTAGTTCAAATGGAATATAGTATACATGAATAATAATGGTTTACTTTTATAAATTGTGACAAGGATGGAGAGTTGTCTCATTGGGACACATACCGCATTTTCCTATATCTATAAACACTGTCAATTTTCAAAATTTAATGGATTATCTCCCCTTTTAAAATTTCCAGAGTCTGAAAAGGTTTCTAATCTAGAATTTAGGAAAAACTCTGGATTTAAAAGGATGGCATTTATAATCAAGTTTAAATAGGATAGACTAATATGTAACTGTAAGTGACTTTTTTCAAGTTAATCTGTGTTTTATCAAGAAAAGGGGAGATAATTCAGTTTTTTGTACAGATTTAATGTTGATACATAGTATTCATCAAGTTTGTTAGTTGATTACAAAATAGGGAATCACTGAAGCATGACTGGAGCAGGCAAGCTCTAAAGGCAGTCAGTGGTCCCCACTTATGAAAATTTCTGGCTCCACCATTGCCAAATTATATTGTTCAAATGGTTAGACATTTTGAAAAGTCAAATTCAATGTGCATCTTTTTTTTTTTTTTTTTTTTAATTTACCTAATGAGCAACTGTAATGAACACAATGGTGTATATTCGTTGAATTTGTTCGATCTGCTAAATACTGTCCTTTAGGACATTCTTCACAGGAATCTTTTCCTAAATTTTCTGTACATTTCTTTACTCTGTATCCTTAAAATAAAGAAACAAAAGCATAATCAAAATATTCTATTGTTGGAATTAAAATCCCACAAATAATGAAATTTGTAGTTTAGTTTGAGTATAAGTCATAACTCTATTATATATGCTAAAATCTAGGCATTTATTAAGATTTGAAATTGTGTTATATATATCCACATGTTTAGAATAGTGTTTAGCAAGTAAGGTAATACAGTTTAAAAAGAAATATCTAATAAAAGACAATAATTTCAGGTGAATCATGGAACAAAAAACCCAGTTTGTTATGTAAATAGAAAGTTGCAGGTACGAAAAATACTGATTTTCATAATCTGTTCTTATGTTGTGCTGTTACACATTAATGTTCCAGGTTATGGGGGCAGGATTGAGCGCTCTCGTACATTTTTAAACCCCCAACATTCTTTATGTGCCTTTCCCAATAGTTATCAAAAGTACCAGGATTATAATTAAGTACGCCAGACGCACATTTCGTCTACATTAGATTCATCCATTTGTCATCAGTGACGCTCATATCAAAATAGTTAAAAAGCCAAACAAGTACAAGTCGGAGCCTGTCATTCAGTGGTTGTTGCTGCATGGTTATGCTAGTGTCTGCCCTATTTATTTTGTGTTTGTAATGTTCAGCATATATCTAGCCGTAGGATTTCCTCTCTTGAATTTAGTCTTTAGTTGATGCATCAAGGAAGGAATCATCAACCTTCCATTATATCAAAGCATTACCAGGTTGCCTGTAGAAGTCAGGATCTTTACAAGAGTTTACAGCTGGTCCCTAACCCAGTTCATCATTGGACAGATGTATGCATCTCATACAATCAAATTGTATCAACTTTTGTTCTTTTTATGGAATTGCCTGCTTATATTTAGACAAACACCTTACATATACAAAAAAAATTTAAATGTATTACCTAGTTGACAATTCTCTGTCAGAATTCTGCAGCAAATATAGTGACTTTCTGTCTGTTCTGTCCGAAAATATCTTTGTATATAGCCATCACCACAACTGATAGGAAGACACACTATACAGTGACCGATCAAACATGTTGAGCAAAAAACACACCAAAAAGCATTCATTGCCCTAAAAATCCATAAAATAAAAATTATAAATCTTTACACATCTTTTTTTACCTTTGATATTATAGGGTTATTGCATGAATATTGGGGAATATTGTTCCAAGTATAATTTTATATTGCACGAGCTTGCCAGTTCAATATATGTTCTACGAGGGACAATATTCCCCAATATTCATGCAATAACCCTTTTATTGTATAGCAATATAATATTTGAAAGCAAAAATTGGTTTAAACTAAGATTTTGTCGTTGATGACGTCATTAATTTTAAAGATTTATTGCACTAGTGCAATATTGGAATTTATTGCATGCTATTCTGTGGGATATATTATACTGTAATGCTATATGAGATCTTTTTTCTTTTAACTTGAGGGTTCAAGGATTTAGTATCAATGTATCAAAAATAATTTCCCTTAATTACATGTTCATCAAATTCAAAGAGAATCATTTTCAGACTGTCATTATAAAAATCACGAAATGTGGTATGACTGCCAATGAGACAACTATCAAAAGGTGCAAATGAAGTAAATATAAGCAATTACTATAGGCAACCATATGGTCTTCAACAATGAAAAAAAGCATACTGTATAGTCATCCATATAAGTCGATGACATGAAAAATATGAAACAATTCAATTGAGAAACTACAATGTAATGGCCTCATTTATAACAAAAAAAGTTTACAAATGAAATGCTTCACTGAGGGCAGCCTGATAGGACAAGTGACATAATCTTTAAAGTGCTGAAAGTGTTCACTACAAAGTTTGAAGATGATCAGCAGTGGTTGAAGCCTGAACAGTTTGGGCAAGTTTGGACACAATATTCTAGCTTGTTACTGTCTGAATTTGGATGTTTATTAAATTTTTGACATTATATAGGTTTCTGACTCAAAATAAATTTGGTCAAAGATCTTAAAAATTTGAAATAGGACATTTAATTTACATAGAAAGGTCCGATAGCAAAAATCTAACAACATGGTTATATTCAGCATATCAAGTTTTGTATGAACAAGCATTCTGTGAGTATTGCATGGCAATACATAGTCCCCTAATGGTTAAAAATTCATTGTCATGGAACAAAATTCTAACTTGTTTCCAATTTGTCATGATGTAAAATGACATTAAATAACAAACAAACTTAAAGGCTAAAATAGTGAAAATTGAACTTGACCTGTAACTTGTCATGATAAAACAATACACCAAATGTCAAATCAATATCTTCACTTAGCATAAAGAAAAACAGTATGGAAAACTGATTTGCCCGACTGATGGATGGACAGACATACAGACGGGCAGAGTGCAAACCTAAAGTCCCCTTCAACTATGTGGCAGGGGACTTATAACACCTCCACACAATGTAGATATAATATATATATATATATATATATATGTCTCTTATCATTGATAAAATATGCCTCTGTATATTTGTTTTTGTTTAATGGCTTTTGTCAACTTGTATCATTCCTGTATTGAAATTTACACCAATAAAAATATTTGATTTTATTTAATTTGATTATAAAAAATAAATAAAAAAATAATTAGGTTGAAATAAAGCAAAGTTTAATTTTTGACTCTTCAAACCTTAAGCCTCTGTCACACCTTAACAGACAGTTCAAACAAATGCTTAACGAATAACTTTTTTTTCAATCCGTTCATGTCCGTTAGACGTCTGTTCTTATCCGTTAGATGTCCGTCCATATCCTTTGCGTGTCCGTTTAGTGTATGTTTTATCCTTCTACGCCTGTTCTGTCTGGTGGAAAATTTTGAGCATTTTCAAAACTTTGAATGGACGTCCAATGGATGAAATGTACGTTGAACGTCCGGTAGAAAATGTTTTGTACGGTACTCGTCCGTTTCTTTTCAGTTTTGTATCTGTTTTGTGTCCGTTATACATCGGTTGGAGGTCTGGCAGATAAATCCCCAACTGACTTCTACCGGATGTTTAATGGATAAAATGGATGTTGAACGAATGAGAAACGACTTCTACTGGACGTATAACAGATAAAACGGACGATGAACGGATCTGAAACGGATAAATGCCAATTGAAAATTTCGAGTCAGAAATGCCAATTATTGGTATGTTAGATTTCTTAAGGTTCATGAATTCTTATTATTTATAACTGATCTGAGAGTAAGGGCATGTCTACACAATCATTTAGCAGCTTTTATTCAGGCCAAACACTGCTCTTTGCCGGCATTTTGAAGAACAAACAAAAACCAGATACACAGAAACAATTTGAATATGTATGTGATTTACATGTATCATTATTGTTGCCTTTAATTTTTCCGTATATTTTATTCATCCGTTTTATCCAGTAATCTTCCGTTAGGTGTCCGTTTTATGCGGTACTGGTCCGTTTCATGTACGTTCGACATCCATTCTGTCCGGTACATTGCATATCTGGTGCGTGTCCATTATGCATTCGTTACGCGTCTGTTTTATATGGTCAGTACATCAACGGATAACAATTTTGTCAACGGAGAACTTTTATTTTCATCCATTAGACGTCCGTTTGTTATATCCGGTAAGGTGTAAATGAGGCTTTAAATATGGACTGATTTGAAAAGCGTGCCTGAAATAAAAAATAAATAAATGCACAAGATCCAGCATCTCATTTCAACCACAATAATTGAGTTTTTAACCGGATTTTTGTGACAAAAATGTCGGTTATTGATTTGGGGATGTACGGCGGGCTAGCCTGGAAACCTGGCCCAATCATACTGCGTCGATAAGGCCAGGCGTAATACAATCCACGTGACTATGTTTCAGCGCTGATCACGAAATAACTTTAAATATGTTAGAAAATGCACATTATAATCAGTTAGAACCGGAAAGTTAAATATTATATTGTCTTAAAATCAGCATTGGTAAATATGTTCCTCAAACCAAAACACATATACTTTTAAACCATGTACACGTATTACAATTTACTAGTCTACACAAATTAAAATATTATTTGCTTACCTGTTCTGTTGATGGAGCATGGTACTGACTGACAAATGTCTTCATTGTTTCATCAACAGGTGTGCCATCATTTTCAGGAAGCATTGCTAACTGGTATCCTGCTGCACACCATTTCAGCTTGGAATATATGACTGTCTTTGGAAAACGGTCTTGTTTTTCTTTCAACTCTTTGATAATAGGCATGAGAACAGATTCATGAGAGTCTATCGAATTCTGTACTGGTCTTTTCTTGCAGGTTAGCTTAATATTGTCACGTACAATTGCAGTGCTTACAATTTTCAGGTTTTTGAGATGTAGGGTTTTCTTAATTGCCTCACAAGTCTGTTTTGTGGCTGTCCCAGTTAAAGCTAGCACCTTTGCATTTGGGAATGTTGATCGCAGCATTGAGAGTTTTTTATAATCTTTGCGAAAGTCTGCTCCCCATTTCTCTACACAATGAGCCTCATCTATAACAATAGCGGTGGACGTTTCCTGCCATGCTGCATTACTAAAAATGTCAATAATAACTTTATTCAGGAAATGTTCTGGATGTCCAATCACAAATTTAAATTTAGCACTAACGAATTTGCACAAATCACAGTCTAAAGACATAGAACAAGAATGTTTTTGGAGACGCTGCAACAATTCCGGCGAGACACAAATGGCCATACTGCCATATCTATCTAATTGTTCTGTGATGATTGAGTTTAAAGGGTTTATAATTAAAACTGATGATCGTAGATGCAGGTGAGCCAATGATTCAAATATCAAGGATTTGCCATAACTGGTTTTCAAACAAGCAATCACATCGGATTCTTTCAAATGTAACAAACAATCTACTTGCTTAGGTTTCAGGAATCTGTATTCAGTATTTCTGCAACTGTTGATTGTAAATAATGCATGCATTATGCGGATAATGTGTTGTAACTTCTCTATAAACATTGCATCGCACCGATTAACTATGGGAGGCGCCATGTTTGTTATGATTTGGATGCTTCCCCACAATTCAGTGCTGCGGAAGAGGTAGCATTGTCCAATCAGATAATCGGAGTGATTGTATTACGCCTGGCTAACATGTAGCGGAGCTAATCAGTAGCCAGGACCCCAGGCTATACGGCGGGCGGGCGGGCGGGCGGGCGGGCGGCAATCAAATGTTGTCCGTGCATTAACTCATGAACCGTTCAACCAAAGCTTTTAAAATTTTAATATGCCAGCTTTAGCTGGCACTTATGGTAGAAGCATCGTTTTGGGACAAAGAACGATAACTCTTGCTAGACGACCCATCTGAAAAGTTTCGTCACTCTCGTTAAATCTCGTACGATTATTTTTTTATTAATGGCTGCCAAAATTCTCGTTTAATCGCGATCTTGTAAAAACAGGCAGAACGGAACAAATTCGATGTTAAATACGACATGAATTTTTATTTGTTTGCAAAAACAAGAATTCAGAAATGTTGGCTACTTGTGTAGCTTATTTAAATTTTATTGTACCACGGAAATTACCGAAGTAATGACAACAACATCCGACGCCATGTTTCGTCTGCTTCAACATTCCATTATCAGTGAGGTCAAAGCAAATTAACTGTCCTAAATAATCACAGGTACTTCATTCAAAAGTCACAAAATCATAGTTAACGAAAACATATTTAGCGTAAAAGTTCTGTCCAGCCATGGGAACACAGAAAAAAAACTCTGCAAGCAATATATTTCGCATTTCTTTTTACAAATTGACCATGTCGGGCATGCGGGGTAAACTCCGGTGCACTGGTTGACCATGACTCCTTATGTTCATCTGCCACATATCATTATTCCCCACACCAAGGAACAGTGATAATTATACAGTTGAATGTGATCACGGTTATTCATGTAGTCAATGGCGAATCCAGCATTTTTCATAATCAAAGAGCTGAAAGCTCTGAAGAAAAATGACGCCACTGTCTCTAATATTGGGATAGTTTTTATGCAAGTCTTGATTTTCACATACCGTAATTAGTTTAACAATGCAACATGTCTCGTAAGCATATAATTAATATTCGTATATGTGTGTGTGTGAAGTGAAGGTGCCAACTGGCTGGGTTTTTTTTTTAAGACAAATGAATAGGTCAAGACTACCTGAATTGTACAAATAAATACCGTAGAAAGGCTTCTATATTTCTCACTGGTACATAGGCTGAATCCAGCTCCGTTCGCGCCCATTCACGTTTGCGCCAACTCATGTTCGCCCCTTTCACTTTCACACCCCTACATGTTCGTAACTAATCTTAATTGGTTTTGTGTTTAATAACTCTGTAGGCAAGTGTTTTCTTATAAGTATAATTGTTGTCATTGTCTCAAAATAAAGTGAGACAGCATTTTTTTTTTGTGTTGAATAAATCTTAATCATGTTTTGGATAGCGTATTGTTAAAGATAATAATAATCCTTTCTAAATAAAGTGGTATTTTGTCAACGTTTTATTTAGCGTTGAATAACTCTTAATCATGTTTTGGTCAGTGTATTGCTATACTTTGTTTCATTGACCTCTTTCATAATGAAGTGAGATTCTGACTAATTTTTTTTCTGTGTGTTTATTTTATCATGTTTTGGTTATAATAGTGGATTGCTATATTTTGGTTCCTATATTTTATTGTTTCAGATCAAAGGGCTTAAAAACAATTATCTTTTGTGTTTTCCTTTAAAATCTTCAATGTTTTACTCATACCAAGCTATAAATACATTCAGTATTTACACCAAAGCAATTTAAAACAACAATCATGATTTTCCAATTATTCAACTTGAATTTGAATTAAAATTGGGCGCGAATGAGTAGAGTGGGAACGGACCTTGGGTGTGAACGTGCGAGGTGCGAAAGTGTATTGGGCGCAAACAGACCTGATACCACATAGTCTGAACCCCCTTCTCCCACAAAATATGAAGTAAATTAAAAACAAATTGTTCAGAGAACAATTGAAGTCTTTCCACTAGAAAAGATCTATTTTTATATTGAAATATGAAAAATCAGTTTAAAATGTTAGTTTCTTATGGCTTTATGACGTCCTATTAACCTATGACCTTGACCTCAATTTCAAGGTCACAAACCATGGACCTTGAATCAAAATATCCTAGGTCTTTAATATGTTTGGTTAATGAGTACTACCACTTGACGCGTAATTTTAAATGTAAGATGGACAAAAACTCCCTTTTATTGTATGCGCAGCCTTTCAACCAAAATATACAAGTAAGGACATGTAAAATTATTTGTCAAAATGTCATACGGTATTTGAAAAGAAGTGAAAATAAGCCAAAATCAAAATTTATAATATGACCATGACCTTTGACATTGACCTCATTTTCATTTTAAGTACCAATGACCTCATGAAGACCCTAGGTCTCTATCAGTTATGGTTTATCAGTTGAAAATGCATATCGCTTGAATCAAATGAAAAAGGGGGAATAACTCTCATATGGAGTCCCCATCGAGCTATGGTTCAAACGAATATTCTTATCCTTAATATGTAACGAGCAATTTGGTAAAATAAAATCTTTTACGGTTACGAAGGAGAGGTGGCCACAAGAAAAACAGTGTTTGGGGAGATAACTCTTACAACGTAATGTATTTTGTTATAATTACATTTGATATATGTTTCATTATAATACTTTAGATTGGCTAACTGCACATCACATGTTATTCCTCAAGCAATTGCATCACTCAATAAAACTTTTCATTCATGATAACACGCGTACGTGGTCCCACAATAAAGTGCACAGATGAATTGAATAAAAAAGTTATAAAATTCGTGTTTTCATGATCCTAGCTAAAAAAAAGTAATTATAAGTATTGAATGTTTCTTTTTGTAACCTCATAGGGTTGCAAAAGCATTGACCGTTTGCACATTTTTAGAATGAAGCGCTTACGCGCTTCATACAAAAAGTACTTCGGTCAACGCTTTTACACCTCAATGAATTTACAAAAAAAAAGCATTCAATACTTAAATGCAGTTGTAAATTTTTAAAGCAAAAAGAGTTAATACTAACTTTCACTTTTTTGGATGTTCATGTACATTTTGTATGTATTTATTTTTCTCAACTACATGAATTTTTTGGTGTATTTTTAATGATATATATGAGTAGTCAAAATAATTATTACGTCTGGCAAGGCTTTTTAAATTTTATTCTGGGACACCTTCCTATGACCACAAGGCTATGTTAATTTTTTTCTGGGACGCCTTCTTAGGAAGCCTTCCTACGAACGTCTTAGGAAGGCGTCCCAGAAAAAAATAAAATAGCCTTGTCAGACGTCATTATTATTTGGACTAATACATGAGATATTGGATATTTTTATGCATTATTTAATCAGTTGAGTCTTTTACAGGATTGTTTTTTTAATGCTGTTTAAACATTACTGAAAAAAAAACACCTTAAATTTGCTAATTATTTGGCATGAAAGTTTGATTTATTGAAAGGGACTCATAGTTTTCCATTTAATTTTAATAATTGTCTAATGGTTAAAACAATAGCTTCGTTGTTTACTTTTATACACAACAACATATTCACTTTGGTTTCGTTGTTTACCTAATATTCACTATGTACTTGGTAACAGTTATTAATTAATTGAATAGAAAATATTATAATAAATATTATTGGAAGCCGAATTGACGTCAAATAGGTGCCGATTTGACTAGATGCCAATTTAACCAGGTGCCGACTTGACTTGTACGTTTCAATTCCTCTGCGATCGTTTGCGGTATTTTCTTGAGAAAACCTATTTTCCATCATCAAAGAGAAGAAGAAACTGCTTGAAATGATTCCCGAACGCTTCGTGATTGTTAAAATAAGTTTAATTCACTCAAAAAACAATTTTAAAACTTGCGATGTTTAATTCTGTATTCAATCGGAACAACTCGGCCTTTCTGGTTGCACGAAGAAATAACTGCGTAGCGAGAATGGCCGAGTAGTTACGATTGATTCTGTATTCTGTTTAAACAGGAAGTTTCAAAAGCACGTGTAAAAGAAGAAATTAACCGGTGAGAGTGGAAATCCGTACATAACATATATCACTATAGTACGACTTTTAAAGCAAAACAGTTTCATCCTTTTGTAAAACAGTCTTTAATATACCTATCACATTAATGTTTGAAGGGTCTTAAGCTTATTCAAACCATATAAGTCGGTATGAAACACCAAAACGGAATGATAATAACCGTTTACGTTTTGTAGTTTACAAAATTCTGGACTGGTTCCTGTCAAACTACAACACTTTGTTCGAATGTAGTGGAATACAAACAGAAACCAGTTAGTTTGTAAACTGGTTCCTGGCTGATTACTACACAATGCTCATGCATAATGAAAAGGAACACAAGCACATTCCAGTTTGTATTGAAATTAGTAAATACGAAACCAAGCGCGGTAGGCAGAGAAATCAGGTCTGCAGTTATGGAACAATGACTGCGTCATTTTCCAAAAAAAGGGGGGGGGGGAGTCTGACGGTGCGCTCCAGTCATGCTTCAGTTATTCCCTATATAATCACCATTTTTTCCCTAAAGAAAAGGGTCTCCCTCTGGATCCTTTGGTAGTCCACAGACTAATTCAAAACTTAACAAAAGTATCTGTACTTTCTAAATGGCAAACTCTCAAGACATCTTTTCATTGATTATGTCAAACCTTATACAGTCCCAGGAGATGGAAACTGTTTTGTTTTCTCTCTCTAAGTTTAATCATAAAAGGAGACTTGAGTCTGAGTAGTACATTTAGAACTGACTACTGTATATATTGTATGCTTCAATATTGTCCAAAATTGGATTTTATGGGAAGATGGAGTTATTATGATAACCCATGAGAATAAACCATGATGTCTATATAGGGCATGTTACTTGGAAAAATGTGGGCTACATCCTTTAAAATTCAAGCTGCAGCAGTCGCCTGCATATTTTATGCATCAGTTTATCCCTGATCAAAACATTTTCACTCTACCAAGTACTTTATGACTATATCACTATCAGGTTCACATTTATGAGTTACACATTATGATATAACATCACAGTACAAAAATTGTACTCAGTAACCAAATTGCACCTATTCAACAAAAAATACCTGCAAAAAACTTACAAGTTTTGTTTCACCATGTGAAATTATCTTATTATCATCTTTTTACTCTGGTACATTAATTAATAAGTGATAGATTTCTCTTAGAAGAAATTTAAAGGTCTGAGTGACTATAAACTATACAGAGAACAATACATGTTGTATTTGTTCAATGGGACAAAAGAACTGCAAAAAGTTTAAATGGACAGGTAACTACCAGGTGAATCTATGGAAAGGTTCAATTGGGTTCCAATAAAATGAGCAAATTAAATGTGTTACCATGAACATCCTTTTCTTCCAAAAATAATAGTTACAGCATGAAATAAAACAAAATCTCTTTTTATATCCCAGTTTAAAGGATTTGAAATTAACCATACATGTAAAGATGTATGGAATTTGGGTTCCTGTCTCATTACAGGATCATGGATTGTTTGGATGTTATTTCAAACTAATTTTTCAATGACTGTACATGGACTCAAAATTAAATTGGTATAACTCTATTGTAAACAAGGGAAGTCTACAAAATAAGCACAGAATAAACTTTTGTCTGGTACATAAAAAAAAGTTTGTTAAAAAAAACTGACAATTTAGGTAAAATTAGGGTATTCTCATGTTAGCAAATTTATTTTCATGACCAAAAAAAAAAAGTGCAAACCTAAAGGCAATAAAATGATTTGCCATGCACAACCTGATACGACTGCAGATGTATATTGAGCATATAAATAACAACATTTTTTTTTATGTCAGTTGAAATCAAACATATTTTAATTTTAGATCCTTTATATCAATATGGACTAATTTGAAAACAGGCACAGGTAGACCCACATATTTCTATTCAGCAGAAGTCTCGAACTACATGTACATATCTCCTTAATTCCATATGATAGTAAGTCCTACTAACTATTGAAAATGTGTACATTTAATTTTTTTCTAGCTCCTCTCGTGTGAAAGCAGAACCTTTTTGGTCACTATTTATGTGTTGCGTCTAAATAAGAATTGTAACACTTTATAGTGACTGAACAGGTTAAACAAATACTTCTTAGGAAACAGAAAAAGAAGACAACGTGAAACAGCACAGCCATGCCAGTATATGTATGTATGAAACTCAGATCAGAATAGCATAGACAATGTGTTAGTTCTATGTCCTTGAGGAAAGTTATCAATAATTCTGCAGATAATGAAATTTATTCAAGTGTTTTGTACATTGCTGTTAAAATTTTCACACAATCAGTGAAACATTCAAACAAGCTAAACTGAATTTTTATTACTGAAAGTTTCAAACATTGACAAATGTTTTATTTACCAAATAACTCATGTGTTTCTGTGAGAGAAAAAAAATCATGTTCAATTTTTGGAATTAAAGGGAAAGATGATCCTTTTCTCGCTCTGGTGCATGTCAATTGTAAATATATACTTACGGTTACCAAATATATTTTCTTTATCATGATACTCACATCAACATTATCAAGAAGTACATGTACATCATAGGAAAAATGCACAGACTACAGATAAAATGTTTAAAACACCATATATTTTGAGTGCATCTCCTGCCAAATCTGTACTAGATGAGTATAATTGATGTAAATAAGGTAATTTTTGGAAGAAAAACCCAAAATATAAAAATAAAAATACCTCCAATAATGTACTATAACCCCAAAATCAATTCTTATCTTCCTTTTGAGTTTTGTGTATGAATCTCCTGGTAAAATTTCATGGAATTCCATTTACTTAACTCAAGTTATTGTCTGAAACCAAATGTGTTTTTTTTAACATGCTTGTATTTCCCATTTCCATTCTCAATTTTTTTTTTGCTATCATATAAGAACTTGAAAAGTAAGCTACATTATGTACATGTAACAAAAAAAATATATTCAAGAAATGACATAAAACTGACTCTGAATTAAATAGTACATGTCAGATATTGATGTAGAACTCACAAACTGAAGATGATCAGAAATACAAATGTTTTTATTCAAGTCAGATTTTTTTTTACCGAAGCCATTCAGCGCTATCATTTAAAATTATTTAGTCAAAATTTAACACTAGTATTAAGGTTTATCATAACAAATTGGCAAATACAGTCTTATTATCACCTAAAAAATACTGTGTACAGACTGACATGTGCGGTTTGGGAAGTTTTTATGTTTTTAGATATATAAAAGTTAAATTTAATTTGCATATCTGAAAGATAAAATCATTTTTGGCAAAGATCTGGATTCCAAATTTTTTTTTGTCCTATGCTTTTTTATTCATCAATTTGGGAATCAGAATATTTTTTTCAAGAAAAATAGCATTTTCTATCTGAACTTATAATTTTATTATAGATATGAACAAAACGTTATTGTAGCCTTGGACATTCGTTCTGAACATGCATGAAATATTTGCCACTGAACGTTAAACCCCCAACAACCAATCAATATCTAGGACATTATAAAGCTGGCATTTAAGGTAGCGCCTTCCTCATATTATGTTATTACTGACAACTATACGAAGGTCAAGTTCAATAATGGCGATTTTGACTTTTACCGTTCAGGAGTTATGGTTCTTGAAAGGCGGCAATCAAATGTTGTCCGTGCATTAACTCATGAACCGTTCAACCAAAGCTTTTAAAATTGGCACTGGCTACGGTTACATGGAAATGTAACAATAATAAAAATATTATTGTTACATTGGGGACTAAATGCCGGAATGCATGGTTGGAGAAGGAACCGATTAATTACGAATGTAACAATAATTATTGAGGCTACGGTTACATTGCGTTATTGTTACATGAAAAACAGCAATGTTCGATGGGACTAGTAATATGTACTATAAAATAATAAAAGTTGAAGACATTATCTTATATTTACAATACATACAAGTATAACATACATTTTTTTGATTTTTTTTATAGTACGTCTTCCATGGATTCTGAAATCGGACTCGGACATCTCTTAAACTGAGTTTTACTATATATATGCGTAGTGTTGTGCGTTTGTTTTTTTCTGTTGTCTGCTCTATGTTCAGGTTGTTGTCGCTTTGACACATTCCCCATTTCCATTCTCAATTTGATACATGTATACAGAAGTTCACAGTGTTAGTTCACAGTTAGCAAACTTTGCTTTTGATGTATCAATTTTTGGTAAGTGCGTTTGTATAGCAGTATGAAATTTGTGTCTTGATATTGTTTCAGTTTCGTTTCAAACGCATCCCATGCAAGTTTAAAATTTTTCACCCAAAAAAAATTGGTAATAGGAATCTCTTCATCTTTTGTTCAAAGTATAATGACGGTAATACGAGTAGGTGTGCAGTTTAAATACTTAAAAGTGAACAGTTTTCTCAGCCCGAGTTTTCAACAACAAACCATTGAACTATATTTTCGCCTTTGGCACTACTAATTTGAAGTAGTATCTTTAAGAACATCAAATCCATTAATATCTAAAACTATTTAAACACCATTTGTTGAATAATAATATTTATTATTTATTATTATAACAAGTATTATTTAGTAGACATGAATGAATTATAGTAGATTTAAGTTTAATAAATCTAGCGTACATTGCTGTTTTTCATGTAACAAAAACGCAATGTAACCGTAGCCTCAATAATTATTGTTACATTCGTAATTAATCGGTTCCTTACCCAACTTTGCATTCCGGCAATTAGTCTGCAATGTAACAATAATAATTTTATTATTGTTACATTTCCATGTAACCGTAGCCAGTGCCTTTAAAATTTTAATATGTTATTACTGACAACTATACGGAGGTCAAGTTCAATAATTGTGATTTTGAAAAATGGAGTTTTCAGTCGTGTCCGTGCATTTACTCATGAACTGTTCTACCAAAGCTTCCCAAATTTTAATATGCTGTTACTGATGACAAAATGGAGGTCAAGTTCAATAATGACGATTTTGACTTTTACCGTTCAGGAGTTATGGTTCTTGAAAGATTGAAAAATGGTGTTTCCCGTCGTGTCCGTGCATTTTCTCATGAACCATTCAACCAAAGCTTTTGAAATTTTAATATGTTGTTACTGATGACAAAATAGAGGTCAAGTTCCATAATGACGATTTTGACTTTTACTGTTCAGGAGTTATGGTTCTTGAAAGATCGTAAAATGGCGTTTCCATTCACGTTGTTGCATTTACCCATGAACCATTCAATCTAAGCTTTTCAAATATTATTATTTCAAAATGTTGATACTGATGACAAAATAGAGGTCAAATTTGATTTTGATGATTTTCACTTTCACCATTCATCAGTAATGATATCATCTGATATTGCCAGGACACAAATAAATGTAAATAAATCCGGTTTGCTGTCGTTGTGACAGCCTCTTGTTGTGAGATCCATGCACTTAATCACAAGATATTATAAAATAGAAGATGTGGTATGACTGCCAATGAGACAACTCTTTATAAGAGACCAAATGACACGAAATTGTCAGGAAACTAGAAAAATGCATGTTTTTGGTGCCTATTTTGGCCCCTTAATTTTAAACTGTGCAATTTGTGTGACATGAAGTGTATTATCAGAAATATATCAATAACATATCCCACTTGGAATGGCCAACCTCATTTTTTTTTTAAATATGCAATTTCAACAACACATGTGGACACAAACATGCATGGATAGTATCCAACTCTGGGGATCAATTCTTATTAAATTTGATGAAAAATGTCCTTGATCAATGAGTAGTTCAATTTTAAGCTAAAGGTAAACAGGGCTTGGATCTAACAGAATGTGTTAAAAACAACATGAAAATCAGGGAAGCAGGACAAATCGCCCCACTGGCAAAACGCCCCACACCAAATCGCCCCACTTTTTCACCAACTCACCCCACTTTAGAAAAAATCGCCCCAATCTGGTTTACCAACTCGCCCCACTTTTTAAAAAATCGCCTCACTTGTGAAAAGGATAAATTAAATCCAGTTAACTTTTCCCCTGTTAACTCGCCCCAATTATTTAAAATCTACTTCAATATATAAATTTCAGTTCTACCAACTAGCCCCACTTAAATGAAAGCTAATCTACACAGAATACACAAAAAAAACCCGAAATTTATTAAACCAATATTTTTTAAATCAAATGATGTTTAACATTCTTAAAATATAATTGCAAATACATTTTCGTATCATTATTGGAGAATAACTTTATACTTGTAAGCTTAGTTATTTGTATAACAATTGAAAAGAAACCTGTTAATTGTATCATATACCTGTTAATTGTATCATAATCATACAATTTAAGGATTTCAATTAACATTAATTTGATATTATAGCCCTTCACTAAGGTTTTCATAGGTATTGAAGTGGGGCAGGGACATAGATATATAGATTTACAACGGGATTGCATCACTTTTCATAAGTGGGGCAAGTTGGCACTTATAAATTCATCGTGGTTTATCTATTTGTCATGAGAAGGGCGAGTTGGCAGACCTTATTTCAGCAAAATGTTAACCCTTTTCATAAGTTGGGCATGTTGTCCAACCTATTTGCAATGTGATTTTACATTTTTTAATAAGTGGGGCAAGTTGGTAAACAAGATTGGGGCGATTTTTTAGAATGTGGGGCGAGTTTGTGAAAAAGTGTGGCGATAAGGTGTGGGGCGATTTGCCAGTGGGGCGATTTGTCATGGATTCGAAAATCAGCATAGCAGAATGAAATATAAAGTTGATCTCTAACTAATCATGGTACCCACTAAAAAAAAATCAGTGCAAAATATGTAGGTGGATAGAAAAAAAGTCCACATAACTGTGCTTTTCAGCAAATTTCAAAGCACAAAATCCTAAATTTCAGCAAAAATCAGAAGGGTCAAAAGAGTTTTTTTTAACTTAATTAACTCTATCTGTAACACATCATGGTTAAATGAACCCACTAAACAAAAATCACTCGGCCCAATGTCTGATGGCATTGTGGAAAATAGGGACAGAATGACAGAATGATGGACAAGGGTAAAACTATTTTGCCCAGACTACTTTGTTGCGTTGCATGGCCATAAAAAAAATGAGCAGCATTTTTTAACTATCCACTCCCTCCCCCGCATTCTCATAAACCTGAATCCACACCTGGTAACAATGTGTGGATAGAAAAATTGAACAATATAATAGAATGAATGTATAGAAATAATCAAATAGCTAAACAAAAACAAAAAATGAAAAAAGGGGGGAACGTGCCTTTTTGACAAGACAGTAAACATGGTAAATACTAATTAATTCGATCAATTTCCTTTGTGACAAAATTTCAAGAATATGCATCAATGAGTAATTGGCAACTTGAAAATGATTCCATGAGACACTGATATATCGCTGTCACATCATAAGACATAACTATACAACATGGCCATGCCGGTTTGGTCAGATAAAAAAGTTGTTGCTATTAACCAAGAAATTATATATCAATGGATAAATGAATACATTTCACGTATCCACTGGCATTGATCTAAAACCCGTGAACCTTACCTTTAAATGCCAACCATACTGCAGGTGACCAGATGACTGTTCTAGGTCATCTAAAACCACACCTTTATCTCTATATACAGCGTAGGTGATTTCCTTGCAATGCATATCTATCTATTTATAGTGATTACGCATATATATATAATATTGAATGTATTTATAAAATAAATGGTTGAGATATGAAAAGGTGTATTTTAAAAAGTTTTGTCAAGTTTTGTTAAATTCTAACAAAAAATGTTAACACAAATTGCATATCTTCTTTCAATTTTACATCATTCTACTTTCGTTTCGTTTTCGTTTTTTTCGTTTTTAAGGGCATACGTATACGTCTGAGGGGTGTCTTAATTACTATATGTAATGAGTGGTAGGGATGAGCCACTGGATATGTCACTATCTCATGCTTTCAATTTTACCCCGTAGAAATTCACAAAAAAAAAACCCATTCTAATCTTATAAAGGTAAAACTTACGATAAACATTAATTTTTAATCTATAATACAAAATTTAACAGACTTTTATAAAAAACCAATAATGATTTGCACGAGTTGCTTAATCTATTTATATTTATGTTTAGGTTTACATCGCTTATATGGTCATAGTCTCATAGAAGGTCAACTCGATAGTTAATTATATGGCTTCTTGGCAAAAATTCACACGAAACTAAGCTACATCTTATTGAGACCATGTCCAGTTTAAAATTATTTATTTTTTATACTTTTGATAGTTTTGAAAAATGTTTTACATTTTTTTAAATGAAATTTGAGAATTTGAGTCAAATCCTTGAACATGAATTTGGCAGCTAGTGCCCCTTTAAATTTCAATGGAAATACAACACATTCGTAAATTTATCAGCTATTTGTCAAACCAATTATTAATCTCATTTTATTCCAATGTGGTATTTCCACCGATGCTAGTTATATATGCTATAAATCTGACCATTTTGACATGTGCCCCTCATTAACATTCAAACGTTTGTATAAATGAAACATGATAACAATTTATTATTAAAAGAAATTCCACAGTGTCAGCTTCCTTCAAGAGGGAAAGGCCTGAGGGAAAGGCAATTTAACTTTTTATCAGTTTTTCATTATACAATTGTTCCGGACCATATGAGTATTTGGACCATACGCGTATGGCCATGACCATATGGGTATATGGGTTTAAACCAGTGAAAGTGTAACTCTCTGGGGTATTATTACGTTTATCTGACCAAACTTATTTTATTATATCTTCATAATGAAAGATATAAAAGGAGCAAAAAGAGGAAACTGTTTTTTAGTAAGATGTAACAAATTTATTGGAAAAGCAATGTGTGATTATTTGATATAAACCTGATGAGCGTAACCAAACAAATCTCCATGGATACAAATGTACCAGAAGATGAAAAATATTAAAATATATCTATAGGTCTGTTTTTTTTGTTGATTTATAAATGACAAGGTATATATTTTTGAAAAAAACTAAATATATGAAAAGGGTGGGGTACTGGATGTCTCAGCTGCTCACCCCGTACCAACAAATATTGAAATGCCAACCTGTGACCCCCTGAGGGCATACGACACAGTTACAGGGGTTCGTGTTGCTTATTCTTTAGTTTTTTTATGTTGTGTCATGTGTTCTATTGTTTGCCTGTTTGTCTTCTTTCATTTCTAGCCAGACGTTGCCAGTTTATTTTCGATTTATGAGTTTGACTATCCCTCTGGTATCTTTCGTCCCTCTTTTACAGGGAAGGTAATGACGTTGTTAACGTAAAAAATTTCTGTCGTTACTAACGACTCAAATAAATAATGGGGAATGGCTTATGTAACTTAAATCACATCGTTTCAAAGAAGCAGAAGGCGGCAAAATAGAGAACAGGAATAATTATACAGTACAAAATTATTTTACATCACATTAGAAATGTATGTAAATATATGTTCCTGTTTTCATAATTATTAACCGAACCTATTTTTATTTAGGTATTATAAGTGCTAAATATTCAGAATTGGATATAATGATTGCTCATATTACAATTCCCAAATTGCACTTACTTCCTAAAATAACACTGAGTACCGAAATTTCACTTATTTAGTAAATATTTTATTCAAGTTTTCTTAGGGAATATACAAGTTGTATTTCTTATTCCTTGACATTATGTTTGTCTTTCAAATGGGTTAATATAATATTTAAATATTCACAAAATGTTTACAGTATATATCAACAAATGCTTCTTTGAAAAAATAAAATCTTTGCCGACATCGCCATCACAAAAAGTCATCTTGTAAAAGTCATCATGTAAAAATGAACCAAAAAATATGTTTCGAGCATCCATTTCTATTTTAGAAATAAACTGAACATGCTGAATAGCAATCATGTCTAATTATTCTAAATATGTGAAGAAATATAACAAAGCATCTGTTATTTGATTTTAAGAATGTGAATTCAAGTATTTTTGCAATTTGGGTACTCCTCAATACAGAATATCATAGATTGTTGGAGGTTGGTATAATCCTATTTTTCTATTTTATATGCCTTTTTGTGCTTCTTTGTTAGATATTTTTTTATATTTTAGTGGTTAAGATTTAACACAATGTTGACTGTTTTACCCCTATTTTGACATTTTTATCTTTTATGTCTGTTTGTTTTTGTTCACACATGGTTGTGAGTATAATGGAAAATATGTGACTGTCATGCAAGTGAGAGGTTTTATAGCTGGTTTAATCCACCATTTTCTACACAAGAAAGTGCCTGTATCAAGTTTGGATTGTTGCAGTTCATTTGATGTGTTTGAGCTTTTGAATTTGCCATTTGATTAGTTACTTTCGGTTTTTAATTTTCCTCGGATTTCGGTATTTTTTGTGATTTTACTTTTTCAATATGGATGCAAAATTTAATTGGTGGTACTATATAGTAAATAAACACAAAATGGAAAATTTTGTCTGGATCACAACAATGCATAAAAAATGTAGGTGACAAACCGTCAAAGTAGGTGCAATGTTGGTTCACTCACAATACATATATTAAGTTGGATAAGTTCTTAAGTGGTGTGCCAAAAAAGGATGTATTTGAATCTAGTATAAACTTGAGTTTTTTAACAAATGATAAGAAATTAATGAAGAAAACTAACCCAAATAAATAGGGTGACAACTGAGTGATCAATTACGATAACTTTGAACACTAAATTTGGATATGTTTTCATCATACATTTCTTATTAATTTTCAGAGTCAAAAATTATTCCAGATTCAAATAATTTCTTGTTTATATATTTAAAATGGGAGATGATAGTTGGAATAAGGAAGAGTTTAATGTTTTCATTTGGATATTCGTAAGTGTTAATCATGAGTTAAAGGTAGCATAATACAAAAGCAAATACATTCAAAATTCAAAAATTTCATTTTCAGCGGTTTTTTTTACTTCTTAATATCCCCAAACTACAGAAGAAGAAAATATTTCAATATCTTACACTGTTAATGAGTTTTAATGTTTGTAAACAAATACACGTGTCTGACTGATCCAAGATAAGAAAATGGTGGAAGTACTTGGTGGTTAATCAGTAGAATCATTTCATAGCTTTATGACTACTGAACAGCAAAAAAATAACAGTTATGAAAAAAGAGGTGAATTAGGAATTAATAGAAAAATTAAAGAAAATGAATCCCCCAAAAAATACATTTCTGTATTGGAGCTGCCACGTTGTTCCTGGAGATAAAAACAAAACAACAACTTTGAGATACAGAAGAAATTAAAAGATAAATGTACAGATATCAAACAAATGTAATCATTGGTAATTGTAAAGGAATTAATGTTTTTGATGTTTATACTTAAATTTCTTTTAAAAATTAATACCCTTTAAAAGAAAATCCGGTGGAAATATTTCATCTTCAAACTGCAAAAATGAAAAACATCTATTTTAAAGAGAACACCATATTGTCATTGTATACAATTATAATTCTAGAATCCACAATAAGGATCCTCAAGACTAATCAACTGATCATTTTGTGTACACAAGAATAACTAACTTTTGTAACAATCTAAAAACATATGTATTATTTTATGTACTAAATGAATAGAATCCATGTTGAAAAAAAGTAAATGCAATTGTAATTAAACTTCGGAGATCATTTATAATAAAGTTTTATCATGGTGGGCAGAGTTTTGTTGACCATATAAGTAGCAACTGCCTTACAGCAAGGTCAATAACGATATAAAATATCTCTCCAGATCTGATTTTTGATGCATAGGGTATGCATTTTTTTTTATATATTTAGAATTGCTGTAATGGAATGCCTTCTAACTGGTCAAAACCTAATTGATTTATGATTAAAGGTCAATCCTGAAGTATCCACATGGTACATTTGTGAATTATATTGAAGTTAATGGGGCACAAGAAGGAAAATTCTTATTTATTCAATTGTGACACATTAATTTTTGTCATTAAAATGTGGATTTAAATAAATTTAGCTCCTTGATGGGTGCCCCTATATGCCTGATTTTCACACATGTGGTTCCTTGACCAGTTATTTTCAAAATATGTCTCAGATTTCCGAAAATATCAATAGAACACAATTTTTACCCAATTGAATCTAGTGATTTCTTATAGATTGATGTTGCAATCTTCATTGAAGGTTTGTGAGAGAATGAAATACAATAGGAAAAATCTGAGACACGCTTTTGAAGGTCAAACTATGCTTTAATAATCTATTAAATATGTTAGTATGCTATGAATGACAAAGAAGCTAATTTCATTCAAGTGTGGACATCACATAAAAGCAAGTAATTAAATAATAATTAATTGTTTAATAACTATCATATAATGATTTTTTCACTATTTGGAAGATTAATCTCTCTTCTTTCTTTTGGTACCTCATTTATAAAATTTGAAGGGGGATGAAAGCAATTACATCAGTTTGAAGTTGTCTGATTGTGGTACAAAAAATGTATTGTGCTACCTTAAGATGGAACAGAAATCTGAGAATTAGTTCGGGAATATCTTGTTCTACCTCATTTGACGTCTTCATTAAACTTCTTTTACAAGTTTTTGACCTATAACGAGGATTTACTTTGATCTAAAATACTAAAATAGATGGATAGAAACTTTGAACAGAAAATATATCCATTAATACAAGATATGTGTTTGTTTGGTGAGGATTTCAGTCTTTGGCATCAAATTGTAAATTATGTTTTGTCTTCAATAGTACCAGGATTATAATTTAGTACGCCAGACGCGCGTTTCGTCTACAGAAGACTCACCAGTGACGCTCATATCAAAATATTTATAGAGCCAAACAAGTACAAAGTTGAAGAGCATTAAAAAGGGATGTTTTGAGATAAAAGACTATTTATTGCAAGAAATTTTTTTGCTACATGTACAATAAAACTATATTTGTATTTGAAATGCTTTTGAACTTTTCAAAAATTTCATGACAGTTTTGAGTTATAAATAACAGGACAATATTCTCCCAAATTTATGAATATCTGATATTACGTTATTAGATAAGGTAAATAAATTCTCATTGTAGATGTCAAAGATATATTTTATTCAGATGTGCATTCGTTTATGAAAATTGTAGTCAAATAATTGATTAAAGCTTAGTTTAAAATTTTATCTTGCATACTGTTGAACAGAAAAAGCCGGAAAGTGGCAGTCCCTCTTCTAACTTAAAATAAATAATCTGAAAAGGTTTAATGTGTATTTCAAAAGCACATTGTCATTAGGGGCAAATGATAGTTTTAATCTAAAAAAAAAAAATTTAGTTTTCATTGTTTGCAGTTTAAAAGAAAAAATCATTCATATCATTACTGTTGTATCTTTTTTTCACCTTTAGTTGTAACATAAAATAATGTCCTTGTTCATGAAATCTTGTCATTTCCATCTGGACAATATTTCACTATTAAATACTGTCGATGACAACATTTTACTGTGAAATACTGTGCATGGGAATATTTCATTGTGAAATTCTGTCCATGACAATATTTTACTATGAAATACTGTGCATGGGAATATTTCATTGTGAAATTCTGTCCATGACAATATTTTACTATGAAATACTGTCTATGAAAATATTTTATCTAATTATATCTTCCCTAAGAAATCATCCGCAATGACATTGTGAGTGTTTCTGGAATTTTCAAAATATTTTTCATGAAAATTATGTGTATAACCAAAACAATGCTGCGATCATTGAGTATGCAGGTTTGTTTTATAATCATTCAATTTAAACACTTTAATGATAGCATTATCCAAAATATTAAATGTTTATAACCTCCTTTTTATGAGACAAAATTTCAAGAAAATCCATCTATGAAATATAGTCTCAATATACACAATATATATAACCTTGGATAAGCTCCCTTTCACAAGCCTTTCACAAGATTTTTTTTTATACTATCCATCTATGGACTATAGTATGTATATGGACTGTATTTCACAGGAAAATTAGTTCTTTACTGGGTATTATTTCGTAGATGTGGACAAAATTTCATGATACCGAGTCATAACATATTGTCTTAGGGGAAAATATTTCTCAAGACAATGTTTTGCTTTACAAAACTATTACTGTTACTACTTCTACTACTACTACAATTTCATACAAAATATATCTGTAACTATTACTATTTTTTGTCAAAACTATCTCATCATATTATATGCCTTCATATCTGATGCATTATAATTTTACTTCAAACGTAGCTAAGTTTTTCATGATAGCATTGTTATAAATCAGAAATAAAGGTGATGAAACGTTAATTTTTCTTAAAGGATGTCTCGTTTAAGGTGGTACCTAACACTACAGGGAGATAACTCTGTAAAATCAGCTAAACGTTTTAATTACGTTGTGTTGTAAAGGGAATAATAAGCTTTTGAAAGATTAAAATTGGTGTTTCTCAAACTGCTATATAACCAGTGTAATTATTCTGACATAACGGTTGGTTAAAAATTTTTGAAATTTTTATATTTTTGTTAAAGGGTCAAAGTAAATACTTTGTCAAAATTTTATCAAATTAAACTCGCCAATTAATTTTAGTGAAAGTGTTAGGTACCACCTTAAAGTAATACTCAAGTGCTCGACACCCACTAAGTATATCCACTTACAATACTTAACGATGACAAAAGGAACAGTTATCAAAGTTAAGTACTTTATTTAGATAATTATACATTTTATTTTAGCTTTCTCAGTATTTATCATTTTCTAATGAATATAACACTTACATTGTATTGCGTCCGAAACGCATGTCAAGTATTTACATTCAAAAGGAAAATTTGCACCAAAAACAAATCAAAGTCAAGAATATACAAAATTATGTTCTTGAACAAGAGAGTTACAATTGTGATAATTGTAACGAACCATAAATTCAGGAGCTGTGAGATGAACTGTCCCAGAACATTCCGTAGAACAATTCAATTAAAACACTTTAATGATAGCATTATCCAAAATGTTAAATGTTTATAATCTCCTTTTCATAAGACAAAATTTCAAGAAAATCAATCTATGAAATATAGTCTCAATATACACAATATATATAACCTTGGATAAGCTCTCTTTCACAGGATTTTTTTATACTATATATCCATCTATGGACTATAGTATGTATATGAACTGTATTTCACAGGAAAACTAGTCCTTTACTGGACATTATTTCGTAGATGTGGACAAAATTTCATGATACCGAGTCATAACATATTGTCTTAAGGGGAAATATTTCACAGGACAATATTTTGCTTTACAGAACTATTACTGTTACTACTTCTACTACTACTACAATTTCATACAAAATATATATGTAACTATTACCATTTTATGTCAAAACCATCTCATCATATTATATGCCTTCATATCTGATGCATTATAATTTTACTCCAAACGTCGTGAAGTTTTTAATGATAGCATTTTTATAAATCAGAAATAAAGGTGATGAAACATTATTTTTTCTTTAAGAAATTGTTGTTAAAAGTAATAATCAAGTGCTCGACGCCTACTAAGTGTATCTACTTGCAATACTTTAAGATGTCAAAAGGCATACTTATCAAAGTTAAGTACTTTATTTAGATAATTATATATTTTAGGTTCGCTTTCTCAATATATAACATATTCGAATAAAAATAACACTTAACTTGTGTTGCGTCCGAAGTGTATATCTAGTTTTAACATTCATAAGAAAAATTTGCATCAAACCCAAATCAAAGCCAATGATATGTTAAATAATGTACTTAAACAAGATAGATACAATTGTGATTAAATCTAACTAATCATAAAGACAATAACAATCAAAACCAAGGAGTAAACAAAGACTAAAAAAACCAAAGGACATTTACATCAACAGTTATAAATATAAATAAGAAACAACACGATCTCCACTAAAACCGGGAGTGAAATCAGGTGCTCCGAAAGAGTAAGCATTTCCTGCACAGTATAATTTAGGAACTGTGGGATGAACTGTCGTAGAACTGTCCATAGAACAATTCCACTTACATCTGAAAAGCAGTTCCTGACAAAAGCAGTTCTAACCAGGGGCTTTCTATACTAACGGGACTCGTCTCTTTTGGTTTTTCAAAAAAAATGAATCCACAGTAATTCTTAAAAATTAAAAAAAAATAAATACAAAAACACTGAATTCCGAGGAAATTTTAATACGGAAAGCCCCTAATCAAACGGCTAAATCAAAAGCTGAAACACATCAAACGAATAGATAACCATATTCCTGACATTTCACAGGCATTTTCTTATGTAGTGTATATTGATTTTGAATGATGAACGTTATAATAGTGACAAATCACATATGAGCCATAATTGCTTTGCATCTTGATATAATGATTATCCTGTAAAAGTAGTATTACAACTTATAAGCCTTCACGTGTGTCTACTTATAAAACTTTAATAGCAACATTTCCTGGTGGATATCTAGAACAGATATAAATAGCTTTATCTATTGTTATAGTTTTAACGGTTATTTATCTTAGTACATATATAAATCTATATGATGAGTTTATTTAGTATATGCTTTCTTAAACAATATAAGTTTTCTTTCTTTTTGTCTATGTTTTTAAATACCAATAATTTTTGTTTGTATAATTATTTAACTGAAGTAGTACTATTTATTTATGATTGATCAAAATTAAATCAAACAAAGCAGTCCTTTTTTTTTCTTTTTTCCGCGTATGACAAAAGTTAACAGAAGTAGTGTTCCGGTATTCAAAGGTCATAATTTGATCGAGAGAAAATAAATCCGGGTAACGAACTAAAATCGAGGTAACCACATCAACAATAAGGGAAAACAACGAAGAACAGGAACACTGAAGAGAAAAAAAAACCACTTACATACATAGAAACGAATAAATCTTGTGCCAAGATTTCCGTTAAAATACTAAAAATATATTATTACCTAATAAAGAGCATTTTACTGTTTTATTAATATTTCCATATTATTTGCTATTTTTCTACCATTTTTTGTTCCGTGGTCTTTTGCACTGGAAATTATCGTTCTATTGCACCTGTGTGCAGTCTATTGCACTGACCTGTTATGACCTCTTATTCTGAAATCTGATTAGTTGAAAGCTATTCATGTTGTCCAATCAAATTGGATCTTTTAAACGTTCTTGGCATAGCCGTTAAATTTTGAAGAATATTTGATATGTTGACTGTAATGATTTCTTGTCATTTAAATTACTCTGATTGCATGTCCGTTTTATTGAATTTCTAAAGTATTTGTTGTACATGTATGCTCCTTACACATTTTAATTAATACAGTTGTTACTTTCATACTCAGCTTTCATAAGTTTTATTTCTAAGAATTTAATAGAACTGACTCAGTATGTATTAGGTAATAAAACAGATCAAAAATATATTTCCTTGGTATGAAGATCAGCTCATTGTTCTATTGCCCTCAGCCGTTGGCTTCTGACAATGGAACAATAAGCTGATCGTCATACCTCGGGAAATATCCTTTGATATATTGCATAGTTACATATTAAATAACTGTATATTAGGATGTTGTACTAACGATTAAATGATGGTAGGTAAATGTTTAAAACTAAATTCTCATAAAAACGTCGAATGGACTGACTAAAGGAAAAGGAGTTTGGTACATCAAAGTTGATAGAAGAGTTAGAAGACGGGTGCCACTTGATTAGCAGGAATTGTTAAAATTGTATAAACACCTGAGTTCTCCCCTATTTTTGATGGGGTTCGTGTTGCTAAGTCTTTAGTATTTTTTGAGATGTTTTGTAATTGTGTTCCTCCCTTTGTTGTTTTTACTTTTGTCAATTGCATTGTTTGTTGTCATTAAACTTATGATTTTTATATGAATCCTCCTTTCTTCTTTCCCAAAAGCGAATCCTTCACATGTTCATGTTCTCGAATGTTTGTATGTCAAAAAAACAATGAAAACTACACGTCTATATAATTTTTATTTTTATATACATAAAGCACGAAACATATATTTACAAACAGTCATCTAAATGTACATATAGCAATCGAAATGAAAAGATTAAGTTACAAAAATAGAAAATTACGACACGAATTCCATTCACAAAGCACATGAATTCACACCCTGTTGTTTATTGAGTTCGTGTGGATCAGGTTTTTAAGTTTTATAAGTGTTTGGAGGACTGCTCATCCTTTTGCCGCTTGTAAGTATTCCTCCGAGTTATTGTCTGAATATTTATCTCGGATTTTCTAAACTACATCGATACAAATTAACCATGTAAAATTCTGATTGTTTTATAAAATTCTCTTATAACTAAAATGACAACTTTGTATCACTGTTCAAAACATGAATTGAATCATACTTTTTATTTCAACGGTTCAAATACATTGTTTTCAATTTATTACCACTGAATAAAGATTGTGCATACAAAAACATGTTTCTCATAAACAGTAAAAATATCTACACAGTCAGCAAGACTCCCATTGACAAAAGCAATAGTAAAGCTACAACACTTTACAAAGCATAATAAACTCATTATAGATACCAGGATTAAAATGATTTATAATTGCGCCAGATGCGGGTTTCGTCTCAAAAAGACTCGTCAGTGACGCTCGAATCAAAAAATGTTTAAAGGGCCAAATAAAGTACGAAGTTGAATAGCATTGAGGACCGAAAATTTCTAAAAGTTTTGCCAAATACAGCTAAGGTTATCTATTCCTGAGGTAGAAAAGCCTTAGTTTTTCAAAAATTCAAAGTTTTGTTAACAGTTAATTTATAATTATGAACATATCATATAGAAGTGCTGACTACTGGGCTTGTGATACCCTCGGGGAAATAAATCTCCACCAGCAGTGGCATCGACCCAGTGGTTGCAAATAAACTCATCATAGATGATTATGAGTAAAATCTATCATTAATAAATTCAAAGATAATTCATTCAAATTAGCATTACAGATAGTAACAAATGTACAAAGTAGACATATGCTTCTACAAAAAAAACCCAGTCTAAATACATTGTTTTCAATTTCACACCACCCAATTAAGTTTGCTGCTTACAAAACACATGTATCCTATATACAGTAACTATATATACACATCACAGTCAGGAAGTCTCCCATTAACAAAAATAGTAGTAAGGCTACAGTATTTTATAAAGGATAAAAGTGAGTAAAATCTTTCATAAATCAAATCAAAGATAATTCAGTCAAATTATCATTACAGATAGTAAACAAATGTACATAGTACATATATGCTACGACAAAACAACTTAGTATACATACATAAATTGTTTTCAATGTAACACCACCTAATAAGTTTCTTGCGTACAAAACACAGGTTTCCTATTGACAGAAAAATTGTGAAGACATCTCAGCAATATTTGAATTGACAAAAGCAGTAGTAAAAAGTAAAATCACGAAAATACTGAACTCCGAGGAAAATTCAAAACGGAAAGTCACTAATCAAATGGCAAAATCAAATGATAAAACACATCAAACCAATGGACAACAACTGCCATATTTCTGACTTGGTACAGGCTTTTTCAAATGTTATCCTGCAATACATTTTAAAGAATAACAGAGAGTAAAATCTAGCATAAATCATTTCAAAGATAATACATTCAAATTATCATAACAGATATTTTTAAAAATGTACAGAGTAAACATATGCTACTACACACAAAACATTACACATACATTTTTTTTCAATTTAACACCACCTAATAAAGTTTCTTGCATACAAAAACACCATTTTACAGTAAAATTATCAATACATCTCAGTAAGCAATTTTTCAGTTGACAGAAACAGTAGGAAGGGTACCATGCTTCATCAGGATTATCAGTTAGTAGATCATATCATGAATGAATCCACAGATAAAATATCTTAATTGCAACCGAAAGAAGGTTTCATATGATAGAAACATTACATTGGCAGACAATGATGTAACTTTCAATGTTATCGGTGACGAAGCACCCCAACTTAGCCCTTCACACATCACAAGCAATGTCAACCGATCTATAGGTTCAACCTATGACATCACTGGAAATAACATTTTTATAATTGACAACGACAGTTCATAAAATTCAAACAATAGCTAAAGGGTTTACAATCAAAGATTTAATTTTCAAACTGATTAAGTTTTAATATATGTGTGATATATTGTATCATCTGATAAAAAATCTAAAATGGATAACAACAAATATTTGAAAAATGTACAGAGTAGACATTTGCAACTACAAAAACAGTAAAAAACCACCATTTCTATTTTTACGTACATATTTTTTTTTATCTGATCATAGATATAATTTAAGTATACACGGCATCGAAAACTGAACAAACTTTTATAAAAAATAAATATATACAAATACATCAACAAATAATACTTTGTTACTACATAGATTTTACAACACCGCATAAAATAATTCAATAACGTAATCATAGGACTCCAAAGAGAGGAGAGCACGTACATTGACATTGTTATAAACTCTGGCCATGCAAAATAAACACTTTAAAAAGGAATTATAATAGCAATTCTAATTATCATATAGAATATTCCATAAAATAACCAGTACGTGTCTACTATTATTTTAACAAAGGATAAAAAATAATGTTAACAATACATCAATAGTTGTTAACCCTACATGAGTTTATCTTGGTTTCTATTAATTAGTGTTTCCCAATCTGAAGTGTTGTATATGGTTAATGACTGTTTGTCTTATTGTTGTCAGTCTGTTATTGTTTTCTTTTTGATTGCACATTTGCAACCGTCAATTAACAGAAACGGAAATTGAGGAATTATATCTATAAACACTTTACAAACTGTTTGCCTGATGATTAATACAACTATTAAACAGAAAAAAAACACTATGTGGTATACTTCTGCAAGTACGTATTTGACTGTAATTAAATAAATAAACACTTGAATCGTTGTATACTGCTGTAAGGAGTTATTTCATAAAATGATAAATGCTAATAAAAATTGAATTGAACCTTTGAGGTCATTATTGACATATCAAGTGGGTAGGGGAATATAAAAAACAAAACAAAGAAAGGTATTTTGAATGTTTTGATATTTTCTGGGGCATTTCAAGATAGAACATGCTCGTGACCAATTTCAATTTCTGTTTAAATATTTTAAAATTAAATTTATATAATAAAAATCTTGACATGCACAAGAAGCTCTTTGATTTGTTAACCTTGATCATGAATGATCAAAGTCAAAGCCCACCAACAAAATCAGTCAAGAGTTTATATGTGGATCCCATGAAGGCCCCAATTACAAAACAATGTCAATTGTGCTACGTTAAGTGTGAACCTTACTAAAACAAACATAAATCTTTCAAAAGAGAATATAAGAAACGGTTTATAATTAAGTATGTCAATATCAAAAGGACTGACTTCCAAATAATACTTTATATTCTGTTTGTTATTGTCTTTTGTTTAAGAAATGTTTTTGTTTTAGATAGGTTCATCCACTATTTCTTCCAGATGAAGACTTTTAAGACTCGAATAAAGTCTCGATTCGTTAAGACTACTTCTTTGTAATGATTGATAAACATTTGTATTGTTCCTTCTTCTCTCCTCGTCCACCTGAATCCCGTCCGCCGACGAATCACTTGATATATCACTATCAGTCAGATTTCTTTGTTCTAATGGTGATACAATGACATCTGACATTTCGATTTCCTCAATTTCCTCATATTGTGCATCGCTCCCTCTATTTGTGGACACATTTGGACTGCTTTCTGCTCGACGGTCAACATTATCGTCGTGGTTATTAACGTTTCGGGTTAAGTTTCCTCTTTTATATTTTTTACGAGCGCAAAAGCAAGCGATAGCAGCACTGAGAAGGAATAAAATGCCACCTCCACTAGATAAAAAGATAACATCTGTATTTATTATACCTACAAAAAAATTGCAATCTGATGTAATATTAATGGCGTCAACAGGGCCTTGTTCAGTATCTAATAAAATTTAAACAAAGAAAAAACAGAATTCTTATTATTGACTATCATAAACATTGATTGATTATCTGGATATCATATATCAATACAGTCGATTTCGTCCAGCGAGTCTATATTTCATTCATTCCGTTCCTCATCATTCTTCAAATCAAAAGGCAGAAATGTTTAATTTTGTTAATAATTTGCAATCTTAAGTCAATAATGCAATTAAAAAGCATGGAGACAGATCGGACTTTAATACATTTAGACCATAAGTAATGGTTACTTTCGAAGTATTACAATAAAAGCACTTCATATAAGAATAATTTCAGAACAATAAATAGTGATACATGAAACAACATTTATAAACCCCAAAACAGCAAAGAACTAGAATGTAAAAATGGACTAAATGCTGATAAACGTTTAGTATTAGTAAATTTTTCTGATCATAAACTCTGACCTTACCTGTTGTACTTTCTGTTGTAGTAACAGACGATAGATAGGATACTGTTGCCGTTTGTGATTCTGACAAAAATGAAAATAAGAAAGAATTTTAAAAAGGCAAATACCCATTAATTATTAAATAAAAAGAGTAAAAACATACCTTTGGGAAACAACAATTCATCAACAAACAGACAATAGCATATTTAAGGGATCAATATTTAGAAGAAATTAAAGTGTTAACTACATGTACACCAGTTTCAAATAATATTTTAATGTTTGCACGGAAAATATTTCCCTCATCCTGCTTTTTTTGATGATAAGTATTACAAAAGGATGAAGAAATGAAGAAGAAAAAAAAGATGTTGCAAGCAATCAAAAAATTTACAAAAAAAAACCCCAAACATGGCAAAGATTTTATTACAAAACATGGATTTATTGCGTAATAATGAGACAAAATAAATCAAATCAATTTCTATTCTATTTATTAAATTTTGTAAAAATCTTGATCGGCTTAGGTTTTGTTTATGTGTGTGTGGTATCATTTATGTTATTGCATGTGTAATATTACTACATATAATTTATAAACACACAACATATTGTTTAAGAGAGATATAATGGATTCTTACTTTTGACCCGGGAAACTTATGTCTAAACAATCTAATCTGGTTAAATATACGCTAGTCATTCCTTTTAATGATATTAAATTGAACTAATTCTTATTTCTTAATTTGTGTTTTATTTAAGAAAACAAAAACTAAAACTTGTGTGATTGCTAAACACGTTAAGGTTTTTTTTAAAGTGATACTATTGCATGAAGATATAGACTAAGACTGTAGGTACTCTTGCAAAAATAAATAAGAAAAAAATGGATATGAAGGGAATGTTGTTATATATCCAGACAGTTCAATCTTGATTATTAAATCTAATTTGTGTCAACAATCTCTCAATCTGGACCCATGATGAGAACGACCAACCAACATTACAATTTAATTGCAATCAACGAAATAAATCATAAACTCTGACCATACCTGTTGTACTTTCTGTTGTACGTGCTGGATACTCTGTAGTAACAGACAATGGATAGGATTCTGTTGTCGTTTGTGTACCTGACAAAAATATGAGGTTTTTTTTAAAAGCAACAATCAATCAATCATGAAATTGAATGAGTGAGAGCATATGTTTGGGAAACAATAATTTATCAACAGGCAGACAGCAGCATATTCAGAAGAAATACAAAAGGCTTCAATTGTTTTTCTTTACCGGAAAGCAAAGTGTTAACTATACCAGTTTCAAACTATATTTCAATTTTTGCACGGTTTATGATTCCCTTAGCATGTCTTTTGGATTGTTAGTGTTAAAAAAAGATGACAGAAGAAAAAGATAAATATTTTATATGGCTAGGATTCAAATATTTACAAAGAAGTTTGAAAATATTTGAATACAGAAAATTGGAAATTTTAATATACTCATTAGTCACAGATCATTTGATTTTCGTGGGAAGGCAGGGTGTGGGGAATAATATCAGATCCCCCCTTGCAAACCAAGCATGAATGTTCTTTTTACAGCCAATCCAATGTCATTAGATTTACATCATATGCACGTTTTAAACATATGCGAGTGAAAGTATGTCTCATAGTTTAATATTCCTACATTTAATTATAAACAGACTACACCGAGTTCAGAAGTAATGTAATAGATTGTTTTTTTTTTTCTGAACACAATCTTATTTATTTGTAATACTTCCTATTAAACATAGTGGAGGCAAAGTAGTAATTGAGAGAGGTGCTGTTGTCTTCCCTTACAGGAACAATGTTTAAAGAAAGAAATATAAAATAAATCCTTGAGAAAAAAAATATATATGTCAAACAGACCACTGATCACAACGATACAAGTGTTGTGAAATAAACATAGAACAACGTAAGTTTAAACACTACAAAATGAACAAAGAACAACTTAAGTTTAAACACTATAAAACGAACATAGAACAACTAAATTTAAACACTATAAAATGAACATAGAACAACTTAAGTTTAAACAGTACAAAATAAACAGAACAACTAAAGTTTAAACACTACAAAATAAACATAGAACAACTAAAGTTTAAACACTACAAAATGAACATTTGCACCTGTCCTAAGTCAGGAATCTGATGTACAGTAATTGTCGCTTGTTTATGTAATTTATACGTGTTTCTCGTTTCTCGTTTTTTATATAGATTAGACCGTTGGTTTTCCCGTTCGAATGGTTTTACACTAGTAATTTTTGGGCCCCTTATAGCTTTTTGTTCGGTGTGAGCCACGGCTCCGTGTTGAAGGTCGTACATTGACCTATAATGGTTTACTTTTATAAATTGTTATTTGGATGGAGAGTTGTCTCATTGGCACACACACCACATCTACCTACATCTGTATAGAACAACTTAAGTTTAAACACTACAACAAAAACAAGGAACAACTAAAGTTTCAACACAAACAAATAAGCATTGAACAACTAAAGTTTAAACACAACAATATGAACATAGAACAACTAAATTTCAAACGATACAAAAAAAAAAAAAATTCAACTAGAAATTACATCAAGAATAAAATAATTCTTAGGAAAAGACTTTACGTATATATAAGTATCGAGATGGCTAACAATCCGCAAAAGAAAGTCAAAGGGCTCAAACTTCAAATTACAGTATCGTGTATATTTTATGTTTGTTATAGTTTGATCTTGGAAAGTATAACAACTAATTTCAGTATAAATCAATTCATATTATTCTTTTTATAATATTAACGGTACCAATGTTACTGCACTAGATGCTCAATTCAACAATTAAATCCTCTTCAACTATTAGGTATTCATCACGTTCGCACGACACTTTATACATTATCCCTTTGTTTTCACTGGCAATCAAACCACACACACACACACTTCTTCTTTTGTGTACAAAACATTGTTTCATTTAATGTGATAGTTTGTGTAACTGGAAGCTTTTACTTTGATACATGAAAATACTTAAGTTTCATTTGCCTTGTTTCTGTGCCAAGAATTTGCCACATGCATCATGCAACTAGTTTTCTCCTACACCGATATGTTTATCTTGATTTATTTCCAAATATTAGCTGGATTATATTACCTTTGCAGCTGGTGAAGTTATGGTTAATTAACAGGTTTGCTTCGCCATAGCAACTTGCACGGGAATTCCCGAAGTTATTATTCTTTTGAAGAAAATCCTGGAAGCTTTTCATTATACATATTGAGCAATCAAAAGGATTACCGCCTAGTCTCCTGTTTATGCAAAAACAATATTAATAATGATTCTCTGTCATTCATTAAATATCAATGAACATTAGTTTCTAAATGATACAGAAAGAGCATCGCAATCATCTACGAAATATACATAATGCAAAACGACGTCGAGCATAAAAATAATCGATAACATCCTACAAAATATTAATTCATTTTCGGTTATTTCTGTCCCATCTACCTACCTAAAGGAATGTTTAACAATCTTCCCGATAATTTAATCCTTTAATGCGAATGCCAGAACATAGGCCAGGCACAATAATTTAATCCTTTAATGCGAATTCCAATAAATAGGCCAGAATTGTTGTGTATTGCTGTATATCATACCTGTTTTTCATTAATTAATTATTTGGTTGTGTATCAACCAGACGGTAATTTTCTAGTTTGACGTATTTGACTTTAATAATGTCAAGGCCTTTTATAGCTCACTATGCAGTATATTTATGAAGTACGTACAGTGACTTGTTGTTTGCATTTTTTTATTTTAAGTTCAATTTTATCTATTATCTTAGTAGCTATATTGAGTTTAATAAGATCTTTCCGCTTTTCTGTGGAAAGACCTTTTGGTTTTGTTTTGATTATTATTTTTTTTTCTTCTTCCGCCGGTGTTTGTTTGTTTTGGAAGATGTGACTCGTTTTTTTTTTGCATATGATATCGACTTTGAAACTAACCCTGTTTAACAAAACACTTTTTTATTGTAAGAGTTATCGCCCAAATCTCGTAATATCCTCAAGAACTAAAGAATAACTTCAACTGGGTCGATGCCACTGCGGGTGGAGATTTATTTCCCCGAGGGTATCACAAGCCCAATAGTCAGCACTTTTTGTGCTGACATGAATTGTCATTGATATGGTTATATTTATAAATTTACTGTTTAAAAATGTTTGAATTTTTTGAAATACTAAGGCTATTCTACCTCAGGCATAGATTACCTTAGCTGTAATTGACAAAACTTTTAGGAATTTTGGTCCTCAATGCTCTTTAACTTCGTACTTTATTTGGCCTTTTTAACTTTTTTGGATCGAGCGTCACTGATGAGTCTTTTGTTGACGAAACGAGCGTCTGGCGTATATACTAAATTTAGTCCTGTTTTCTTTGATGAGTTTATTTTCAACCGAAGCGGCCTGGAGCTTGCATATGTAAGATATTTCCCCTTTTGTATTTAAAATAAGTGACATATAAATGCAACTGGTAAATCAAAAGTGATGGAGATCAAGAGTCTTTTGATTTGAGGTTTTAGTTTCAATCAGCAGAAAATCAGGTCAAGTCAAAGGTCATAGTCATGTTTTTTATTCTGATTTTGGCTTATTTTCACTTCTTTTAGAAAAAAAATATAAAAAATCAACAACATATTTTGCTAAATTGTTAGCTGCGACATGCCGTAACTCATTAATTGTGGTTGAAAGGGTATGTTGACAACAAATGGTACTTTTGTCCACTCTTATATTTGAAATTATGTAAATGATGATATAACTAATTAACCTTATTTAATAAAGACATAGGGTCTTTTGATTAGAGGTCCTAGGTTTATGACGAAATTTTTACTTGGTAGATGTTGACCTTTTCTTTAACTTCATACATATATATGATACAATTATAGGAATTTTGCAATAGGTGGCAAGCCATCTTTTCTTGAAAAACCCAAACGAAAATGATCTAGTGTTTACCAAAAGTAGCTATTTATTTGTACTTTTTTTAATCGGAAAGTACATAGAATCATGTATTTCTAAAATGAGTGTCAAGTAAATTACCAGATAATACTGAATCGACAATTTTCAAACAGGAGGTAACTAATGACATTGTATCTCCCTTTATTTAAACAAAAGTATATAGTAACTATAGATTTAAAAATCAACTTACAATAAGGTATCAGTTGGCACTGAAAGTGACATTTGAAACCCAATTTTAATATTTTCCATATCATAGGGTAGAAAGGTCTTTAATTGTTCTCTTAACAATTGGTTTTTAAATATCAGAATATTTGTTTCATCCCGGCTCCATTTAACTATCTTGTCATTCAAGAATATGAAATTATCTCCATTAAATTAATTCATGTAAAGTAAATCATTTTATCAATTCAGTTACATCGAAAAGTCCTTATTATTAAGTTCTAAAAACTGATACAAAAATACATAAAAACGAATCTATACAATCCTCTTTAAAATTTGCAGACATTTGGTTTTTTAATTTAGTTATATTTTATCATATTTGGTTAAATTACAAAACGTTTTAACAAAAGATTAAATTACTAGTTATTTATTTTTGCTTTCATAAATGCTTATGTTACTTGAAAAGAATGAATAATATGATAGTGATGAGATAACTTATAGCAACTCAATCGATCTGTACCTAAAAATATCATAACGTATGTGTGTATGATATATGGCATACTTGTCAATGAAAACAGATTAACTTTGGCAGAAAATAGGCCAATGGAAGTCTTGTATATCTGTTTGTTTTATAAGATAACAGGATATAAACGACCATCAAACATTTATTCAGCTATGGCATACATAATTATGATGAGACAAAATTATCTTCAATATCTGCCCTTTAACCTATAATAATCAAGGTTGGTATAAGACAGTTTGCCCAATTATTATGATGAGACATTACTATCTACAATATCTGCCCTTAAACCTATAATAATAAAGGTTGGTCTAAGACAGTTTGTCGCATTATTATGATGAGACATTACTATCTACAATATCTGCCCTTTAACCTATAATAATCAAGGTTGGTCTAAGACAGTTTGCCCCATTATTATGATGAGACATTACTATCTACAATATCTGCCCTTAAACCTATAATAATCAAGGTTGGTATAAGACAGTTTGCCCAATTATTATGATGAGACATTACTATCTACAATATCTGCCCTTAAACCTATAATAATAAAGGTTGGTCTAAGACAGTTTGTCGCATTATTATGATGAGACATTACTATCTACAATATCTGCCCTTAAACCTATAATAATAAAGGTTGGTCTAAGACAGTTTGTCGCATTATTATGATGAGACATTACTATCTACAATATCTGCCCTTTAACCTATAATAATCAAGGTTGGTTTAAGACAGTTTGCCCCATTATTATGATGAGACATTACTATCTACAATATCTGCCCTTAAACCTATAATAATCAAGGTTGGTATAAGACAGTTTGCCCAATTATTATGATGAGACATTACTATCTACAATATCTGCCCTTAAACCTATAATAATAAAGGTTGGTCTAAGACAGTTTGTCGCATTATTATGATGAGACATTACTATCTACAATATCTGCCCTTAAACTTATAATAATCAAGGTTGGTCTAAGACAGTTTGTCGCATTATTATGATGAGACATTACTATCTACAATATCTGCCCTTTAACCTATAATAATCAAGGTTGGTATAAGACAGTTTGCCCAATTATTATGATGAGACATTACTATCTACAATATCTACCCTTAAACCTATAATAATCAAGGTTGGTATAAGACAGTTTGCCCCATTATTATGATGAGACATTACTTTCTACAATATCTGCCCTTAAACCTATAATAATCAAGGTTGGTATAAGACAGTTTGCCGCATTATTATGATGAGACATTACTATCTACAATATCTGCCCTTTAACCTATAATAATCAAGGTTGGTATAAGACAGTTTGCCCAATTATTATGATGAGACATTACTTTCTACAATATCTGCCCTTAAACCTATAATAATCAAGGTTGGTATAAGACAGTTTGCCGCATTATTATGATGAGACATTACTATCTACAATATCTGCCCTTTAACCTATAATAATCAAGGTTGGTATAAGACAGTTTGCCCAATTATTATGATGAGACATTACTTTCTACAATATCTGCCCTTAAACCTATAATAATCAAGGTTGGTATAAGACAGTTTGCCGCATTATTATGATGAGACATTACTATCTACAATATCTGCCCTTTAACCTATAATAATCAAGGTTGGTATAAGACAGTTTGCCCCATTATTATGATGAGATATTACTATCTACAATATCTACCCTTAAACCTATAATAATCAAGGTTAGTATAAGACAGTTTGCCCCATTATTATGATGAGATATTACTATCTACAATATCTACCCTTAAACCTATAATAATCAAGGTTGGTCTAAGACAGTTTGCCCCATTATTATGAAGACATTACTATCTACAATATCTACCCTTAAACCTATAATAATCAAGATTTGTCTAAGACAGTTTGTCCCATTATTATGATGAGACATTTCTATCTACAATATCTGCCCTTAAACCTATAACAATCAAGGTTGGTCTAAGACAGTTTGCCCCATTATTATGATGAGACATAACTATCTACAATATCTACCCTTAAACCTATAATAATCAAGGTTGGTCTAAGACAGTTTGTCGCATTATTATGATGAGACATTACTTTCTACAATATCTGCCCTTAAACCTATAATAATCAAGGTTGGTCAAAGACAGTTTGTCGCATTATTATGATGAGACATTACTTTCTACAATATCTGCCCTTAAACCTATAATAATCAAGGTTGGTCTAAGACAGTTTGCCGCATTATTATGATGAGACATTTCTATCTACAATATCTGCCCTTAAACCTATAATAATCAAGGTTGGTCTAAGACAGTTTGCCCCATTATTATGAAGACATTACTATCTACAATATCTACCCTTAAACCTATAATAATCAAGATTTGTCTAAGACAGTTTGTCCCATTATTATGATGAGACATTTCTATCTACAATATATGCCCTTAAACCTATAACAATCAAGGTTGGTCTAAGACAGTTTGCCCCATTATTATGATGAGACATAACTATCTACAATATCTGCCCTTAAACCTATAATAATCAAGGTTGGTCTAAGACTGTTTGCCCAATTATTATATGAATTTAGATACAATAATTCAATGACAGTTTTACAACAGTGTTAGCAGATTTCAAGTAAGTCCTTTTGACGTATTAAAGTTATCCCGTCATTCAAAAGTCCATCGTCAGTGGCATTTGCGTTAGTTGGACGTAGTTGTATTTAATGTAGAGAAAAGGGTCGGAATGATGCGAACTCAACGTTTTCAATTCAGTTACCTAAATTTTCAATTTAAACCTCTTACTTTTTTTCATGTTTAAATAAATTTATTTTGCATTTCTATGTAATTGATTTTTCGAAAATATTTTTGTTAGGGGGGAGGTATATGCTGCAAAACCGTAAATGAAAGATTTTCGATTGAGCATCTTATAAATTTTCCGGTCTTTATCAGAATTTAATCCTAATATGTTGTTATTTGTAAATGCATGTGTTTTTTTTTTAACACGGAATTAATTTGATTATCTTTGGATACTACACATTACAAGAAAGAAAGAATTCAGACGACTATATACTGTGTTGTATCATATCATATTTATTTAACTTCATACATATGCATGGTACAGCTATAGGAATTTTGCATCAGGTCGCTAGATACATTTTCTTGAAAAACCCAACCTACACATTACAAGAAAGAAAGAATTCAGACGACTATAAACTGTGTTGTATCATATCTGAGAAACGACACGAAATTCAATCACAACACAATGTATATAAATGATGACCACACTATATATTCAGTAGCTTCATATAATTTTTTATTTTTAATTGTAGAGCAAAATATAACAATGTAAAATGTATTAAGTCCAAAGGGCAAATAGTTTTATCGTTCTAATATATATATATATTACTAAAAAACAATAGAAATATACAGCAACAGATCCAAAATCATCTTTCTCTTTCTTCAGTTTTGTTTTAATTTTGATGAAAAATTATAACATCTCTGCTCCTGTATAATATTTTGTCCTAAACAGAAACAGAAAAACCTCTCCGTTGACAAAATTTTAATTCCTTTAACTTGTTTCAGCAATCCAATGACATAAAGTATAGATGTCCGCATTTATAATTCGTCTAAAGTATGCACTTTACATGTAATACACAATAAGATTGACATACAAAAGATGGCAATTATTTTCAAAAAGATAGTTTTAATCATTGTGAGATCAAACAAGCAACAAATGAAGGCAGCTATTTGTTTGTTACTTACAATGTCTCCAGAGCCGTTAATCCGTTAAAAACATTAACATCAAGAATTGCAATTTGGTTGTAGTCCAGCCACCTGTAATATGATATTTATTAAACGTATTTCTACATCAAATATTCAATATTCATCAATAAAAACATGATTACCTACGAAGAAAGGACCATTGGATGTGAAGTATATCTATTTGAAAATTGGTTGTTATGTTGCATATAGTACTTTATTTGACCTAAGTAACATATTTGGGATTCAAGGGTCACTGATGATTCTTTTGTAGACAAAACGGGCGTCTGACACAACTATAAATTTCAATCCTGGTTTCTATGATGAGTTTATTTACAACCACTTGGTCGATGCGAGTTTGTATCCTCCAGGATATCACAAGCCTAGTAGTCGGCGCTTTTATGTTAACATGACTTATCATTGATATGGTAACAATTATAAATTTACTGTTTACAAAACTTTGAATTTGCAGTCCTACATGCTTTTCAACTTAGTACTTTATTTGGCCTTTGTAAAATTTTTGATTCAAGCGTCTATAATGAGTTTTTTGTAGACGAGACGCACGTCTTGCGCAAATAAAAAATGTCAATCCTAGTATGAGTTTATATTTACATACTTCTAGTGATAGACGTTTATTTACCCGAAATAGCTTATATTTATCAATATTCTGCCGTTCTTATTCAGTAGAAATGAACGATATCATTGCCACAGATTTGAAATTTTAAATAAAAGATTTTCAGTTCAGCATTATATTCCAAACTTTAATATTTGCAATGCATGTTCTTTACATGGAATATAATTGATTATATAGATAGAACACATTACAAGAAAGTAAGAATGCAGATGACGTATGCTGTCATGTCAATACTTATTAATTATATCTTAGAAACAGTAGAAAATTAAAACAAAACAAAATGTGTACGTTTATGTTATTAGTGGAGACAGTTTTTATGAAAACAAATATATATGCATATTTTTTTGGCATTCAGAAGCTTCAAATAATCTTTATTTTAGACCAAAACACAGGAATTTTAAAAGTCTAAAAAGCAAATGTTTTTATTGTCCTCAAAATAGATCTACATTTTAAAATGTAGAAATATACAGCAACAGATCGAATTTTTTTTCTCCTTTTTTCATTTTTTTTCAATTTTGATCAGAATGATGTCTTCTCTGCACATGTAAATATATCAGAAACAGAAACAGATAAACACCGCCGTTGAAAAAATTACTACTCCAATAACATACACATGATACAAACTAACGGTCCTTTTAGTATTTGTTTAAATTGTTCATTTTACAAGGAATACAATATCTGAAAACAACCCAATTATTTTCAAAATATCGTTTAAATCATTGCCATCGCATGCAGTAAAATATAGATTTTGTGTTACTTTCATTGTGTTCAGAGCCGACACTCCTTTGAAGAGATGGACGTCAAGTGTTGCAATTTTGTTGTGATTCAGGCCCCTGTGAAACAATATTATTTTTAAAATGTTTCTACATACAATGTTCAACGTTTATCAATACACACAAAATTACTTAAGAAAAATAAACCATTTGGAGTTGTAGTATATCTATTTGAAAACTGCATGCATACATACACACAGTTATTATACAAAAAATACATATCACTGAAGTATGAGTCATCTGATTTCTGCAAATAATAAAAAAGAAGATTAAAAGTAAGAGAACATATAACTATCAATACTTTTGTTGGAAGAAGTTACTTGAAGCTACTTAAAATGTATATTGAACCGTCAAATCTCATTTCGCCTCAAGCGTTGAAAGTTTATTGTTGGATATTAAACCTACAAAAGTACATATTTGAAACGTAATTCTGCTTGAATTTGTCATATCACTCAATGCATACATATTTCCCTTCATATTGAAGAACAATTGCAACATGCTATATCTGCGTGAAAAATGATTTAAAAATTGCATAAAAAATTAAAAGATGTTTTTAAAACAATAAATTGTTTTTCATGTATGTATGAAATGATACATGTTTCACATTTTAAGGCGTGCAAACACGTCTGGTCTTTACAAAATTTTATTGAATACCATTTTCTCAGTGACGATAAGGTGCAACAGGAACTTTGATACAAGTGACCCTGTACTTTAATAAGTTCTTACTGTTATTGTAATATGTACTACAAATCAACAATTCGAAAATGTATAGCACCTTATCAATACTGCTATTCCTCTTCAGTAAGCTCTGGTCTTAATTTTAACCAGAATTTTGTCGTATCTGTTCAAGTAAACTACCTATCCTAAACAGATACAAGGTAAACTCTAAAGGTTTTGACAAAATGTAAACCACCCTAAAATATCTTACAAATGTAGTAAGATAGTTCTTAACGTTATTATATTTAATTTCTTGAAATTGGTACAGTCAACATGTAATACAAAACTATATGAACACACATTAATTAATATAAGTTGGAATATATATATGTTTTCAAAAAGATAAGTTAAATCATTGAAATAGCAAAACTAAAACATATGAAGGCAAACGATATTTTTGTTGGATGAAGTTACTTGTAGTTAATTTAAATGTATATTGAACCGTCAAATCTCAAGCGTTGAAAGTTTATTGTTAGATATTAAACCAACAAAAATACATATTTGAAACGTAATTCTGCTTGAATTGTCATATCACTCAATGCATACATATTTACCTTCATATTGAAGAACAATGTCAACGTGATATATTTGCGTGAAAAATGATTTAAAAATTGCATAAAAACTAAAAGATGTTTTTAATACAATAAATTGTTTTTCATGTATGTATGAAATGATACATGTTTCACATTTTAAGGCGTACAAACACGTCTGGTCTTTACACAATTTTATTGAATACCATTTTCTTAGTGACGATAAAGTACAACAGGAACTTTGATACTAGTGACCCTCTACTTAGTTTCTTATTACCTCAAATATTATAAACATCATTTCATCATCTCCATTTCGAGTTGTTATAAGGTAAAATCACACGGAGAGCTGTATTAACAGACATTTATTTCAAAATGCTGCTTTCAGAAATATCAGTTCCGAATTTTTTTAAATTCAGTTACCAAAGTTGTCCATACTTACACAATTAAGGCCTACCTATATTATATTTGTCACAACAGTTTCCTTGTGTGTTTGGTTATCAAATGATTGTTTTCTGGGAAGTGATATTCCTCTAAACATGATTTGATCTTCTCATTATTAGTAACTCACAAAGTAATTGGACAAATAGAATACTGTTGTAGAACTGTGACGAAAAAGTAAAGATTTGAGTTTCATAAAAAGTTTTACTCTACACATACTCAATGTTAATTTGTATTTGTTTTTTTTTATTCTGAAGAAGGAAAAAAAAGTAAAAAATGCACAATATATTTGTCGAAAGAAGCTTATTGTAGTTGTTATGTTTTCTGGTCTGTGGCTCCGTTCGTCCGTGCGTCCGTCCGTTCAGGTTAAAGTTTTTAGTCAAGGTAGTTTTTGATGAAGCTGTCAAGTCCAATCAACTTGAAACTTAGTAGACCTGTTGCTTATGATATGATCTTTCTAATTTTAAAGCCAAATTAGACTTTTGACCCCAATTTCACGGTCCACTGAACATAGAAAATGAAAGTGGGAGTTTCAGGTTAAAGTTTTTGGTCAAGGTAGTTTTTGGTGAAGCTGAAGTATAATCAACTTGAAACTTAGTAAACTTGTTGCTTATGATATAATCTTTTTAATTTTGAAGCAAAATTAGACTTTTGACCCCAATTTCACGGTCCACTAAACTTAGAAAATGAAAGTGAGAGTTTCAGGTTAAAGTTTTTGGTCAAGGTAGTTAACTTGACACAATTATGTCTGAAGTAAAACAAATTCAACTTACTCAAGAAAACAATATACAGATCACTGAAAACATAATGCCAGCTGTTAATGAAAGTTTTAACAAATTAAAAACCAATGTTTATGAAAAAGAAGATTTTGTAACTCTCAAATTAGACTCATTGGAGGGAATATGTAAAGAAATACAATGTATAGTTAAGAAAACAACTCACATAATGAAGAAATACAACAAAAGCAGATGCATGTACATGTAGAAAAGAATGAGCATAATAATAGAAATCATAATGCACATACTAGTGAAAATCATGTTAAGCAAGATACAAGCCGTGTTAAATCCATGAATGAGTCAAAACGGGACGAAAAGAGGTTAAATTCTAAAGAAAACAACAATGAAGTAAAATTTTGGTTGGTAGGATCTTCTATTGTTAAAGACATGCATGCGAAAAAAATCTTTCGATATCAGTCCGCAAAGTTACTACACTTAGAGACGAGACTATAAAAGGGACAATTGAATTCCTTGAAACTGGAAAATTGAAAGCTGATAATATCGCATATCAAGTAGGATCAAATGACTTAGACGAGAAGTCTGCAGAAGAAGTTGTAAATGATATGAAAAAATTGGTATTGGCCACACAAAGATTAGTGCCGGGCTCAAATATTATAATTAATGAACTCTTACTTAGATACTACAAAAATTACAAGCACACTGAAGACTATGAAGTTAAAAGGTTAGATTGCAATGCATTATTGGAAAAGCTATGCACAGAATTTAACCTGAAATTTGTACGTCATAGAAACCTAACACAAATTAACTTCAGTGATGGCATTCATTTAGATGTATATGCAGGAATCGGAATGTATGTAAGAAATTTGAAAAGCATTGTAAGCCCTCTTTTGGGAGTCGTAAATCCACAATATACCGAAAGTAGACAGAGTAATTGGAGAAATCAGCAACATGAGCGTCATTACACATTTAATAGAAATCCGTGGGACAACCATCATGACCATTCCTCTCAGTGGCAAGACAAATTCACAAACAACAACTTCAATGACTACCAACAAACAAGTCGTCGTAATTCAGACATGAATCTCAAGTTACTACGTTTGGCTCTTGAAGGCTTGCACTATTAAAATGTTTTGGTTACTGGCCATGGGTACCATGGTGTACTGTTAATTGTTATCATTAAAATGTTTTCATTATTATTCTTATAAATAGCATTTTATGTTTATGATTGGATAAAAACAATGAAAGTCTTCTAAATAAGAGCAGAAAGTTCTGTGAAACTGTTTTTGTTTTGTTTCTTATTTTGAAATTTGTTCTCATAATCCCAAAAAAAAATAAAATATGAAAGGTTTCATGTAGCATGTATATATACCATGTTATTTTTTTCAAATATGTTGGTATATATTTACTGAAAGGGGAAAAAATAAATAAATTATGTTTTCTTAAATTTTAATTGAATGTTAATGAGGGGTTAAAGAGAAAATATCCCTTTGTCTAGTTAATTTTGTTTGTTCTACATATTATTTCATAGTTTAAATTTTCCTAAATGTAGCATCAAAGAAATAAACAAACAAAAAAGGAAAAAAAAGAGTTAATATTAAATGTGAAAATTCTCCATCTGGGGAAAATTTGAGTTACTTCCCTTTGCCCAATAAATTTTATAGATCTATATCTTGCTTTACACCAGAAATTGATTTTGAAATGAAAACAAATTTGTCGATTGGTAGTTGGAATATTCAGGGCCTGGGAGGTAAATTAGAAGATGACTATTTTTTATCTAGTCTTAAATATGACATAAATATTTTAATGGAAACTTGGAAGGGTGCTGATTCTAGTACAAACATTGTAAATTTTAATTATGTACAGAAATCTAGAAAAAAGAAATTAAGATCCAAAAGATACAGTGGAGGTATAATTGTATATTATAAATCTACCTTACATAAAGGTATATCTGAAGTTTTAAATGTAACAAAATCTGACAACAGGCTATGGTTAAAGCTTGATAAATTTTTCTTTGGTTTAAAAAAAGATATATATGTGTGTGCATGTTATATTCCACCATTGTCATCTACATACTTTAATGATGACTTTATATTACTTGAAAATGAAATCTCAAAGCTGTCATCCAAAGGTAATATTCTTATTATTGGAGATCTTAACGCTAGAGTCAGTAATCATTTAGATTTTATTTCTGATGAAAATAATATTCATGATGATCTTTTAAATTTATTGCCAGACGACTATCTGGGTGATTCACATATATATAGAAATTCTTTAGACAAAGTATTAAATCCTCATGGAAAACAACTAATTGATCTCTGTATTGCCTCCAGGCTCAGAATACTGAATGGTAGATTTGTAGGAGATCTTTTTGGTAATGTAACTTGTTATAAGCATAATGGTTCAAGCACTGTTGACTATGCCTTGTCTGACATGGATTTGATGTCCTCTATCGAATACTTTTATATTGGCGAACCAACATATTTGTCAGATCATGTCCCTATATCTGTTATACTGAAATGTAATATATGTCACACAGAACATAAAAGTCATAAAAACTTTACTCAGATAGGAGTGAAATATAGATGGGAGAATACATCAAGAGACAAAATGATTGAAGTACTAGGGGAAAATTTTCTTAAACAACAAATTAGAGATTTTGAAGACTCACAGTTTGAACAAACTTTTTCAGGAATTGACAAGGCACCTTCTGACATAAAAAATATTTTTGAGAGCCTAGCAAATAAATCATGTAAAATTGTAAGATATAAAAAAGTTAAACAAAAAATACTAAACAGAAAACCATGGGTTGACCATGAAGTACGTGATCTTAAAAAAACTATTAAAGCAAAAGGAGCTAAACTGAGACGAGAACCATTTAATTAGAGCTAAAATGTAATTTTTTTTACACATGCTAAAAAACTTAAAAAATTAGTAAAGAGAAAGAAAATTATATTTAAAAAGAACTTATATGAAACATTAACAAATTTGCAAGAAAATGACCCAAAAAGATATTGGGAACTCCTTAAAAAATTAAAAAATGAAGACACTAAACAAGATCATTGTTCAAATATTAAATCAAATAACTATGAAGAACATTTTCAAAATCTTGGTAAAGCTGAAAAATACGATAACTCTTTAAAAGAAAAAGTTAAAAAAGATTTAAATATGCTTGAGAGTACTTTAGAACATAATATTTGTACTGATAGTCCATTTTCAATATCAGAAGTAAAGAACTGTATAAAAGAATAAAAATTAGGGAAAAGTGCTGGACCTGACTTAATATCTAATGAAATTATAAAATATAGTAGCATTGTTACAGTTACAGCCATAGTTAAACTTTTTAATCTTATTTTATCATCTGGTATATACCCCACCAGCTGGAAGAAAGCTTTAATTGTTTTAATCCATAAGTCTGGAGATAAAGAAGACATATGTAACTATAGAGGTATTTCTATTTTAAACTGTCTAGCAAAATCATATAGCTCTATTTTGAATAAAAGACTAGTGAAGCATTATTACAATAAGTTCTCCAGTCATCAATTTGGATTTCGTTCAAATCACAGAACATCTGATAGCATATTTATTGTAAAAACTCTTGTCACTAAATATTTGAAAAAAAAATAAGAAAAAGCTGTTTGCTTGTTTTGTAGATTTGCGTGGTGCTTTTGACTCTGTTTGGCATAATGGCCTGTTGTATAAATTGATAAATGATGGTGTTGGTGTGAAATTTCATAATATGTATAGTTTATCCCAGTCTGCACTGAAGATTGGCAATGAACACTCTTTTTCCCCCCCAATAATTAGAAGTGTAAGACAAGGGGACAGTTTAAGTTCTACTTTGTTTAATTGTTATATAAATGATTTACATTCAATTTTTGATGTAAATTGTAACCCTCCAGTTCTTGATACTTCAAGTATCCAAACTCTCAGCTATGCAGATGATTGAGTGTTACTGTCTGAGACACACCAGGGGCTTCAAAACGCATTAGATAAACTAAATAAATATTGCACTAAATGGCAGTTGAGTGTTAATACAAACAAGACTAAAATTCTAGTTTTTCAGAATATTTAGTAACAATTCCCACCCCTCTTGTTCAATAATAAATTTTTGACTGAAGTTAAGGACTTTAAATTTCTAGTGAATATTATTAACTATAGGGGAAATTTTACAAAAACTACTGAAGAGCTGTCTAAAAAAGGCATTAAAGTTTTATTTTCATTGAGAAAATATATGTCTAATTTTAATTTTGTTCCCACTAATTTGTCATGTAAATTATTTGATACTCTTATAAGACCTATTTTGACATACAACTCTGAAATTTGGTTTATGGATAATTTTCAGTCAGCTTTTAGGGCAACTAATAGAGCTGCAGTAAATAATACATTTTGTGATACTCTTGCATTAGCAGAAAAATATCCCTTTGAGAAGGTTCATTCTAAATTTTGTAAAGCAGTATTAGGACTGAAAAAGACAGCCACTAACATAGGTGCTAGATCAGAATTAGGTAGATTTACTTTGGACTCCCATTTAAAAACTCCAACACTCATGTATTTTTATAGAATAAATTGTAATGATAGTAATCCCCTGGTTAAAGAATCTCTACAAACAAACATAAATTTACATTCAGAAGGAATTTGTTCTTGGTACTCATTTGCAGATAAAAATTTTAAAGAGATGAAAATAAACCCAGAAAATTACTCTATAATAATGTACCTTTTAAACAATCACAAAACGTGTTAAAATGTAATATAAAAAAGTGTGTTTCAGAGGAATATGAAAAAAAAATACTTTAATTAAACTTTCAAAAATGGATTCCTCATCCAAACTTTGTCTTTATGGGAAATTAAAAAATAATTGTCAGTCTGAGGAATATTTAAATTGCAATAATTTTATACATAGGCAATTACTCTCAAAATTTAGACTAAGTGATCATTCCCTAGGCATTGAATTAGGAAGGTACATAAACATTCCAAGAGCACAAAGATTATGTAAAAAATATGAAGTCCTAGATGATGAATTTCATTTCTTTTTGTATTGTGACATTAACTTATCTTTGCGTTCTAATCTTTTTGCTTATCTAAAAGACTATGTACCATTATTTCAACATCTTGATGCATTCAATAAACTTAAACACATTCTAAACCCCATCCCTGAACTTGTTTGTCATATTGGAGTCTTCATAAAACAGTCTTTAGAACTGAGGGAGTCAGACCCGTGTCAGGCAAGGTTATGATGGTGTTTTTTACATACATTTATAATTGAACTCTAATGTTCTATTATTCTATATATTGTATTGTATTATTTTGTATTTCATTGTATTACATTGTATTTCACTGTATTGCATTGTATAGTATAAAATTATTGTTTGATTGTATTGCTTGACCATCATGGGTGTAATTTTGCAATAAAGATTATTATATTAAAATTGAATAACTGTTTGGTCTTAATTTGAAATGATCCGGTAAATTTTACAATTGAAACATGCCATATCTGCTCATGTAAAACGTTATTTGAATATTGCATTTAAACTTAAAGATGTTAAAATAATACAATGAAAAGTTATTTCTCGGAGTTCAGTATTTTTGTGATTGGACTTTTTTTTTCATGTGTGATTAAAATGATATATTTTAAAACATTTTAAGGCCTACTAATACAGTATAGAACACATTACAAGAAAGTAAGAATGCAGATGACCTTAAACTGTCTTGTCAATTCCTTTTTTTATTTCTTTGAAACAGTACGAATTTAAACAAATCAAAATGAATACGTGTAAACGAACAGTAAAGACGGCTTTCAAAAAGAGAAAAATAAATGAGTTACTTGATATTAAGTAGATTTATGTAATTCCTTTTTTTTTTTTTATTTAACGGCCAAAATACAAAAATATAGAGTCGATAAAGTCAAAAAGAAATCATTTGTATTGTTCTAAAAATAAATGTTACTAATAAAACAGTACAAATATATAGCACTAGTTCGAAATATTTATTTCTCCTTCTCTAGGTTTCGTTTCAGTTTTAATAAATATTCCTTCAACTATCCTCCTATAAACTACCTTGTCTTACACAGACACGGGAAAACATCCCTTTTGACAAAACTTGTATTCCCTTAATTTGATTCAGCAATTATATAACATTTAATCTAGAGGTCCTTATTTATTATTCCTTTGAAAATAGTTAATTTGCAACACAAAATTAAATTGAAATAAATTAATACGTTTCTGGAAGAAAAGGGCAATTATTTTCAAAGGTATAGTTTAAATCATTGTGATAACACAAAAAGCAACACATGAAAGCAATGTTTAATGTAGAATAAGTTACTTACAAACTCTGTAGAGCCGTCACCCCATTGAAAAGATTAACTTCAAGAGTTGAAATTTGGTTGTTACTGAGCCACATGTGAAATAATATGTTATAAAACGTATTTCTGAATCAAATGGTCCATATTCATCAAAATACCGTGACACGTCTTATAGTAAACAAACGACACAACGGAAACACAACGCCAAAATGTAACACACAGAGAAACGAACTATAATATAACAATGGCCATATTCCTGACTTGGTACAGGACATTTTTAAAGAAAAAAATGGGGGGTTGAACCTGGTTTTGTGGCATGCCAAACCTCCCTCTGTTATGGCCATGTGAAATATAACATTAAAATGACAACACAACATTACAGGACTACAATATAAATAAATAGGAGAACACAATTGACAAATAAACACACAAATAATAGCTAACAAAAGGCAACAAGTTTAAAAAAAATTAATACGCCAGAGAAGTGGATTTTGTCCACACAAGACTTACAAGTGACGCCCAGATACAAAAGTTTGAAAGCCGAAACACAATTCATTGATTCGCGTGTCCGACGTCAGAAAATTGTATACGTCACATATATGTGTCGTTCAATGTATATACAAACAAAGTATGTAAGAATAAATTTCAGAAATAGACCGAGATTTGAAATAGTCCAAAAGTTATATAGAATTTATAAGAATCCACAAATAGTTAAATACACGATTGAATGATTTTGACGTTTGTGGTTCAACGTATTTTGTAATTCATAATAGAAATATATCATAATGACATAAAATAGAACAATACCAAACTGATGGGATCTTTTAAAGAACAGAGTCATCTTATAAGAACCAAAGTAATACAAAAAGTCGCATATACAAAACACACCAGCAAAAAATGAAAGACAATACAAACACATTGACGGGATGTATAAGTACCGAGCCACGTTAAATGGATATCACATAAAACAATCCAACAGTAAAAGTAATATTAATAATAGAACAAACACAAATGAAAGAACAATAAATCACGTTGTTAAGATGATAAACAACATCAGTACGCAGAATCTATGCATCAAAACCATCATGTATTATTTGTGAAGTTAATGCGTAATATTTATCAACAAGGTCTTGGTACCTTCCGATGAACTTTTTGTTTAGAAAAAGGTTGAATATCGAATAAGTTGGGAAATATATATCCCATATGCAGGTGAACAAGTATGAAAACCTATCGCACTCGATTAGAATTAGAATGTTGTCGTATCATAGCGATGTTTGTACATACATGTTGTAGACTAACTAACATTTTTGTATATGACCCTAAAATGACTATTTAGACATGTTAGAAGAAATAATTTTTTCACATAAATGATAACATTTGTATTTTATATTTTTTCTTTAAAACGGCACCAATTAGTATGATTTAACTGATTGATGCAAAATATTATATTGACGTTCGCCCAAAAATCCTTAAACAAATCTAATGTTTGTATATTTTAACCTCCTTATCGATCATAAATTTTAATACAATCAGAATTTTCTAAGTTACCATATTCACAATACCTTCAGTGTAATCAATGTTGGTAAACATTAATTCGCATTTTCTGGCCTCAATACTCAAACCCTTTTTAAATCATATTAATCTCGACCAGAGTTATGGTTACGTAATTTAGTTTCAAAATGATGCAGAAATATATACACTTTTTTTTAGGGGAAATTAAAAAAAAAGTTCTTAAAGAAATGAAGTACTGTTCATTATATTGCATTCTCAAATACTTGTGTAACTTTGAAAAAAGAAACCGAAAACGCAACGGTGGTAGAATATATAGAACATATGGGAACTTTGTAATATGCGTCGTTTTCTGATACCATCAAAATAGCATAACGTATTTCTGCATTACATTTTATTTGCCATATTCGAGAATAAAAAAGTGGGACAAGTCTAGCATATCCGTTTGTAATGTGGTTGATATATGGCAATCATACTGACAGATTTAAAAAAAATAATGTATAGTTATTATTGAGCTATGGCTCACATTGTCATTATAAGATAAACACATGTAACATATCTGCCTTTAAATCTATAAAAATCTAGATTAGTTTAACACAGATTTATCGCATTATTAGTAATGAATGTTAATACAATAATTCAATGGCTGTTTGATAACAGTGTTAGCAGATTTCGAGTGTGGTCTTTTGACGTATATGACCTATCACGTCATTCAATAAGTTTCATAGTCAATTAATACCGACGGTGGGAGTATGACGTAGTTGTATTCATGCATACATTAGCCTTTAAAGGGTGCTGTCGCAATGTTTTCAGTTCAGCTACTTAAGAATTTCATACATTTCGTCACGCTTATATTGTATTTGGCATAGGTAGCAATACACAGTTAGGAGTTTAGTTTCGCATTTTGGCCCCAATGGATTTTTCAAATATGAAAGTTATTGTGTAATAAAATCAATTTTTAGACAGTTGCGTACTAATTTAGCCTTCAAAGATGGTTTATAAGATCATCGATATTAAAGGGGATGGACAAATTTATGAGAGCAAATTTTAATATTTTGTCCTAACTGTTTATTGCTACCACAACCATTTCTGTTTTATTGTTTTTTTCAGATTAAGATACTATTACAGAACTGTAAATGGCCGACATTCAATTCAGCATCATATCAACTTCCGATCTTTATCAGAATAAGACTTTTATCGTTTTATTTTGATATTTCTAAATGCATGTGGTTTTTTTAAATACCAAATCCAGTTAATTATTATTAGATAGGGCAAATGACAAGAAATTTAAAAAATCAGATGACCTGAAGGGGTTAGACCTTGGTAACACCAAAATTTTTCTCTCGTTTAATTTACCTTATATTTACATCATTGAAAAGGTAGGGGTGCATGCATCATCTGGCAAGTCTTAAGGAAATTCACCGTTTCATTTTATGTTAGGGTTTATTGAATGTGACCAGTTTTGGGGTACCCTAAAAAAAACGGTCGAAAACATTAGTAGGTAAAAATTATTGAGTGTTTTTGCATATGTTGTCATTAGAAATACCCCTGACTGTTTAATTGCATAAAAAGAAACATATTTTGAAGTAAATCTGAAAAATCATGGTAAAACAAATAGCCTGAATGTAAAAAAAAATCGGTTTTTAATAATTGATACGGCGAAAAGTCTGGCCAGCTGGGTTAACACATTTTTTTTCAATATAGCCAAAATAAAGTTTTGTCGTTTAATTCCTGTTAAAAATTGTTTGAACATTTATTGGATATTAATCTTTAAATTAAAAAAAAACTATCGAATTTGTCCGTTTATAATTTTAAAATGTTTCAACAAGTTGGCTAGAAATTTGGGATAAAAATTCAATTTCCCCTTGCAAAACCTCCTACAGACTGTCATTGCATTCTTTTAATACTTAATAGTCAAAGGAGTACTGTCCTAATGCTAATTACAATTACAATTTTATAAGGAAAAACAGTAATAATCAGTATGGGACGAGTATCCTTGGGACGAGTTGACATGATTTTTTATTACAACTATTTGTTGATTTCTCTCCCCAGACTACAAAATACCACTATCATCAATAGCAGACGCTTTTATAATTCACTGTTTTGACAGTCTGTCACTATCTAAGTACTATCTTTGTGTTAATGTAGATTACCTATCAGCATAAGCTTGTACTAGGATTGATGTTCAGATCATATCTTCTAGAATATAGCTTTTTATATTGGAAAAAATCAAAACAAACACAAACAGTAAGTACAAACTTTGCATCAATGAGTTAGAACTAAAACCATATTAATTCATTCTTTAATTCATATGTTCAAATCGAATTTCCAAAAACTTCCAAGATTATTTTCTAAACGATGCCACAAGGTACTTTAGTCAGTATACAAGTTGCTCCAGAACTCCCCAGACTCAGGTCATTGGTGTTTTTTTTAAGCATTTCATGGTAATTTTCTACCTTTTTATCGACATCACTAAAAAGATGTTAGTTAAATGTTTAGTGTTGTCAAACATATACAGCTGACTGGATTTGTCTGCATCATTCTCACAACCAAATGTAACCTTACCAGTCCCTGTAATTAATTTTGCAGTTCCTTCCGACCCTCCCCTTACACTTAGTAATAGATCGGCCATAAGATATACATGAATTATAACTACTTAATGAAAGTATTGTAAGGTGTATATATTTGTCTGACAGGTTTCATGATCATCTGCTTTAATATGCAGATGCCAATCGTGTGAATCATCAAACCATTAAGTAACTAGCCAGTCATTAAAGTGTTTAATTTGTGGCTTGTAAAAGTTAAATGGTCATTAAAATAATAAGACGCCATACAAGTACAAACCAGCTAGTAAAGAAGAAATTATCTATCGATTGAGATACTAAATGGCCATTACATGCTTCTATAGATGTACCATTACTTTTTCATGCCAATTTCAATGGTTATTTTTTAATGCCCACTATTATTACTATCTAGTCGTTTTAACTGCCATTAAAATGCAGGAATGGCTATTAAAAATCCAATAGAAATAATGGTGCTATCAATTACGATTACATTTAATACACATTAAAATATAATTCATGCCCATTAACAGTTATAAAATAAAAATTAATGGCCATTATATTGAGTTTCCATGGTAAAATTTAATAGCCATTATCATGATCATCTGGTTAATTCATGCCCATATATATCTTCATGAAAACATTAAGTACTTATAATTAATGGCCATTATTCCAATCATTCATAGCTTTATTAAAGGGTTAATATTCATTGTTTTAATGGCAAGACGATCAATGTAATGGAAATTTACCACACTAAATGTATCCAATTATTAGACCTAATTTAATTGGTATATTTCATGGCTCATTGATATGTATTCTTACAGTAGTGTTTTTACCTCATATATTATAAACATACTGTCATCATCTCTATTTCGAGCTGTTATAATATAAAATTACACGGAGTGCGGTATTAACAGACACAAGTTTAAAAATGCTGCTTGCAGAATATCAGTCCAGAATGTTTAATTCAGTTATCAAAGTTGTCCATACTAGCCCAATTAAAGCCTTCTTTCATATAGTATAGTTGTCACAACAGATTCCTTGTGTGTGTGAAATTCAAATGATTTTATTTTGGGAAGTGATATTGCTCTAAACATGTTTTGATCTTCTCATTATTAGTAACTCACGAAGTAATTAGACAAACAGAAAACCGTTTTAGAACTATGATGCAGATTCCAGTTTTCTAAAAAGTTTTGCTCTACACATATTTAATGTTAATTTGTATTTGGTTCATTATTCTAAAGTAGTAGAAAATAGAAAAAGGCACAACGTAATAGTCGAAAGAAGATAGTTGTAGTTGTTTTTAAAATATGAATAAATAATCGAAAACGTATTAATTATGTTATCCATCGCTTAAAATATTTGGTCTCAATACGAAATGATCCAGTCAATTTTACAATTGAATGTACCATATCTGCATGAAAAAAGAGTTCGATATTTTTATGATAGGACTTTTTATTTCATGTGTGAATAAAATGATCAATCAAACATTTTTCAACAGATTTAGCAGATATCAAGGTCGATTGAAGTATTTTAGTTATCACGTCATTCAATAAGGTATATAGTCAGTCAGTAGCGATGACAGTTAGTATGACGTAGTTGTTTTCATGCAGACATAATCCTCTGAAGGTTGCTGACGCAATGTTTTCAGTTCAGTTACCTAAGTTGTCAGTTTGAATTTAATACATTCCGTCACGCTTACATGTATATTGTATTTTGTAAAACCATTTCTATCTTATTGATTTTTTAAATGATATTTGGGGAGATGATATTGGTCTCATAAATTTTTACCTATCTCATTCTGTAGTAAGTAACGATAACATCACCGAATAAGACACTGTTACAAAATTGTAAATAGACGATTTTCATATTTTTTATTTCTAAATGCATGTGTATTTTTAAAATGTCGAATCCAGTTGATTATCCTAAGATAGGACACAAGTTAGAATTCAGATGACCTTAAACTCTCTTGTCAATTCTATTATTATTCTTAGAAACGGTACGAAGTTCAACTCCAAATATATATGAACAGTGCAGATGATTAAAATATATATTCAATAGCTTCATATAATCCTTTTTTTTATAATTTAAGGGCAAAATACAAAAATGTAAAATTGATAAAGTCCATACTAATGAAACTGTAAAATGTTTAGCAAAAATGATATTAAATTATGTCGTCTCTGTTCCTATGTACTATTTAGTCCAAAACAGAAACAGAGAAATTCTTCATTGACAAAATTTCAATTCCCTCAAAGTAGTTTCATGGTATACCACAATCTTGGATTGTGCACTCGCAGTACACAATCGGTCTAGTTATTTGCAAACCATCTGCAATATATTGGTTAGAGTGTTTATTATATATTATGAAAACTCAGTGATTTGTATTATTATCCAAAACCAAAATATTTAAACAAGTATCAAACAGTTGTGTTTTTAGAATCAAATTTTAAATTTTTAAGGGGAGATAACTCTTGAATTGAAGAAAGTTGTTTATACTAAACTGACAGGGACTTTTTTTTTTTGCCAAGTTTGGCGACATCATTTTTTATTTTTATTTTCTTAAGACATATTATAAAACGTATCTTCTCACAACTTCTTTTAAAATTTTATCTCATAAATTTCTTTTTATGCTCATTTTTTTTTCCGCGAACATTTTTTTTTTAATGCATAGCTTGACCTATACTCTTTATTTTATTTTCGAAAGAACGATATTAACATCCTTATTTTAGATCACTAAGATCACTGGATGTGTAGTATATTTATTTGAAAATTGGTTGTGATGTTTCATACATTCTGACAGACGTATAACTACCAAATTCGATTACATTAATCATTTTTCAGACTTTCTAAATCAGAAGAAATTTACGATAGCATTGCTGCATGAGATACAGTTTCGGAATTTATAATGAACGATTTTCAATACAGTATTATATCAACTTCCGATCGAAATCACAATCAGAATGTTATTGTAGTATTTGGATATTTGTAAATGCATGTTATTTTAACATAGAATATAGTTGATTATGTAGATAGGACACATAACAAAAAAGTAAGAATTTAAATGACCTTACACTGGTATGTCAATTATTATTTATTTAATCTTAGAAACGGTAGGAAATTTAATCATAACAAAATGTGCACGTTTATATTATAAGTGGAGATGGGTTTTACTCAGACAAAAAATGCCTATAAAAGATATTTAGTAGCTTTAAATAATCTTTATTTTAGTGAAACACACAAGAATTTAAAAGTCGCAAAAAGCAAATATTTTTATCGTTCTAAAAATATATTCTACCAATGAAAATGTATAAATATTTAACTACAGAACGATAATGCTATTTCTTTTTACTTCAGACTGTTTTTTTATACGAATTATGTCATCGTTGCTCCTGTAAATATCTCGAACAAAACAGAAACAGGTAGACATCTCCGTTGACAAAATTTCTAGTCCCTTAACATTTTTCAGAAAATCAATAACATAAAATTTGAAGATTTGTATTTACCATTTGTTTAAACTGTACATTCGGCATGGAATACAACATTAGATTGATACACATTTATACATATATATCTGTAAAAAAGGCAATTATCATTTTTATCAATATAGTTAAAATTGTAGTGATGACAAACAAGCAGCACATGGAGGAATTTTTTTTTGTGTGGAATCATGTTACTTACAATATATTCAGAGACGTCAAACCGTTAAAGCTATTCACGTCAATTGTTTCAATCTTGTTGTTATACAGCCACCTGTAAAATAAAATGTTTTAAATCGTTTTCTTGCATAAAATGGTCAATATTCATCTATGTAAACATAAATACCTTAGAAAAAGAGCAGTAGTGTAGTATATCTATTTTAAAACTTGTTGTAATGTTTCATACTGTTGTAATACTGACAGACGTTTATCATGTTAAAACTAGCTATTGTGCATGAATAAACTGATTTATGCAAAACAAATATGTTGGTGCTCGCCTAAAACCTTAATAAATCTAATCTTCTGCCAATTAACCCAATGATGAATTAGAAAATTAATTTGAAAACAAACAGATAGAGACCATATTCAGTGTTGGAATTTTTTGTTTCTAATATTAAAATCCTCTTTCTGTCCTCTTAATGTAGATAATCTTAATTGAGTTTCAAAATGATGATTGCAAACATACACCCCATTGTCCTTGTTTCAGTTATCTAGGTGTTCCGTATTAACCACATAAAATATGTAACCCCTAAATTATATATTGTGCACAATTGGTCCCTTTGTGTTTGTTATCAAATGATTTTGGGGATCTGTACTGGTCCTACAACGGTTAACTCATTAAAAACAAATTTCACTTTTGAACATTAGATACAATTTTCGAATTTCAATGAAAGAATTATGTAATTAATTTTGCATTCGATTAGAAATCTTATTTATTCGTAATATGTCAATATTTGTTAATATATACCTTAAAATAACTTATACCTTCTTTACAACCCCCCAAAAAGGACTAAGATATTCAGACGTAAAACGACCATGAGTTGTGTTATAAATTCCATAGCATTAATCTAAACGTTCATATCTTTCATTTTATTTTTTTGGAAACGTTACCCACTTGAATCAAAACGAATTTCATACATATTCAAGTTATATTGCAGAAATATAGGGGGTGGGCAAATCTAATAACCTGATAGGTTGCATTTCTGTGAATATAGACAATGCAATTTCGAGAGTAAATCTTTGTACTACCCCTACCTTTACTTCTGCCTACTTCAGAATTCATTTTTCTCCGTAATAGTATGTTTTTTTTATACTGGTAACAGTCACACGTTATGTCTCTTTGAGATTAAACATAGAGATTATATCTAGGAACCAGTATACAAACAAATCAAATTATCTATGAATATTATATATTTCCCAAAAGAGGCGTGATTTTAGAAACACAGTGCAACCTATATCATTTCCAAGTTAATTGTTTGTTTAGGTCCATCTGCAGTAGTTTAAAGCGCTAAGATTTAACTCGAGTACTAGTCACGAATTCGCAAATATTTAGCATCTGATCGATATACCTATTCCTCTGCAATAAGGTATGGTCTCAATTTTATTCGGAATTCTGTCATATCTGATCAAGTAAACTACCTTGTTTTAAATAGATACAAGGTTTTAAAACAAATGGCGACAGTAGAATACCGCTGTATAGAAGACATAACTTGAATGAAAGAAAAACTATCTGGCTGATGAACTAAAACCGGGGAAACACATCAACCATAAGAGGAAACAACAGAAACACTGAAGTGCAAAACAAAACAAAAAGTGACAATGCAGCATACATAGACACGAACTATTAGATACACCCTCATTTTCTGGTGGGGCACGTGTTGATTAGACTTTATTGTTTCTATGTTGAATATGTGTACTATCGTTTGTCTGTTTGTCATATTTTTTGTTAGCCCTGTTGTTTATTTTCGACCATATTTCTGACTACGTTCAGGGCATTTAAAAAAAATGGTGGGTTAAACATTGTTTTGAGGCTAGCAAAACCTCCTGCTTAATGGCAATTATATACCGCTAAAATGACAACATTACTTGACGGAAATACAGTACAAAGAACACTTAGAACAAAGAAATACATAAATACATAAAATAATAGTAAAATTTGACATATTATTCACAGAATAACAACGACTAACTAAAATTAGTTTAGGACAGTACACAAAACATCTTAATAGAATAAAGAACTCAGCGTCTGGCACACGAATGAATCAACGTCACAAAAAATGACGTCACATGTAAAATTCTACAAATGGATATAAATCGTGATCAGGCTTGTAATTATGTTATTTGACGTTTGTATAATTTTAAGAATATTAATGTAGAATTGTGTTGTTAATAATTCTGCAACTAACTGCACTATATAACTAAATCAAATTTTGTCCAATAAATAAATCATGTGCACATAGTTGCTTTAATCTAAAATCATACAAATGACCTTGATGATAAATCATCTTTACTTGTACACACGAACAGAAAATAAAAAATAAAATTGTAACTACAAACTATAAGACACAATACAATATCTAATGATAATTACAAATCAAATTTAGTAACTAAATACGTGAACACTGGATAAACAAATACCAAGACATGTCTAATAGCAAAAGGTTACGGAGTGTAATTTTTTTATTTTTTCTCCCCAAAACTTTGTTAGAACAGTTTCTGTTAACTCTGTTTCGAAAAAAAGTATACCACCTTAAGCTTATCTTAAAACTTCAATAACATGAATCTTAACGTTATTAATTTTGATTTTTTGAAATTAGTACAGTTAACATGTAAACCAAATTTAATGAACACAAAGAAGTATGTCCTGTAAAACCTTCTGGTACATCTGATGAAATATTTCGACACTTTTTTCAAACACTTAAGTGTCTTCTTTCGTCGATTCAATTATTTGATGTGTAAGATTGCAACTAATAAAGTCATTAAAGACGCCCAAATGCAAGCTTAAATATGAAAAATCTATCAAATATGCCATAAATTTTCACTTTTCAGATGTTTTTTTTTCAAAAATGAAAGTGTCCGCATTCGTGTTCATTCTCAACCTTTATATATGTTATGTAGTATCATCAATTGCAACATGCATTTAAATATTAAGAGTGAACGTAAATGCGGCCTCTGTCATTTGAGACGAAAACTGCCTTCAAATTAGCTAAATATTGTCTATTGTCTATTGTCAAATTAGCTAAAAGATTTCAGTAATTTTGCATGATTTAATGATGCTCTTACACGAAACATGTGCATTGTATTGTCATTAAACATCCAATATGTATGTAACAGAAGTATTCTGCTTTCCAAGTTTACATTTTAGAAATCTTCTAAAACTGCTATATTTTTGGTTTAAAAAGGGGTGTTACTGGGCCTACTCCTTCAATATTAAATATGTGTTAGGAAATTGCAAAACTATTTCAAAAGATAAATTAATTCATTGGGACAGCAAACCTACAACACATGATGGCAAAAAAATCTTTTGCGGGATCAAGTTTCTTACAATTGATAGAAAGCTGTCAAATCTCGAAAGGTATTCACGTCATGCGTTGCAATTTGATTGTTGGATAAATCTGTAGAAAACAATATTTTTAAAACGTAATTCTGCATAACATGTTCATCAGTGCAAATTATTTTACCTTGGAAAATGAAAAACAATAGAGACGTGCTTTTATGTGTGAAAATTGATTTGAATGTTGCATAAAAATTAACAGATGTTTATAATCCAACGAAAAGTTATTGTTTTACATGTTCTATGTACGACTAAAATCATATATATAACAAGTAACATATTTAAACTTGCCTCAAGCCTAGACAGTTTTACTGCATACACAATACCAAATTTGAATACAAAAACAATGTCCTTAGTGAACATATGTAACAACAGGTACTTCAATATTAGTGACACTATACTTTAATTAGGTTCTTATTACCTCAAATATTTCAAACATCTTCATATTGAGCTGTTATAAGATATAATTACACGGAGTGCGTTTTAAGTAAACATTTCAATGTATGCTTGTATGCTTGTAGGAATATCAGTTCTGAATTTCTAATTCAGTTACCGAAGTTGTCCATACTAACCAAACAAGCCTAAACTTATATATTGAATTTTGTCACAACGATATTCTTTTTTTTTGTTTTTGATCATCACATTATTTTATTCCGGAAAGTGATATTGCTCTGAAAATGATTTGACCTTCTCATGTATGAGTAACTCACAAAATAACTGGACAAATGGAGTACCGTTTTACAGCTACGATGACACAGTAGGGTGTGAGCTTTATACAAAGTTTCGCTATATACATGTATTTTGTTTATAGTTCTAAAGTAAGAGAAATACAAAAAAAGTCACTATATAATAGTCGAAAAAACATTGTTGTAGTTGTTCTTAAACTATGAATAACTAATCGAAATTGTTTCGATAATATTATTCCTCTCTGAAAATGGTTTGGTCATAATTCGAAATGATCCTTACATCTTTACTCAAGAGATATACTTTTCCCAACTTATTCGATATTCAACAGCTTGCAGCTCCTACTCAGATTTTATAAAACGTCACCAGTGTCTGAGCAGAGAGCTGATGAACCAGGGTGATGAATGGGTATGTCAAAGAACGTGTTTAAAAAAAAAAGTGGATCGGAAGGTACCAAGACCTTGTTATAAATATTCCGTACCAATTTCACAAATAATACATGATGGCCTTGATGTATAGATTCTGTGTACTTACATGATTGACCATCTTTATAACGTGTTATATTGTTATTTTATTTGTCTTTGTTTTATTATTAATATTACTTTTACTGTTTGGTCTGTTTTAGTGATACCCATTTGACGTGGCTCGGTACTTATACATCCCGTCAATGGGTTTGTATTATCTTTCATTTTTGCTGGTGTGTTTTGAACGTGTGACCTTATGTGTTTCCTTGGTACATATGAGGTGGCTCTGTACTTTTAAAGATCCCGCTTTTTTGTTATTTCTATTATAATGCCATACTGTTATTGTCTATTATAATTTTGAAAATACTTTGAACGAACAAATTATTTAACTCGCGTAGTGGTATTAATCCTATGTGGATTCTTAAAAATTCTAAAGAACTTCTGGTTAATTTTAAACCTCGGTCTTTTTCTGAAATTAGTCCCAACAAAACTTTTGATTTTTCATACCACCATTCCCCATGTGAAACTATAATTTTGAAAATACTTTGAACGACAAATTATTTTATATTGACTCTTACATCCCTGACGCCAAACAAGCGACCATTTGCAATGAATGTGGTTGTTAAATCTGATAGATGTTTGTTTTTGTTTCTTTGTTTAATATTAGTCCAATTTTGATCTAATTGAGATTATGACACAGTTATGACTGCCGATCCCTATTTTGACAGACAATTTTACCTATTATATCTGTTTTGTTCACGAATCGTTGTAAATATAATGGAATTTGATTCGACTGTCATACACGTGAGGGGTTAAGCGTTATAAAACCAGGTTATATCCACCATGTTCTACATTTGAAAATGCCAGTACCAAGTCAGGAATATGACAGTTGTTGTCCATTCGTTTGATGTGTTTTATTATCTGATTTTGCCATTTGATTAGGGACTTTCCGTTTTGAATCTTCGTTGGAGTTCAGTATTTTTGTGATGTTACTTTTTATTTATTTAAAGAATACAGAGTAGCCTCTACATTTAAATAGTTCTTATAATCCCAAGTTATCACCAAAAAACCAAGTCAAATTACAAGGAATGTAAAGTGTAATTTTTTGATTGTTTTAAAAGTGTGAATTACATAAACCTTCAAACCTTTTCTGGGGGAGTGGTATTTGTTGTATAATTTTCAACCTTTCTCTTTCAGTAGTTAATTACGATAACAACAACGTAACTGTTAATGATCAATTTTCAATTAAACATTATATCAAATTCCGATCTTTATCTTTATCAGAAATTTTATCGTAATATTTCGATAATTGTAAATAGATATAAGAAGATGAGTGCAAATGAGACATCTCTCAATCCGAGTCAAAGTGCAGTCTTCAACACGGAGCTTTAGTGTAAAACAATTCAAACAAGAAATCTAACGGTGGCATCTACATAAAAAAGAGAAACGAGAAACACTACTGCATGTTTTTAACATGGATTCCGGTTAATTATCATAAGTTAGGACACATTACAAAAAGGTAAGAATTTAGATTACTAGTAACTTAAACTGTCTTGTCAATTCGTACTGATTGTTTCTCAAAAATGGTGCGAATTCAAATCAGTAAAAAAATTATAAAAAAAAAGTGAAGACGGTTTTCAAAAAGTGAAAATAAATGACTATAACTTATATTTAGCAAATTCAAATATATTTATTATTACTTGGAGCGCAAAATACAAAAAGTGTTAAATTGATAAAGTTCAAAAGGGAAATATTGTTAATTTTAGGCAAATATATACTACTAGCAGAACAATTCAAATATATAGCAACAGATCAAAAATGATATTTCTCTTTCTTCATGATTTGTTTCAGTTTCGATAAGAGCTATGTCATATCTTCTTCAATAAATTATCTCGTCCTAAACAGATTGGGAAAAACCTCACTTCTAACAAATTTCCAATTCCTATAACTTGTTTCAGCAATCCAATAGCATAAAATCTAAATGTCCTTATTTATCAATCGTTAAAATATACACTTTACATGCAACAAAGAATTGAATGAATAAAATCCCATAACATAGAAACGTAAAATCTTATAGTTATAAAAATTTAACAACTTTTCAAATATTCATTCTATTAGTAAAAGCATTATTGAGATATTGTCCGACATGTTGACGACCATCGGACAGACAGACTTGTATACCATGATACATCCCGTAAACAGGCGTTACATGAATGACACTTTTTGTAGCTGTAAAGCGTTTTTTGCCACGCATATATCAAAAACCAATTTAATTCACAGTCAGTCATTTTTTTACAATTGGTAAAAGCATACAATTGGTAAAAAACCAGATAATTTGACTATTTAACGACATGTATATAAAGAAATAGAACTGCGTTAGAGAGTAAAAGATAGATCGTGCCAGCCAATCACATTGTTATGACGACCGTTTAACATGTGAGTGTCGATATCATTCGTTCTTCCTGACAACTATTTTGGAGCTGAAGATAGAGGCAGCAGTATGTTACCGGTGTTTAAATGTCACAAATTGAGTCACCGAAAGGAAATATGAGTCACTAACTAAATCCGATGACATCTTAAGAGGAAATCTACGGAGCATCAGAAACACAGAACTGCAACAAAACAAAATTCTACAAACATAGTAACGGACTTATCGAAAAAAAAAAAGAAAAGTCACAAAAATACTGAACTCCGAGGAATATTCAAAACAAAAAGTCCCTAATCATATTCCTTGGTACAGGACATAAAAAACTTGTTTGTTGAATCTGATTTAATGGCTAGCAAAACCTCCCACTTATAATCGAATGTTAAAAATACTGCTAAAATGGCAATACTACGTGACAGGGACACAGAACAAGAACACTCAAAAGAGAAATACATTGAATAAATGAAAATGACATTCAAGGTAAATCAAAAACAAAGATAGGTGTATTACATCCGACAATACTAAACACTCCGTTATATCAATCAACTAAAAGAAGGAAAAAGAACTATACTATTCCTGTGTTTGCACGTAGTAAAAGAACACAACTGACTCAAACACATCCAAAAAAATATATAAAAGGACAATGATAAATTTTGGTAGTTGGTAAGCGTTTCTTGCTTTTCATTCTTCTATAATCATGTTAATTCAGATTCAGTCTTTATCTCACAATCGGGAATAACATATAATTGGTGAAAATACAGATAATTCGACTATTATAGTACATGTCTATAAAGATTAAGAACTGCAGACAACATTTCTTTTGTGCTTTGAAAAAAAAACAGTCCGTGTCAGTGAACCATTTTGTGATGGTGTCCGTAAAACAAATGAACTTCGATATCATTCGTTCTTCCTAATACTAGTATCTCTTTTGAAGTAGAATTGTTTCAACGTATCTGAAAGAATGTGCAACATATGTGGATAATGGATAGGTGTTTTGCTTTATAAACAGAATTTATTGTTGAATTTAAATAATTCGGCATATACTTCGTTTCTAAGAAACCAAAAGATTTACGTTTACGAAAGGATTCAACATCAACTTTACAATACAATTAATTTAATACGTATATTTATAGTATAACTAATCGCAGTATTTGAATATCAAAAATAAGATATTACGTGACCGAAATTTAACGATTTTTCAAATACTGCGATTAGTTATACTTTTTATTATATAGGTTTAGAATATCAAATCTATTTCTTTTTATACTGACGTTTATATTTGGATTCACCTCATTGTCGATTTCACTGGCATTTTTGTCTGGCGTATGCATATATGTGTAATGCATACAACTGTCAAAATGACAAATTCCGATTGTCACCTTGAGAAGATTGATGCATATTTTGCAGTTATTGTGAATGAAGCGAAGAGTTGTTTTGAATGCATCTAGGGCATTAATTGTTGATGTGTGACATAATTAATCAATAAGTTTTAAATTTCGATGCGGAAATTTTCAGTTGGACGTCTCAAGTGAGCGTAAAAATGAATTTATGATGTGTGTCGTGAAAGTAACCATGCTGCCTTTTTTCAAAACTGGAAGTTTGAGTGTTTTTTGTGTTATTGTGGTGTGAATATTGAAACGATCTAAAGATTTGGATTACAAGAAATTACTATGGCAAAGTTTCTATGGTGACCGTGAATTAACTGTGTGTCAGCCGTTGATTAAATAGGGAAAATAGGAAAACACATGTATGACATGTATGTCACTATAGTATGGCAAGTGTTTGGAAACACATTTATATGAAGTTGAGTCTGTGACAAGCATGAAGCATTCGTCTCTTCAGTTGAATTAAAATGAGTTCTTTATTATTCATCAAATACATTTTTTTTCATACCAAGAGTTTACAAAAAAGATATACATGTGTACCTGGGTAACGTTGATAATTTTATTCATGTGCCTGTCCTAATTGCCTGTTTGGCATAATAATTCAATGTAGTTTGTTTACATCTGTATGTTGAAGTCTAAACATGTACATGTATGAATGTTGCCCTCAAAATGTCTACTTTTTTTCTTTTTTTTCCTGATTTAAATACTGCCTTGACACTGACATTTACCCGAAAGAAAATCTGCTGTTTTTATATTTAATAAAATGAACACTGAGTTTCATTATTATCTTACCAAAAGTTGGTGATTTATTAACATTGAGCCAAGTCACCCAAATCAAAATAAAATTAAAAATACACTCTTATGATACATAACACATTGTCATTTTCTAAATGTACAATTTGTCATTGTTTGAAATGGTGTATTTATACACAGTTGTGCTTCTTACATTGCATCTTGTACCTTTGTGTGTGAAAAAAAAGTTCCGGTAAATAGCGCGGAAAGTCTCGAGAGTGAAAATAAACAAGTTATTTCACATGTGAGATTATCGGAATTTATCACAATGGGAATTTCATATAAATCTCCATCATCTATATGATAATGAAATTTTAAAAAAAAGTTGCGTACACTTTTTCAAAAAGTATTAAGAAGTGCTTAAAGATAATATCCGAACAAAAATCAATCAAATATAAATGATAACTAAATACTAGGAAATTTGCTATAGTACAGAACAGTAATCTCGCAGCACATCCGGCATTTTTCCTTTGGTGAAATCAAACTACTTACAATTGTGTTAGCGCCGACATTCTTTTAAATGAGTTCGCGTCAATCTTTGTAATGCGATTGATCCACAAACTCATGAAAATAATATTTTTAAGATTCATTATTGGTCCAACCTTGATTTTGTAGAAATAACCAACAATTAGCAGTATTTTTCCTGTAATTAGCCAACTATTGTACAAATAACATTTTGCTGTATTTGTACTTGTACAAAAAAAGTCTCCGGTAACCCCACTCCATGTTGAGCAAACAATGATACGATTTTTTCTGTTATCAAACCAGTTCATTTTGGGCTCCTCTGCGCGGTCTGCGTTTCAACTATGTCGATTTCTTTGAGAAATTAGTGACAATGATTTAGATATTAATAACTACAAGTATTGGGAGTAATTCCAGGTGGACACATTATATAAAATATAAGATTTATTTGTTCTCCCTACGAAAAAATAATCAGGATGGACTAATGGAAAAAGGCAGGACCAAATAGAGTGAAAAATAAAAACGCAGGATAGAGATTTCAACTTCATACACATAAATTTCATCACTCTCTAGGTATACTTTAAACCTGCACTAACGAGATAAATGTATTGAATTTAAAGCCCCGACGAAATTAATTCTAATGAAACTGACAGAAAACAACGTCAAATCATACATTGAGAATCTGTCATATTTCCTCTGCGCTTGCGCGGATTTTTCATAAAATCAATTGTGAAGTGATGCATCATAATGGGTGACTTTATCCAATCAAAATTAACGTTACAAACGATGTTGCATCATCATCTCTTGTCCTCATACCCTTTTACAGCATTACGGAAGACGAATTTGAATGCAAACACATTTGTAGTTTGTAACCCTATTTTATAACAGTAAGGTCAATATAAATTTTGGAAGATATTAATAATACCAGTCATCAAATATTTAGTTCAGCTACCTTAGTTGTCCCTGAGAATTCCATTACATCCTTTGTGTGCTTAATTATAGTATTTGCAACATTCATCGATATTTATCAGTAACCCGGATTCATTTGAGAGAGTGATGTTTAATCCAATAATCAAGTACGAACAATTACCAATTCCCAGTCAAAGTATGGGAAGTATTCTAATGTATAATTCACATTTGTCAGAACCATCGAGACGGTAAAATAAGTCATATCAATGGTACTGACATGTGTACTTATCATAGTCACTGGTTAGATATGTCGAATGCTCAACTGGTTTTTGTTAAGGAGTTCATATCTTTAGTGTCTGCTTTAAAAGTTAAATATATTGGTATTTAAAACAGAAACCGAACATTTGCTAACATTAATGTGTTTATATAAAAACAAATAAATAATGAACAACATATAATAAGTTTCAAAATGCTACCATTACTCTTTTGAATAAATAGAACCTTAACAGTTACTTTAAATTTTACATGAGGTACATAACAAAACCTTTGAAATATTAATTATCATATCAGTAAAAATTTGAAGAGAAAATTCCTAAGATTCTGGATCTTTTTAAACATAAATTATTTTCCTATGAAAATAAGAAATGCAATCAAATAATCTGTATTGAAAAAATAAAAGTAATTAAAACAATGACGTTTGATGGAAGTTTTCATTGTAAAAGAAGTGATCGTACCAGTAAATATGTATGTATCCGTTCATTCTATTCTAGTCTGTTGCCGTCTTTTTAATGAACCCGAGCATATTGCATGTACTGTTTTACCCCTGTCCATCCGTCCTTTTGTCCGTCCTTCCGTCCGTCCCATATAAACACCAGTAACTTAAAACTAATCACGAACAACATTTGAAGCATACAAAAATACCATAGTGACGAAGACCAATATTTATTAACAAAGTGTGTGTTAAACATGTGATAAAGATAGTTCGTGATGATGACCATTACACCTGTGAGTGACGATATTATTTGTACTTTCTTTTATCTATTTTGGAGCAGAACTTTGTAAAGCTTATACAGTAATACAGAAACGTGGGTTTGATTATAAATTTGTCATCCCTGATCAAATAAAAAAAGGTAACAGTAGTACATCGCTGTTTAAACGTCATAAATCGATTGATAGAAAACAAATCCGGGTTACAAAATAAAACTGAGGGAAATACATCAATTATAAGAGGAAAACAAAGAAACAACAGAAACAATGAAGTGCAACAAAAAACAAACCACAATTCAACACACAAAGAAACGAACTATAAGATAACAACTGCCATTTTCTTGTTACAGGACATTTTAAGAAAAATGGGGGATTGGATATGATTTTGCGGTTAGCCAAACCTCGCGTCAGATGCGCGTTTCATCATCAAATGACTCGTTTTGTTAACTATCTTGTCATCAAACAATACTGGCAATCCCAATCAACAGGCTTCCGATGATTTGATGTAATCTTATCTGAGCAATTACGTACATTCGAATTTTCTTCTTTTCCCATAACATTGTTAAACCTTAAAATTAATGCAAAACAACTGATGCATTAGATCTTCACGTACTTTATTTGGCCGTATTAACCTTTTTAATTTAAGCATCACCGATAAGTCTTTTATAGACGAAACGCGCGTCTGACGCAAAAACGAAATGTCAATCCGGAATCGACGGAAGACATGACATCCTATAGGAAAAAGGACAATTGCCTCAACATTGCAAGGACATCCAAGTTAAATTAAAAAAAAGAGATAAATGTATTACATCTAACAATACTAAACACTCCGTTATAACAATCCACGAATCATATGATAGGAACTATAATATTCTTGTTTTTGTACATAATAAATATACACAACTGAATCATATTTATCAGTCTTGAAAATTCAGATTCAGTCTATATCTCACAATCGAGAAGAACATACATTTGGTCAAAATACGGATAACTAGATTATTCTAGTACATGTATAGCAAGAATAAGGACTGTTGACCGTAAAATTAATGATTGTTGAAATCATTCATTTTTCTTAATAACTGTTTTGGAGTCTATGTTTTGTAAAGCCTTTACAAGAATGTGCATCTCTTGTGGATAATTGCTTGCTGGTTTACTTTATAAATAGAAGATATTTTTGAATTTGAATGATTCGTCATATGCTTCATTTCTTAGAATACCAAATGTTTTAAACTAACGAAAGAGTTCAACATAAACTTTACATACAATTAACATAATAATTGACAATTGTAAAAACTAATAAATGTTTTAAATATCTTACAGTCTTCTTAATAACTCTTTTTAAATATAATTTTTACAAATGCTTTAAAAGAATGCAATTAACATAAAAAAAAACTAAAGAAATGCTTATAGATATTACCTGAACAAAAAATAGATAAAAAGGAAAAAAATAGGAGATATGCGATATACATTTTTTGTAATGCTATAGCAACAATATTGGTAGAATTGAGTTACTTACAAATCTGTGAGCGCCGACAATCCGTTGAAAGTTTTGTCTGGTATCCTTGTGATTTTATTGTACCTTAAATCTCTGAAAAGAAAATATTTAAAAATTCAATTTGGCATAAAAACAAATAACCAGCAAAATTCTCAAAATTCATCTTAAAATGATTTTTTTGGGGAAAATTATCTACAGTACCAGAGCTACTTTTTGGGTATGAAATTTAACATGTATGGCATGATGATGAAGAAAAGACGGATTTTAACTGTCGGGAAAATTCTCACAAATGACAGCGGAACATTTAACGTTATTGACAGTTCATAATCTGAAACTAACATTTTCATAAAATGGTGGATCACACTTCCTTTTCAACATAGCACATTACCAGTCCAAAATTAAAATATGATTTAACTTCTCAATTTATTAAAACATTTTGCTATCATTGAAAGCTAAAGAATATAACAATAGATTTGTCATATTTATTGACTGTAGATTCTAGTTGTTGTAAAAGCTATGATTTCAGTGAAGTAAGGATGTTTAATATCATCTTAGAACACAACCACCATGCATGTCTTTTATTGTTGCTTCTCATCTGCATTCGTTTCACTATGATGAAGGTTTTTTGTTTGACAGAATGACAAAGATGCTTCCATTTTTATTTATTTATTGTTATGTATGACTAAGTTAAAGTATGAAAGTTGTTACTTTTATATCATATGTGAGCGAAATATCATTTTGAAAGAATAATTAAATATATTCAGTGTAGATTGTATAAAACAAATTCAAAATGGGCATCAGCTTGAACATTTTCATAAATTAATGTAGAAAGATTTGTCTCACTCAAAATTTTGTTAACGACTTTATTTCTGCTATACTTAGTACTAGTATTCACAAATTTATAGATCATCCCATCTTTCTATCTTAATATGTAACAGATTGAATAATGGAACAACGACATATTAACCAGTAGTATTAAAGAGCCTAATCTTTCTCGTTTGAATTGTTTTACATTTGTCATTTTAGTGCTTTTAATAGCTGACTAGGCGGTTTGTACGTCGCTAATTTTTGAAAACCGTATGGTAAGCTATAGTTGTTTATGTCTGTGTCATATGGTCTCTTGTGGAGAGTTGTCTCATTGTCAATCATACCACATCTTATTTTTTATAACCTCTATCAACAAACTTCAGATGATTTGAAGTTATCTTGTTTTATCAACCCATAATCCAAATGTTGTTTGTTTTATATGGAACTGTTTAACCTCAAACTTCACTGGTGCCAACATGATGATCGTTACTGCAATTAAGATTATCCCAATATGGCTGACAAAAATATAGGTAAATTTTAGAAGGCTGATTTCTCCACTTTAACAGCTTATGTTCAGATTTGGTTTCTATCAAGACAAAACATTATGATTTGCCATTGAATGTGTTTATCCTAAATGATAGAAAAACAACTAGAAGACAAAAATCGAGATTTAAATAAAAAGATGATTGTAACTCAAAATTTACGATGTGCTTTTTTTTCACTAAAGGAACACAAAATTTAGCAGTCACGATATATTGGTATTTCTGGAAATTGTAAGATTTTAAAATTGACAAAATGAGCGTTAATGAGCACCGCGATTTGTCAAAAAGAAATGACATTAAGGGGGATTAGCAGCCTTATATGCAAATGTTATCAATATTGTTTTCTTCTGAGTAATTAAGTTAACATTCAAAATGGAATACGTTTATATGAAGTAAATATAAATATCATCCTCATGATACAGTTTAAAAATACAGGCCAAAACTTTCACTGAATATTTTAGCAGTAACTATTAAGTAATGGTACATGTGGTAGGCATGAAGTTACATTATTTTGATGTGTTTCTATCAGTTTCAACTTTTTGCCTGGTCTTGTATTTTCTTAATCAAACTATGACTATTAAACATTAGTAGACTATAGAGGCGGAATTAGAGGGATCCCCCTTTTTTTAGAACAATTTGGTTGGTTATATAGGGAATGATTCAATGAAGCGGGCCTACTCTTACGCAGCCAGTCTCCAACCCCCTTTATTAAATTCTCTGAATCCGCCACTGGACTACTGTTGCCTATATTTACCATGGGTTGGCTTTTTATGTAAAGAAGCTGAAATATATGGTATACGGATTCATAAATAAATTCCATATTTTTTTTTTGCAATCTATAAATCCTTACATTTACGGTACATGAGATGTATAATGGAGGTTGTCGAAGAAGTTGTTTAAGGCAAAAGTATCAATAAGGGAGTTACCATTTGATATCTATAGGGAGGGGGGAAATTAAATTTGGAAAAAAGGCAGGACAGGCGATTTGAGTGAAAAAGGCCGGATGAACAACTTGGCCATACAAAAAGGCATGATGACAATTAAGGAAAAAATAATCAGGTTGGACTTATGGAAAAAGGCAGGACCAAATAGAGTGAAAAATAAAAACGCAGGATAGAGATTTCAACTTACAAAAAAAATGCAGGATCAAATTTTTCATCCAAGCCCCAACCCCAATAAAAATCAAATAGTACATGTAGCTTGCTTTGTTGAGTGTTTCACTGTTTTTGTTTTCATTCAACAGATATGATTACACTTCTTGATGCTATATTTTTTCAACCTCTCCTTAAAAATTCATATATTCGTTAATAAGAAAATCTGAATTCCCCCAATATTATAGGTTCTCGAAAGGTACTATTGTCCCTACAAAGTGTAGAGGACAAAAATGAAAAAAATCTCCAATTTTATCAAACTGGCCATTAATCTGAAATGTCCAATACTTTATTTATGTAAAATATATGAAATCAATATCAAGTTGTTATCCCCCAATGCATTTTAATATTGAAATAGATAAAAATAAGTACGAAATCTCTCAAAATCATAACCATTTCTGCAATTACCAATATGATGTTACCCTTCCCCCAGTGATCGTTTCTCATCATTATCACAAGGTTAGTTGATAATGTACACTTTATTGCATACCCGACAGCTTTATTTATCAGAAAATGCTTCGTTTGAACAAACAGTTACGATCATCTTAAGTAAAAGTTACGATCATCGTTGATAAAAATAAATCAAAGTTATCCTCGTCATTGAGATCTTTTGTACCTAGATTTTCATTCTTCTTGTTGCTTTTCCATCCTGTTCGAAAAAATATTTCAATAGAAATGCTTATAAAGATGTTTCTTGACATATTACAAATCTAAAAATAAGCTGATAAAGTGGAGACATTAGCCGTCTAAAATTTCCCTAAATTTGTGTCCGCCATATTGGGATGATCGTATTTGCAGTTACAATGTACGATTATCACGTTGACACCAGTGAAACTTAATACCAAGTGACATACGACTAACACACAACGTATTTACGCGAGCTAAATTGTCATTTACATTGAATACAAAAAGTATAAATAAATTCATCAGTAATCTTTAATTCTTTACTCTTTGGATGTACAATGTATTTGTCGTGTACATTTTCTTATTTTGTACAGGTTATTACTTCATACAATATAATTGTATCAGTAATTACTTGCACAATTTTTGTTGAGAAAAAGATAATAACTTGCACAACACAATATCTTTGAGTTGTATGTGCTTCTACTTTTGCTTTGAACAAAATGTTTTATTGAAAAACTGCTTTCTTTGAGTTAGTAAATCTGGGATTATTTTGTCAATTGTCGGGTATTATTTTTCTTTTACTGTTTTCTCGTATTTATTAATTTGTTTGTTTATTTTTTCTTGTCATAGTGAGTATGTATTATGAAATCTTGATTGTGTTTGTTTTTCTCTTCTTTTTTTCAAATGTGTATTCTGAACTTAGTCAGTTTTTTTGGGATGTGGCATGGGATATACAAGTACCCGGCCACGTTGACTCTGTGTAGTATTTCTGATTGTATTCATCTGATGAGTTAAGCCTTTTCAACTGATTTTAATAGTTCGTTCTTATGTTGTAATGATACACCACTTTCCCGCTTACATGTTTTATAAATTGACCATAAACCCACTTTTTCATGGTATGGTATCAATATTTCTGACCTGACACTACGTACTTTTTATTGCTTAATTCAGTAGAATTTAATATGCAATGTTTCGGGTTCTTTCTGGAATAATACCAGGTAAACCTTCATCAGAGGTCTACCTTTATATATTTATTTCGTATCTAGTATCATAGATAGATGTGTGTCTGTTTCATAACAGTTTTTTTAATTTATTGACTACACGTGCATATAGGTCCACGTTGTAGCTAGTCTGTTTACAGACTGAAAAAACTGACTAAGTTGATCAGCACTTTTGTTTAGTTAATGAAGAGACTTATTGTCTTTATTTTTATCACTAATTACTTCAACATGAGTCTACACGGGATATTGTAGAAATATTATTTATCAATATCATATTGTTAACTCCAGGGTATACTGGCGTGTTTGTTTTATCATTTGTATGATATAATACAAAAGTCTTCATGTTTAGCATTTGAAGAAACATGTGTAGGTACCCTGCCGGGTAGAAACATGGACATATAAGAAACCGTCGGTTATCTCAGATACGTGATCTATTGAAATAAATCGGTGTCACGTCTTTATAACATCTGTTTCATAGTATATACTATATTATAAAGCTTCCTATGGAGGGCTTCTTCGACTTAATGATTAATTATCATGTCGCTAATATTCTTATTGTTTTTGAAACCCATATCTGTTTTAGATTTAAATATTTGTTTGGCAATCGGATCTTTCCGAATTATATACCAGAATTTTGTTATAATCTTTTTAAGATATTCAGCATTGTAATGATACGTTGTAATGAACATATTTCTGCCTGTTATTAGGTCTTTCAACCTTTCAGGTGAAAGACCTATAGGGTTTGTTCTGATTATTATTATTAGGTCTTTCAACCTTTCTGTTGAAAGACCTATTGTATTTGTTCTGATTATTAGGTCTTTCAACCTTTCTGTTGAAAGACCTATTGTATTTGTTCTGATTATTAGGTCTTTCAACCTTTCTGTTGAAAGACCTATTGTATTTGTTCTGATTATTAGGTCTTTCCACCTTTCCGTGGAAAGACCTATTGGATTTCTTCTGATTATTATTATTATTAGGTCTTTCAACCTTTCTGTTGAAAGACCTATTGTATTTGTTCTGATTATTATTATTATTATTATTATTATTATTTTTTTTTTTTTTTTTCTTCCGCCAACTTTTTTTTCCTTCGCTGTTTTTTTGTTTCACAAGATGTCGCTTAGATATTTGGTATATGATATCGAACAGTTGATGCGCTTCTGAAACTGACACCGCGTAACAAAAACCTTTACCTTGTAAGAGTTATCTCCCCAAACACTGTTTTTCTTGTGGCCACTACTACTTCGCAACCGTATAAGAAACCGACAAATTTATTTTTCCAAATTGCTCGTTATATCCTTAGGATGTTCTGTTTCATTTCAACCGAAGCTATCCGGAGACTCCATATGAGAGTTATCCCCCCTTTTATATATGATATCAGTGATATGCATTTCTAACTGGTAAACTATAAGTGATAGAGACCTAGGGTCTTTTGATTTAAGATCCTTGGTCCAAAAAAATGAAAAATTAGGTCAAGGTCAAAGGTCAAGGTCAAATTCTCAATTTTGATTTTGGCTTATTTTCACTTATTTTCATTAACCTTATAAGATATCGACAAATTATTTTTACTAAATTGTTAGTTGCGACATGTCGTAACTTATGAATTTTGGTTGCAAGGGTGGGTAGACAATAAACGGGAGTTTTCGCCCCTCTTATATTTAGAATTATGCGTAAAGTGATATTACTCATGAACCATACATATTAAGGAACTAGTGTCTTTTGATTCGAGATGTTTAGTCTATGACCTTGAAATTGAGGTCAAGGTCAAAGGTTAATTGGACGTTCTAGATTTTGACCTTTGCTTTAAATTCATATTTATACATCATAAAGCCATAGGAACAGACATTTTCAACTGAATTTTAATATTTTCATATCAAAATAGATCTTTATTAGTTGAAAGACCTTCAATTGTTCTTTGAACAATTAGTTTTTAATTATTATTATTTTTTTTTTTTTTTTTTTCTTCCGCCAACTTTTTTTTCCTTCGCTGTTTTTTTGTTTCACAAGATGTCGCTTAGATATTTGGTATATGATATCGAACAGTTAATGCGCTTCTGAAACTGACACCGCGTAACAAAAACCTTTACCTTGTAAGAGTTATCTCCCCAAACACTGTTTTTCTTGTGGCCACTACTACTTCGCAACCGTATAAGAAACCGACAAATTTATTTTTCCAAATTGCTCGTTATATCCTTAGGATGTTCTGTTTCATTTCAACGGAAGCTATCTGGAGACTCCATATGAGAGTTATCCCCCCTTTTATATATGATATCAGTGATATGCATTTCTAACTGGTAAACTATAAGTGATAGAGACCTAGGGTCTTTTGATTTAAGATCCTTGGTCCAAAAAAAAGAAAATTAGGTCAAGGTCAAAGGTCAAGGTCAAATTCTTAATTTTGATTTTGGCTTATTTTCACCTTTTTTCATTAATTTTATAAGATATCGACAATTTTTTTTTACTAAATTGTTAGTTGCGACATGTCGTAACTTATAAATTTTGGTTGCGAGGGTGCGTCAACAATAAAAGGGAGTTTTCGCCCCTCTTATATTAAGAATTATGCGTAAAGTGATTTTACTCATGAACCATACATATTAAGGAACTAGTGTCTTTTTATTTGAGATGTTTAGTCTATGACCTTGAAATTGAGGTCAAGGTCATAGGTTAATTGGACGTTCTAGATTTTGACCTTTGCTTAAAATTCATATTTATACATCATTAAGCCATAGGAACTGACATTTTCAACTGAATTTTAATATTTTCATATCTAAATAGATCCTTATTGGTTGAAAGACCTTCAATTGTTCTTTGAACAATTGGTTTTTAATTATTATTATTATTTTTTTTTTTTTTTTTCTTCCGCCAACTTTTTTTTCCTTCGCTGTTTTTTTGTTTCACAAGATGTCGCTTAGATATTTGGTATATGATATCGAACAGTTAATGCGCTTCTGAAACTGACACCGCGTAACAAAAACCTTTACCTTGTAAGAGTTATCTCCCCAAACACTGTTTTTCTTGTGGCCACTACTACTTCGCAACCGTATAAGAAACCGACAAATTTATTTTTCCAAATTGCTCGTTATATCCTTAGGATGTTCTGTTTCATTTCAACGGAAGCTATCCGGAGACTCCATATGAGAGTTATCCCCCCTTTTATATATGATATCAGTGATATGCATTTCTAACTGGTAAACTATAAGTGATAGAGACCTAGGGTCTTTTGATTTAAGATCCTTGGTAAAAAAAAATGAAAATTAGGTCAAGGTCAAAGGTCAAGGTCAAATTCTTAATTTTGATTTTGGCTTATTTTCACCTTTTTTCATTAACCTTATAAGATATCGACAATTTTTTGTTACTAAATTGTTAGTTGCGACATGTCGTAACTTATAAATTTTGGTTGCGAGGGTGCGTAAACAATAAAAGGGAATTTTCGCCCCTCTTATATTAAGAATTATGCGTAAAGTGATTTTACTCATGAACCATACATATTAAGGAACTAGTGTCTTTTTATTTGAGATGTTTAGTCTATGACCTTGAAATTGAGGTCAAGGTCATAGGTTAATTGGACGTTCTAGATTTTGACCTTTGCTTAAAATTCATATTTATACATCATTAAGCCATAGGAACTGACATTTTCAACTGAATTTTAATATTTTCATATCTAAATAGATCCTCATATGGTATCGTATTGGTTGAAAGACCTTCAATTGTTCTTTGAACAATTGGTTTTTAATTATTATTATTATTATTATTATTATTATTTTTTTTTTTTTTTTCTTCCGCCAACTTTTTTTTCCTTCGCTGTTTTTTTGTTTCACAAGATGTCGCTTAGATATTTGATATATGATATCGAACAGTTAATGCGCTTCTGAAACTGACACCGCGTAACAAAAACCTTTACCTTGTAAGAGTTATCTCCCCAAACACTGTTTTTCTTGTGGCCACTACTACTTCGCAACCGTATAAGAAACCGACAAATTTATTTTTCCAAATTGCTCGTTATATCCTTAGGATGTTCTGTTTCATTTCAACGGAAGCTATCCGGAGACTCCATATGAGAGTTATCCCCCCTTTTATATATGATATCAGTGATATGCATTTCTAACTGGTAAACTATAAGTGATAGAGACCTAGGGTTTTTTGATTTAAGATCCTTGGTCCAAAAAAATGAAAATTAGGTCAAGGTCAAAGGTCAAGGTCAAATTCTTAATTTTGATTTTGGCTTATTTTCACCTTTTTTCATTAACCTTATAAGATATCGACAATTTTTTTTTACTAAATTGTTAGTTGCGACATGCCGTAACTTATAAATTTTGGTTGTGAGGGTGCATAAACTAAAAAAGGGAGATTTCGCCCCTCTTATATTAAGAATTATGCGTAAAGTGATTTTACTCATGAACCATACATATTAAGGAACTAGTGTCTTTTTATTTGAGATGTTTAGTCTATGACCTTGAAATTGAGGTCAAGGTCATAGGTTAATTGGACGTTCTAGATTTTGACCTTTGCTTAAAATTCATATTTATACATCATTAAGCCATAGGAACTGACATTTTCAACTGAATTTTAATATTTTCATATCTAAATAGATCCTTATTGGTTGAAAGACCTTCAATTGTTCTTTGAACAATTGGTTTTTAATTATTAGGTCTTTCAACCTTTCAGTTGAAAGACCTATAGGGTTTGTTCTGATTATTATTATTATTATTTTTTTTTTTTTTTTTCTTCCGCCAACTTTTTTTTCCTTCGCTGTTTTTTTCTTTCACAAGATATCGCTTAGATATAAGGTAAATGATATCGAACAGTTAATACGCTTCTGAAACTGACACCGCGTAACAAAAAACTTTACCTTGTAAGAGTTATCTCCCCGAACACTGTTTTTCTTGTGTCCTCTAAGGCTTCGCAACCGTATAAGAAACCGACAAATTTATTTTTCAAAATTGCTCGTTATATCCTCAGGATGTTCTGTTTCATTTTGACCGAAGCTATCCGGAGACTCCATATGAGAGTTATCCCCCCTTTTATAGATGATATAAGTGATTTGCATTTCTAACTGGTAAACCATAAGTGATACAGACCTAGGGTCTTTTGATTTAAGATCCTTGGTCCAAAAAAATGAAAATTAGGTCAAAGTCAAAGGTCAAGGTCAAATTCTTAATTTTGATTTTGGCTTATTTTCAACTTTTTTCATTAACCTTATAAGATATCGACAATTTTTTTTTACTAAATTGTTAGTTGCGACATGTCGTAACTTATAAATTTTGGTTGCGAGGGTGCGTAAACAATAAAAGGGAGTTTTCGCCCCTCTTATATTAAGAATTATGCATAAAGTGATTTTACTCATGAACCATACATATTAAGGAACTAGTGTCTTTTTATTTGAGATGTTTAGTCTATGACCTTGAAATTGAGGTCAAGGTCATAGGTTAATTGGACGTTCTAGATTTTGACCTTTGCTTGAAATTCATATTTATACATCATTAAGCCATAGGAACTGACATTTTCAACTGAATCTTAATATTTTCATATCAAAATAGATCCTTATTGGTTGAAAGACCTTCAATTGTTCTTTGAACAATTGGTTTTTAATTATTATTATTATTATTATTTTTTTTTTTTTTTTTTTTCTTCCGCCAACTTTTTTTTCCTTCGCTGTTTTTTTGTTTCACAAGATGTCGCTTAGATATTTGGTATATGATATCGAACAGTTAATGCGCTTCTGAAACTGACACCGCGTAACAAAAACCTTTACCTTGTAAGAGTTATCTCCCCAAACACTGTTTTTCTTGTGGCCACTACTACTTCGCAACCGTATAAGAAACCGACAAATTTATTTTTCCAAATTGCTCGTTATATCCTTAGGATGTTCTGTTTTATTTCAACGGAAGCTATCCGGAGACTCCATATGAGAGTTATCCCCCCTTTTATATATGATATCAGTGATATGCATTTCTAACAGGTAAACTATAAGTGATAGAGACCTAGGGTCTTTTGATTTAAGATCCTTGGTCCAAAAAAATGAAAATTAGGTCAAGGTCAAAGGTCAAGGTCAAATTCTTAATTTTGATTTTGGCTTATTTTCACCTTTTTTCATTAACCTTATAAGATATGGACAATTTCTTTTTACTAAATTGTTAGTTGCGACATGTCGTAACTTATAAATTTTGGTTGCGAGGGTGCGTAAACAATAAAAGGGAGTTTTCGCCCCTCTTATATTAAGAATTATGCGTAAAGTGATTTTACTCATGAACCATACATATTAAGGAACTAGTGTCTTTTTATTTGAGATGTTTAGTCTATGACCTTGAAATTGAGGTCAAGGTCATAGGTAAATTGGACGTTCTAGATTTTGACCTTTGCTTAAAATTCATATTTATACATCATTAAGCCATAGGAACTGACATTTTCAACTGAATTTTAATATTTTCATATCTAAATAGACCCTTATTGGTTGAAAGACCTTCAATTGTTCTTTGAACAATTGGTTTTTAATTATTATTATTTTTTTTTTTTTCTTCCGCCAACTTTTTTTTCCTTCGCTGTTTTTTTGTTTCACAAGATATCGCTTAGATATAAGGTAAATGATATCGAACAGTTGATACGCTTCTGAAACTGACACCGCGTAACAAAAAACTTTACCTTGTAAGAGTTATCTCCCCGAACACTGTTTTTCTTGTGGCCACTACTCCTTCTCGACCGTATAAGAAACCGACAAATTTATTTATCCAAATTGCTCGTTATATCCTTAGGATGTTCTGTTTCATTTCAACCGAAGCTATCCGGAGACTCCATATGATAGTTCTCCCCCCTTTTATATATGATATCAGTGATATGCATTTCTAACTGGTAAACTATAAGTGATAGAGACCTAGGGTCTTTTGATTTAAGATCCTTGGTCCAAAAAAATGAAAATTAGGTCAAGGTCAAAGGTCAAGGTCAAATTCTAAATTTTGATTTTGGCTTATTTTCACTTACTCTCATTAACTTTATAAGATTTCGACAAATTCTTTTTACTAAATTGTTAGTTGCGACATGTCGTAACTTAAAATTTTTGATTGGAAGGGTGCGTAGACAATAAACGGGAGTTTTTGCCCCTCTTATATTTAGAATTATGCGTAAAGTGATATTACTCATGAACCATACATACTACTGACCTAGGGTCTTTTGATTTGGGATCCTTGGTTTATGACCTTGAAATTGGGGTCAAGGTCATAGGTTAATTGGACGTTCTAGATTTTGACCTTTGCTCCAAATTCATATTTTCATATCATAAAGCCATAGCAACTGACATTTTCAACTGAATCTTAATATTTTCATATCAAAATAGATCCTTATTGGTTGAAAGACCTTCAATTGTTCTTTGAACAATTGGTTTTTAATTTTATTCTTATTTTGTTTCTTCCGAAGTTTTAACTGTCTGTCTTCGTGACGAATTTTGTGCAATATTTGACTGACGATTTTTTTCGTGTATCCCCGTCTAGATAATTTATCTATAAACAGTTTAATACGTTTATCAAATTCGTTCTTATTGCTAGTGTTTCTTAAAATTCTAGTCCCTTCTCCTTTATTAAAAGATGAGAAGCAAGTAGGAGCATGACTTGAGCTTCTATGTAAATACTGAAATTTTTCAGTAGGTTTGGTGTTACAGTTTACATGCAGTATTCCAGATGCACTAAACCGTTTACCTTTATATAATACCACATCTAAGAATTTCATAGTATGAGTATTTATTTCAAAAGTAAATTTCAGCAGGTTATGTTTCTTATTTGCTATTTCAAATAGTTGTTTAATTTGCTCACTGTTTCCATTAAATATAATAAAGCCATCATCTCTCATTCGTTTACAAAATTTGATATTATCTTTGTATGGATATTGTTCTATAATATTATTTATATGGTCAAATATAGCAATATCAGATATTTCCGGGGAAGCAACTCCGCCCATTGAAACGCCAACGATTTGTTTATATGCGTTTTCATTAAAAGTAAATTCATTTTTTGTCAGTAAAATACTAAGAATATCAAGAAGACTTTCTGTAGATGGTCTTTTAATTTCATATTCTAGATTTACATTGTCTTTCAGCGTATTTTCTATAGCCGTATTAATTTCATTGATCATAAGATTAGTACATAGCGATGTTATATCATATGAAACAAGTAAATCACTCTGTTTCGTGTGAGTATTTTCTATGTATCTGATAAAATCGCTAGTATCTGATAGATATGTATCTTGTGTCTTCACCAGTGGAAGAAGAAAATAATCTAGGTATTTTCCAATATTTAATAATGGTCCCGAGCATTGACTAATAATGAGGGGGGGGGGGGGGGGGGCAAGGGGGTTCCCAATAACAGCAAAACAGCAAATTGATTTGGCTTATAACAGATAACAGTGAATTAAAATGGACAAAACAGATAACAGTAAATGAAATATTAAAATATAAGTCGGTCCTTGACAAATCAAGTATTTCTTATTATAGGTATAATCCTTTGTAATGAATTCCATTGTCTATGAACATGGTTTTTAGAATTATGTATCTAGAATGTGTTAACTACTCAATATACTATACATATTATTTTTATACGCTCGTTTACGGGACGTATTTTGGTATACTGTCGTCCGTCCGTTGTCAACAAGTCAGACCTTTACTCAAACTCTCTTAAACCAATCTGCATAAAACTTTGGAAAATTGTTTATATCTATTGACGTGAGCTCCCTTTCGTTTATTATAAATTTTAGAATTTAAGTTTCTGAGTAATGGGGTTTTATTCAATAAAAATGATGTTTTTTTCAGTTTTCTGATATCTTAAAAATCCTTTCACAAATTTGCAAGGAATTTTTGTGAATTGTTTATAACTATTGACATGAGTTCCCTATCAATTTTTACAAATTTTAGATTTTATGTTTCCGAGTTAAGGGGTTTTATTAATTCAAAGGTAATCCTCCAGTTTTCGGACATTAACACAAAAACCTTTTCAGCAGTTCTCATGAAACTGTTTGATGAATTGTTTATATCTATTGTTGTTAGCGCCCTTTTCGATTTTTATTAATTTTCGATTTTATGTTATTGAGTTAAGGGGTTTCATTCATTTAAAAAGGTGGTATTTTACAGTTTTCGGACAATAACTCAAAAATGTTTTTAGCATTTTTCATGAAACTTTGGTGTATTGTTTATATATATTGACTAAAGCTCCCTTTCGATTTTTATAAATATCTGATTTGACATTGAAAAGTTATTGAATATTTCAAAAATTTATTCCACTATTTTCTAATTTTCTAATCAGGTTTTTGATTGTACCAAGTGTACTAGTAAGTAGAATACATAGTTAAGTAGGGGAACAAAATTGGCTTGAAGACGAAATAAATATTTGTAATGATCATGAGCTATGTGCAGCTTCGGAACCCAATACATGGTTGGAACTTTCATTGTACAATGTATTTGGTTCTGCTTTGAAAAGAATCACAGAGCTGAGTCTATGTACCATATAATAAAAAAGGTTAACTGGTTGTAAGGACCTAGTCCTTAATTGAGAATCTCAGATCCTTGTCAGACATTCCAGGCCATATGTTTTCCTTTTTGTCATATTAAGAATTGTTCTAATTTATTTTGTTCGTACGGGAAACAAGGAACATTATCATCATACAAAAAAAAAGATAATTCTAAATACATGTTCCAAAAAAATGGAATTTATTACAAAGGATAATCATAAGATATACTGGAATTGTCATGGACCTCACTTCTGTGCTCAGCTTCTGTGATGGGTATATGTTAATGGAATCCTTCTCCGAATACGGGATCAACATATTAGTAGTAGTAGACCCCAATGTCCAATGATCTTCAATTTCTAGTGAATATTGGCTGTCAAAAAAATGCTAACATTCCAATTTTCAATAACAGTTAACAACAAATACATTATCACAATAACAGATAACAAAAAAACTAAACGCCCAATAACAACTAACAAAGAATAAGACAATAACAGCTAACAGCAAATACATTTTCAGAATAACGGATAACAAAGAATTAAATTGCCCCATAACAGCATAACAGTTAAACCCCTTGCCCCCTAAATAATCGGTCGACCTGGTACATGTACTTTTTCTTTATTCATACATTTGTTTTGGTACATTTCTAATGTTTCCGTACTAAGTTTGTGAAGCTTAGGAAGGAAGTAGGTTTTCGGAGGTTTAAAAGTTTTACCTTTTTCTCGTAAGAATTTGAAACACATTTCGTCTATTTCATCATTTTCTTTCATACGGTATATCAATTTATTGACTATTTTTCTGGTGTTTTCTATGTCAATATTTATTATTTTAGTATAGTGAATACCGTCATTTAATTGGGATTCGCCTTCAGTAAGATAGTCACGTTTATTCTGTATTACAGTCGTGTTATTTTTATCGGCTTTATGAATACATATAGTATTGTCGATTTTTAATTTCTTTATGCATTCACGTTCCGATTTAGACATATTGTATTTAATCGTCGGCATATAATTTGATAATTCGTGTATTGTGTAGAAAATGTATTTTCTATTGAATTATCGCCAATGATTGGAACTTGAAAATTAGACTTAATTTTGAGGGTGGTTTTTAGTTGCCATGCGTATATTAGTACCGAAATAATATTTAAGTCGCAGCGACCTCTCAAATGATTGAAAATCTTTTATCAATTGTCTGTGGTTACATTTGTTTGTAGGAACAAATTTTAAACCTTTTGCTATAACTTTTTCAGTTATATCTCTTTTAGATAGGTTTAGGACGAACTCTTTATGAAAGTTAAGGTCCTGTTTCTTATTTTCCATAGCAAGATTTTGTTTAAATCTTATATGCTTATTCTTTGGTTTATTTCTATAATATCTTCTAGTATGACCCATGATTATCGATGGTGTCAGTGATCAATGGCAAAATTGCGCTTAGTTTAAGTAAAGGTCATTATTAGAGCCTTATGTAAATTGAATGGTATATGATAATTATTACGGCAGCCAATCGAATTCTTCGATTTAGGAATAAAGGCGTAACCAGTGGTAGATAGGCATCCGCTTTTTATTTCTGTATTGGTGTTGTTATTTATATTTCCTTAGGAATATTAGCTAGTGACTTATGTTAATTTTCACTGCTATGCATTTCATTTGTATTTATTAGAACACTATTTGTAGTTTTATAAATTGACCATGAGTTGCTTCCCCGGAAATATCTGATATTGCTATATTTGACCATATAAATAATAGTATAGAACAATATCCATACAAAGATAATATCAAATTTCGTAAACGAATGAGAGATGATGGCTTTATTATATTTAATGGAAGCAGTGAGCATATTAAACAACTATTTGAAATAGCAAATAAGAAACATAACCTGCTGAAATTTACTTTTGAAATAAATACTCATACTATGAAATTCTTAGATGTGGTATTATATAAAGGTAAACGGTTTAGTGCATCTGGAATACTGCATGTAAACTGTTACACCAAACCGGCTGAGACATTTCAGTATTTACATAGAAGCTCAAGTCATGCTCCTACTTGCTTCTCATCTTTTATTAAAGGAGAAGAGACTATAATTTTAAGTAACACTAGCAATAAGAACGAATTTGATAAACGTATTAAACTGTTTATAGATAAATTATCTAGACGGGGATACACGAAAAAAATCGTCAGTCAAATATTGCACAAAATTCGTCACGAAGACAGACAGTTAAAACTTCGGAAGAAACATAATAAGAATAAAATAATAGGCAGAAATATGTTCATTACAACATATCATTACAATGCTGAATATCTTAAAAAGATTATAACAAAATTCTGGTATATAATTCGGAAAGATCCGATTGCCAAACAAATATTTAAATCTAAACCAGATATGGGTTTCAAAAACAATAAGAATATTAGCGACATGATAATTAATCATTAAGTCGAAGAAGCCTTCCATAGGAAGCTTTATAATATAGTATATACTATGAAACAGATGTAATAAAGACGTGACACCGATTTATTTCAATAGATCACGTATCTGAGATAACCGACGGTTTCTTATTTGTCCATGTTTTTACCCGGCAGGGTACCTACACATGTTTCTTCAAATGCTAAACATGAAGACTTTTGTATTATATTATATAAATGATAAAACAAACACGCCAGTATACCCTGGAGTTAACAATATGATATTGATCAATAATATTTCTACAATATCCCGTGTAGACGCATGTTGAAGTAATTAGTGATAAAAATAAAGACAATAAGTCTCTTCATAAATTAAACAAAAGTGCTGATCAACTTGGTCAGTTTTTTCAGACTAGCTATAACGTAGACCTATATGCACGTGTAGTCAATAAATTAAAAAAATCTGTTATGAAACAGACACACATCTATCTATGATACTAGATACGAAATAAATATATAAATATTGATACCATACCATGAAAAAGTAGGTTTATGGTCAATTTATAAAACAATCTGGGATTATTTTATCAATTGTCGGGTATTATTTTTCTTTTACTGTTTTCTCGTATTTATTAATTTGTTTGTTTATTTTTTCTTGTCATAGTGAGTATGAATTTTGAAATCTTTATTAAGTCTTTCCACTTTTCTGTGGAAAGACTTATTGTTTTTCTTCTGATTATTATTATTAAGTCTTTCCACTTTTCTGTGGAAAGACTTATTGTTTTTGTTCTGATTATTATTTTTTTTTTTTCTTCCGCCAAATTTTGTTCTTGCGCAAAATGTTTGTTTCGCAATATGTCGCTTAGATATTTCTCATATGGTATCGTTTAGTTTATTCGCTTTTAAATTTCACCCTGCTAAGGCGAACCATTTTCTATGTAAGAGTTATCTCCCATTTCACTGTTTATCCTCTGTGTGCATCTCCTTCGTAACAAAACAAGATAGCGACAAAATTCTTTTTACAAATTGTTCGTTACATCCTCAGTAATTTTTGGCGTATTTGGATCGAAGCGATTCGATGAAATTTTATAGGAGTTATCTACCTTTACAAAATAAATTTGTCGGTATGTTTATTTAACTCATAAACAGTTAACCGTATAACCCTAGAATGATTTTATTTGAGTCCCCTAGGTCCTTACTTAGAAAATGAGGTCAAGGTCAAAGGTCAAGGTCAAGTTCTCAATTGTGACTTTTGCTTGTTTTTGCATTTTCTCTCACACTTTGAAAGATACATATAAAAGAACAAGTGCAAAATGTCAGCTTTATTGTAGTGAAGATATGCTACAATTAGTCTTATACAATTAAATGGCATCTTATAGGAGTTGATGCCCCTGAAATGTCTTGATATGAGGTTATTTGATAATAACTTCAATTAAGTTCATTATAAAGACATTTGACCTTATACAAAAGGTTAAGTGACAAATGACCTTGAAAAATGGCTACCGGAAGTGACCTTGGGAAAACCGGAAGTAGCTTTTTTTGCAATTTTTTCACATAAAAGTACTCAGAATCCATATATTTTGTCATAAAGATACATGAACAGATAACTGAAGACTAAAAATGACTTCCAACAAACCGGAAGTGGCCAATTATCTCCCATTCTACATTCAAAAGTATATAGAAACTATATATTTTTGGAATCAGTGTGAAAGAAGCTATCATATGAGACCGGATGTGACATTCATTTCACCGGAAGTAGCATATTATCTCCCTTATATCACTGAAAAAGATAATTTAACCATTATTTATCGCATCAGTATGAAGAAACTACCTTCTTATCCAAATTTCTTTGGTGTGGAAAGACTTTCAATTGTTCTCTGAACAACTTTTCTGTGGAAAGCCTATTGTATTTGTGCTGATTATTATTATTATTATTTTTTTATTTTTTTTCTTCCGCCAAATTTTGTTCTTGCGATAAATGTTTGTTTCGCAATATCGCTTATATTTTTTTCATATTGTATCGTATAGTTTATGCGCTTTTAAATTTCACCCTGCTAAGCCGAACCATTTTCTTTGTAAGAGTTATCTCCCTATTCACTGTTTGTCATGTGTGTGCATCTCCTTCGTAACAAAATAAGAAAGCGACAAAATTCTTTTTACAAATTGTTCGTTACATCCTCAGGAATTTTTGGCTAATTTGGATCGAAGCGATTCGATGAAATTTTATAGGAGTTATGTACCTTTACGGAATAAATTTGTCGGTATGTTTTTTTAACTCATAAACCTTTAACCGTATAACCCTGGAATGTTTTTATTTGAGTCCCCTGATTCCTAACTTAGAAAATTAGGTCAAGGTCAAAGGTCAAGGTCATATTTTAGATTTTCACATGTCTTTGATTTCCCTATAACTCTTGAACGGTTATAGATACAAAAAAAATAAGCAGTGAAAAATGCTTGGTACTTCAAGGGGCAACTTTTTTTACATTATGACTATATTGATTTTACCATCATGTAAGGGACATAACTCCCATCGATGGTTTTTAAAAAGCCATTTTTAGGCAAAACTCTTAAACAAAAGGTCCTTGACCCATAGGGTCTTTTGCAATGACCTTGTGGAGCAATGACCTTGACGAAGGTTACAAGGTCAAGGTCATCAAATTATGTGGTTTTGGCACTATTTAAACAGTTTTATGTGTGTTTGAATTTCAACCAACCAACCAACCAACCAACCAACCAACCAATCAATCAATCAATCAATCAATGTTTCCGTTTCATGTGTTTGATACGGGATTCAAGGTCTCTTTTTTTTCGCTTGTTTTAATTGAGCCTATCAAACGTGTTTAACCAACATGTTTAACCAATATGTTTAACCAATGTGTTTAACCAACATGTTTAACCAACGTGTTTAACCAACCAACCAACCAACCAACCAACCAACCAACCAATCAATCAATCAATTAATGTTTCCGTTTCATGTGTGAAATACGGGATCCAAGATGGTTTTTTTTTCGCTTGTTTAAATTGAGCCTATCCAACGTGTTTAACCAGCCAACGTGTTTAACCAATATGTTTAACCAACGTGTTTAACCAACATGTTTAACCAACGTGTTTAACCAACCAACCAACCAATCAATCAATCAATGCATGTTTCCGTTTCATGCGTTAAATACGGGATCCAATTTTGAGCCTATCCAATGCGTTTAACCAACGTGTTTAAGCAACATGTTTAAGCAACGTGTTTAACCAACCAACCAACCAACCAACTAATCAACCAACCAACCAATCAATCAATCAATCAATCAATCAATCAATCAATCATGATCATGATCAATAAATCATGTTTCATGAAAAATCGAAATTCAATATTGTTCTTGCGTCACTTCTGAAAAAAAATCCACATGTACTCTGAAACTACAAGTACAATCGACCTCAAAATTTGCAGTCAGCAGGGCATACATGTACTGAAAGTTTATAAAAAAACTTGGTGCAGATATCTCTCAAAGCATTTCCTAGACAAAAGAAATGGCAATGCTGTAAAAATCGCTTGCTAGGTCCGTAAATCTCAGTAAAAACCTACAATAAAATGTCCGCTCCGAGATTGAAATACTAATCTGTGTTACAAACAGGTGCTGAAAAATGTACAATATCAGAAAATAATCAATAAATGTGTTTTAAAGTTACACCGGATCAATTAAATCCAAAACATGCACTGCTTGTGAACTGTCATCAAATGTCAATTTCCTACAATGACAAAAGAAATTACATTGTGTGCATTCCGTCTCTATACATGTTGTCTGTTTAAGGTCCCCACCTAAAAAGAAATAAAAAGACTATCTTTTCGTTATTATAAACCCGTGTCACGTGATGTGGCGCGCGCGCTGTACCTAAAATAAAAGAAAAACTTTCCAAACTAAACATGAAACTTCTCCGGTAACAATAATATAGACCCCATACAGAAACAAACAAACAAGCAAACAATCAATCAAACAAACAAACAAACAACCCCACCCCCCTAAATTCAAATAATTCTAAAGGGGGAAAGACCACCTACAATTGCTTTTTTAAAGCAATTGATTTATATTGTAAAAAACCTTTTTAACCATTCTGTTCCGTTAATAAAAAAATTAAAAAAAAAAATTCCCGAAACCCCTTTTTTGCCCCCCCCCTTTTTTTTTTAACCCTCCACTTACAACTGAATGTAGGTTGTGTGCTATCTATCCTATCAACGTAAAACGAACGACAACTCCAGTTTTTTTCCAGATTATTAGGTCTTTCCACTTTTCTGTGGAAAGTCCTATTGTATTTGTTCTGATTATTATTATTATTAGGTCTTTCAACCTTTCAGTTGAAAGACCTATAGGGTTTGTTCTGATTATTAGGTCTTTCAACCTTTCAGGTGAAAGACCTATTGTATTCTTTCTGATTATTATTAGGTCTTTCAACCTTTCAGGTGAAAGACCTATAGGGTTTGTTCTGATTATTATTATTATTATTATTAGGTCTTTCAACCTTTCAGGTGAAAGACCTATAGGGTTTGTTCTGATTATTATTATTAGGTCTTTCCACCTTTCCGTGGAAAGACCTATAGGTTTTGTTCTGATTATTATTATTATTTTTTTTTTCTTCCGCCTAAATTTTTTTCTTGCGTAGTATTGATGTTTCAAAAGATGTCGCTTAGATATTTGGAATATGATGTCGTATAGTTTATATGCTTTGAAAATTTACAACTGCGTAACAAAAAACTTTACGTTGTAAGAGTTATCTCCCCAAACACTGTTTTTCTTGTGGCCACTACTCCTTCGCAACCGTAAAAGATAACGACAAATTTATTTTACCAAATTGCTCGTTACATCTTCAGGATTAGGCAATTCATTTGGACCGAAGCTTTCCAGGGACTCCATATGAGAGTTATTTCCCCTTATGTATTTGATATAAGTGATTTGCATTTCTAACTGGTAAACCATAAGTTATAGAGACCTAGGGTCTTTTGATTTGAGATCCTTGGTCCAAAAAAATTAAAATTAGGTCAAGGTCAAAGGTCAAGGTCATATTTAAAATTTTTATTTTGGCTTATTTTTACTAATTTTCAAAACCTTATAAGATATCGACAAAATATTTTTACTAAATTGATAGTTGCGACATGTTGTAACTTATAAATTTTGGTTGGAAGGGTGCGTACACAATAAATGAAAGTTTTCGCCCATCTTATATTTAAAATCATGCCTAAAGTGATATAACTCATTTACCATACATATTACAGACCTAGGGTCTTTTTATTTGAGGTTCATGGTTGGTGACCTTGAAATTGAGGTCAAGGTCAAAGGTTAATAGGACGTTCTAGATTTTGACCTTTGCTTTAAATTCATATTTATACATTATAGAGTCATAGGAACTGACATTTTAGATTGATTTTTAATATTTTGATAATAAAATAGATCTTTACTTGTGGAAAGACCTTCAATTGTTCTTTGAACAATTGGTTTTTAATTATTATTATTTTTTTTTTTTTCTTCCGCCAACTTTTTTTTCCTTCGCTGTTTTTTTATTTCACAAAATATCGCTTAGATATAAGGTAAATGATATCGAACAGTTAATACGCTTCTGAAACTGACACCGGGTAACAAAAAACTTTACCTTGTAAGAGTTATCTCCCCGAACACTGTTTTTCTTGTGGCCACTAAGGCTTCGCAACCGTATAAGAAACCGACAAATTTATTTTTCCAAATTGCTCGTTATATCCTTAGGATGTTCTGTTTCATTTCAACCGAAGCTATCCGGAGACTCCATATGAGAGTTATCCCCCCTTTTATATATGATATCAGTGATATGCATTTCTAACTGGTAAACTATAAGTGATAGAGACCTAGGGTCTTTTGATTTAAGATCCTTGGTCCAAAAAAATGAAAATTAGGTCAAGGTCAAAGGTCAAGGTCAAATTCTAAATTTTGATTTTGGCTTATTTTCACTTATTCTCATTAACTTTATAAGATTTCGACAAATTCTTTTTACTAAATTGTTAGTTGCGACATGTCGTAACTTAAAATTTTTGATTGAGAGGGTGCGTAGACAATAAACGGGAGTTTTTGCCCCTCTTATATGTAGAATTATGCATAAAGTGATATTACTCATGAACCATACATACTACTGACCTAGGGTCTTTTGATTTGGGATCCTTGGTTTATGACCTTGAAATAAGGGTCAAGGTCATAGGTTAATTGGACGTTCTAGATTTTGACCTTTGCTCAAAATTCATATTTTCATATCATAAAGCCATAGCAACTGACATTTTCAACTGAATCTTAATATTTTCATATCAAAATAGATCCTTATTGGTTGAAAGACCTTCAATTGTTCTTTGAACAATTGGTTTTTAATTATTATTATTATTTTTATTTTTTTTCTTCCGCCAACTTTTTTTTCCTTCGCTGTTTTTTTGTTTCACAAGATGTCGCTTAGATATTTGGTATATGATATCGAACAGTTAATGCGCTTTTGAAACTGACACCGCGTAACAAAAACCTTTACCTTGTAAGAGTTATCTCCCCGAACACTGATTTTCTTGTGGCCACTAAGGCTTCGCAACCGTATAAGAAACCGACAAATTTATTTTTTCAAATTGCTCGTTATATCCTCAGGATGTTCTGTTTTATTTTGACCGAAGCTATCCGGAGACTGCATATGAGAGTTATCCCCCCTTTTATATATGATATCAGTGATATGCATTTCTAACTGGTAAACCATAAGTGATAGAGACCTAGGGTCTTTTGATTTAAGATCCTTGGTCCAAAAAAATGAAAATTAGGTCAAGGTCAAAGGTCAAGGTCAAATTCTAAATTTTGATTTTGGCTTATTTTCACTTATTCTCGTTAACTTTATAAGATTTCGACAAATTCTTTTTACTAAATTGTTAGTTGGGACATGTCGTAACTTAAAATTTTTGATTGGAAGGGTGCGTAGACAATAAACGGGAGTTTTTGCCCCTCTTATATTTAGAATTATGCATAAAGTGATATTACTCATGAACCATACATACTACTGACCTAGGGTCTTTTGATTTGGGATCCTTGGTTTATGACCTTGAAATTGGGGTCAAGGTCATAGGTTAATTGGACGTTCTAGATTTTGACCTTTGCTCGAAATTCATATTTTCATATCATAAAGCCATAGCAACTGACATTTTCAACTGAATCTTAATATTTTCATATCAAAATAGATCCTTATTGGTTGAAAGACCTTCAATTGTTCTTTGAACAATTGGTTTTTAATTATTATTATTATTATTTTTTTTTTTTTTTTTTTTCTTCCGCCAACTTTTTTTTCCTTCGCTGTTTTTTTGTTTCACAAGATGTCGCTTAGATATATGGTATATGATATCGAACAGTTCATACGCTTTTGAAACCGACACCGTGTAACAATAAACTTTACGTTGTAAGAGTTATCTCCCCAAACACTGTTTTTCTTGTGGCCACTTCTACTTCGCAACCGTATAAGAAACCGACAAATTTATTTTTCCAAATTGCTTGTTATATCCTTAGGATGTTCTGTTTCATTTCAACAGAAGCTATCCGGAGACTCCATATGAGAGTTATCCCCCCTTTTATATATGATATCAGTGATATGCATTTCTAACTGGTAAACTATAAGTGATAGAGACCTAGGTTCTTTTGATTTAAGATCCTTGGTCCAAAAAAATGAAAATTAGGTCAAGGTCAAAGGTCAAGGTCAAATTCTTAATTTTGATTTTGGCTTATTTTCACCTTTTTTCATTAACCTTATAAGATATCGACAATTTTTTTTTACTGAATTGTTAGTTGCGACATGTCGTAACTTATAAATTTTGGTTGCGAGGGTGCGTAAACAATAAAAGGGAGTTTTCGCCCCTCTTATATTAAGAATTATGCGTAAAGTGATTTTACTCATGAACCATACATATTAAGGAACTAGTGTCTTTTTATTTGAGATGTTTAGTCTATGACCTTGAAATTGAGGTCAAGGTCATAGGTTAATTGGACGTTATAGATTTTGACCTTTGCTTAAAATTCATATTTATACATCATTAAGCCATAGGAACTGACATTTTCAACTGAATTTTAATATTTTCATATCTAAATAGATCCTTATTGGTTGAAAGACCTGCAATTGTTCTTTGAACAATTGGTTTTTAATTATTATTTTTTTTTTTTTTTTTTTTCTTCCGCCAACTTTTTTTTCCTTCGCTGTTTTTTTGTTTCACAAGATGTCGCTTAGATATTTGGTATATGATATCGAACAGTTAATGCGCTTCTGAAACTGACACCGCGTAACAAAAACCTTTACCTTGTAAGAGTTATCTCCCCAAACACTGTTTTTCTTGTGGCCACTACTACTTCGCAACCGTATAAGAAACTGACAAATTTATTTTTCCAAATTGCTCGTTATATCCTTAGGATGTTCTGTTTCATTTCAACGGAAGCTATCCGGAGACTCCATATGAGGGTTATCCCCCCTTTTATATATGATATCAGTGATATGCATTTCTAACTGGTAAACTATAAGTGATAGAGACCTAGGGTCTTTTGATTTAAGATCCTTGGTCCAAAAAAATGAAAATTAGGTCAAGGTCAAAGGTCAAGGTCAAATTCTTAATTTTGATTTTGGCTTATTTTCACCTTTTTTCATTAACCTTATAAGATATCGACAATTTTTTTTTACTAAATTGTTAGTTGCGACATGTCGTAACTTATAAATTTTGGTTGCGAGGGTGCGTAAACAATAAAAGGGAGTTTTCGCCCCTCTTATATTAAGAATTATGCGTAAAGTGATTTTACTCATGAACCATACATATTAAGGAACTAGTGTCTTTTTATTTGAGATGTTTAGTCTATGACCTTGAAATTGAGGTCAAGGTCATAGGTTAGTTGGACGTTCTAGATTTTGACCTTTGCTTAAAATTCATATTTATACACCATTCAGCCATAGGAACTGACATTTTCAACTGAATTTTAATATTTTCATATCTAAATAGATCCTTATTGGTTGAAAGACCTTCAATTGTTCTTTGAACAATTGGTTTTTAATTATTAGGTCTTTCAACCTTTCAGTTGAAAGACCTATAGGGTTTGTTCTGATTATTATTAGGTCTTTCAACCTTTCAGTTGAAAGACCTATAGGGTTTGTTCTGATTATTATTATTATTATTATTATTATTATTATTAGGTCTTTCAACCTTTCTGTTGAAAGACCTATTGTATTTGTTCTGATTATTATTATTATTATTTTTTTTTTTTTTTTTCTTCCGCCAACTTTTTTTTCCTTCGCTGTTTTTTTGTTTCACAAGATGTCGCTTAGATATTTGGTATATGATATCGAACAGTTAATGCGCTTCTGAAACTGACACCGCGTAACAAAAACCTTTACCTTGTAAGAGTTATCTCCCCAAACACTGTTTTTCTTGTGGCCACTACTACTTCGCAACCGTATAAGAAACCGACAAATTTATTTTTCCAAATTGCTCGTTATATCCTTAGGATGTTCTGTTTCATTTCAACGGAAGCTATCCGGAGACTCCATATGAGAGTTATCCCCCCTTTTATATATGATATCAGTGATATGCATTTCTAACTGGTAAACTATAAGTGATAGAGACCTAGGGTCTTTTGATTTAAGATCCTTGGCCCAAAAAAATGAAAATTAGGTCAAGGTCAAAGGTCAAGGTCAAATTCTTAATTTTGATTTTGGCTTATTTTCACCTTTTTTCATTAACCTTATAAAATATCGACAATTTTTTTTTACTAAATTGTTAGTTGCGACATGTCGTAACTTATAAATTTTGGTTGCGAGGGTGCGTAAACAATAAAAGGGAGTTTTCGCCCCTCTTATATTAAGAATTATGCGTAAAGTGATTTTACTCATGAACCATACATATTAAGGAACTAGTGTCTTTTTATTTGAGATGTTTAGCCTATGACCTTGAAATTGAGGTCAAGGTCATAGGTTAATTGGACGTTCTAGATTTTGACCTTTGCTTAAAATTCATATTTATACATCATTAAGCCATAGGAACTGACATTTTCAACTGAATTTTAATATTTTCATATCTAAATAGATCCTTATTGGTTGAAAGACCTTCAATTGTTCTCTGAACAATTGGTTTTTAATTATTATTATTATTTTTTTTTTTTTTTTTTTTCTTCCGCCAACTTTTTTTTCCTTCGCTGTTTTTTTGTTTCACAAGATGTCGCTTAGATATTTGGTATATGATATCGAACAGTTAATGCGCTTCTGAAACTGACACCGCGTAACAAAAACCTTTACCTTGTAAGAGTTATCTCCCCAAACACTGTTTTTCTTGTGGCCACTACTACTTCGCAACCGTATAAGAAACCGACAAATTTATTTTTCCAAATTGCTCGTTATATCCTTAGGATGTTCTGTTTCATTTCAACGGAAGCTATGTGGAGACTCAATATGAGAGTTATCCCCCCTTTTATATATGATATCAGTGATATGCATTTCTAACTGGTAAACTATAAGTGATAGAGACCTAGGGTCTTTTGATTTAAGATCCTTGGTCCAAAAAAATGAAAATTAGGTCAAGGTCAAAGGTCAAGGTCAAATTCTTAATTTTGATTTTGGCTTATTTTCACCTTTTTTCATTAACCTTATAAGATATCGACAATTTTTTTTTACTAAATTGTTAGTTGCGACATGTCGTAACTTATAAATTTTGGTTGCGAGGGTGCGTAAACAATAAAAGGGAGTTTTCGCCCCTCTTATATTAAGAATTATGCGTAAAGTGATTTTACTCATGAACCATACATATTAAGGAACTATTGTCTTTTTATTTGAGATGTTTAGTCTATGACCTTGAAATTGAGGTCAAGGTCATAGGTTAATTGGACGTTCTAGATTTTGACCTTTGCTTAAAATTCATATTTATACATCATTAAGACATAGGAACTGACATTTTCAACTGAATCTTAATATTTTCATATCTAAATAGATCCTTATTGGTTGAAAGACCTTCAATTGTTCTTTGAACAATTGGTTTTTAATTATTATTATTATTTTTTTTTTTTTTCTTCCGCCAACTTTTTTTTCCTTCGCTGTTTTTTTGTTTCACAAGATATCGCTTAGATATAAGGTAAATGATATCAAACAGTTAATACGCTTCTGAAACTGACACCGCGTAACAAAAAACTGTACCTTGTAAGAGTTATCTCCCCGAACACTGTTTTTCTTGTGGCCACTACTCCTTCGCAACCGTATAAGTAACCGACAAATTTATTTTTCCAAATTGGTCGTTATATCCTTAGGATGTTCTGTTTCATTTCAACCGAAGCTATCCGGAGACTCCATATGAGAGTAATCCCCCCTTTTATATATGATATCAGTGATATGCATTTCTAACTGGTAAACTATAAGTGATAGAGACCTAGGGTCTTTTGATTTAAGATCCTTGGTCCAAAAAATGAAAATTAGGTCAAGGTCAAAGGTCAAGGTCAAATTCTAAATTTTGATTTTGGCTTATTTTCACCTTTTTTCATTAACCTTATAAGATATCGACATTTTTTTTTTACTTAATTGTTAGTTGCGACATGTCGTAACTTATAAATTTTGGTTGCAAGGGTGCGTAAACCAAAAAAGGGAGTTTTCGCCCCTCTTATATTAAGAATTATGCGTAAAGTGATTTTACTCATGAACCATACATATTAAGGAACTAGTGTCTTTTTATTTGAGATGTTTAGTCTATGACCTTGAAATTGAGGTCAAGGTCATAGGTTAATTGGACGTTCTACATTTTGACCTTTGCTTAAAATTCATAGTTATACATCATTAAGCCATAGGAACTGACATTTTCAACTGAATTTTAATATTTTCATATCTAAATAGATCCTTATTGGTTGAAAGACCTTCAATTGTTCTTTGAACAATTGGTTTTTAATTATTATTTTTTTTATTTTTTTCTTCCGCCAAATTTTGTTCTTGCGCAAAATGTTTGTTTCGCAATATGTCGCTTAGATATTTCTCATATGGTATCGTATAGTTTATGCGCTTTTAAATTTCACCCTGCTAAGGCGAACCATTTTCTCCCTTTTCACTGTTTATCCTCTGTGTGCATCTCCTTCGTAACAAAACAAGATAGCGACAAAATTCTTTTTACAAATTATTCGTTACATCCTCAGTAATTTTTGGCGTATTTGGATCGAAGCGATTCGATGAAATTTTATAGGAGTTATCTACCTTTACAAAATAAATTTGTCGGTATGTTTATTTAACTCATAAACAGTTAACCGTATAACCCTGGAATGTTTTTATTTGAGTCCCCTAGGTCCTAACTTAGAAAATGAGGTCAAGGTCAAAGGTCAAGGTCAAGTTCTCAATTGTGACTTTTGCTTGTTTTTGCATTTTTTCTGACACTTTGAAAAATACATATTAAAGAACAAGTTCAAAATGTCAGTTTTATAGTAATGAAGATATGCTACATTTAGTCTTATACAATTAAATGGCATCTTATAGGAGTTGTTGCCCCTGAAATGTCTTGATATGAGGTTATTTGATTATAACTTCAATTAAGTTCATTATAAAGACATTTGACCTCATACAAAAGGTTAAGTGACAAATGACCTTGAAAAATGGCTACCGGAAGTGACCTTTAGAAAACCGGAAGTAGCTTTTTTTTGCAATTTTTTCACCTAAAAGTACCCAGAATCCATATATTTTGTCATATAGATACATAAAACAGATAATTGAAGACTAAAAATGACTTCCAACAAACCGGAAGTGGCCAATTATCTCCCATTCTACATACAAAAGTATATAGAAACTATATATTTTTGGAATCAGTGTGAAAGAAGCTATCATATGAGACAGGATGTGACATTCATTTTACCGGAAGTAGAATATTATTTCCCTTATATCACTCAAAAAGATAATTAAACCATCATTTATCGCATCAGTATGAAGAAACTACCTTCTTATACAAATTTCTTTGTTGTGGAAAGACTTTCAATTGTTCTCTGAACAATTGGTTTTTAATTATTATTTTTTTTTTTCCCGCCAAATTTTGTTCTTGCGATAAATATTTGTTTCGCAATATGTCGCTTAAATATTTCTCATATGGTATCGTATAGTTTATGCGCTTTTAAATTTTACCCTGCTAAGCCGAACCATTTTCTTTGTAAGAGTTATCTCCCTATTCACTGTTTATCATCTGTGTGCATCTCCTTCGTAACAAAAAAAGATAGCGACAAAATTCTTTTTACAAATTGTTCGTTACATCCTCAGTAATTTTTGGCGCATTTGGATCGAAGCGATTCGATGAAATTTTATAGGAGTTATCTACCTTTACAAAATAAATTTGTCGGTATGTTTAGTTAACTCATAAACCGTTAACCGTATAACCCTGGAATGTTTTTGTTTGAGTCCAATGGGTCCCAACTTAGAAAATGAGGTCAAGGTCAAAGGTCAAGGTCAAGTTCTAAATTGTGACTTTTGCTTGTTTTTGCATTTTCTCCGACACTTTGAGAGATACACATAAAAGAACAAGTGCAAAATGTCAGCTTTATTGTAATGAAGATATGTTACATTTAGTCTTTTACAATTAAATGGCATCTTATAGGAGTTGGTGCCCCTGAAATGTCTTGATATGAAGTTATTTGATTATAACTTCAATTAAGTTCATTATAAAGACATTTGACCTCATACAAAAGGTTAAGTGACTAATGACCTTGAAAAATGGCTACCGGAAGTGACCTTTAGAAAACCGGAAGTAGCTATTTTTGCAATTTCTTTCACCTAAAAGTACCCAGAATCCATATATTTTGTCATATAGATATATGAACAGATTACTGAAGACTAAAAATGACTTCCAACAAACCGGAAGTGGCCAATTATCTCCCATTCTACATACAAAAGTATATAGAAACTATATATTTTTGGAATCAGTGTGAAAGAAGCTATCATATGAGACCGGATGTGACATTAATTTCACCGGAAGTAGCATATTATCTCCCTTATATCACTCAAAAAGATAATTAAACCATCATTTATCGCATCAGTATAAAGAAACTACCTTCTTATTCAAATTACTTTAGTTTGGAAAGACTTTCAATTGTTCTCTGAACAATTGGTTTTTAATTGTGTTTGTTTTTCTTTTCTTTTTTTCAAATGTGTATTCTGAACTTAGTGATTTTTTTGTTTTGGTTGTGGCATGGGATATACAAGTACCCGGCCACGTTGACTCTGTGTAGTATTTCTGATTGTATTCATCTGATGAGTTAAGCCTTTTCAACTGATTTTAATAGTTTGTTCTTATGTTGTAATGATACACCACTTTCCCGCTTACATGTTTAACCCCGCCACATTATGTATGTGCCTGTCTTAAATCAAGAGCCTGTCATTCAGTGGTTGTCGCTTGTCGATGTGTTACATATTTTTTTGTTTATTTTATTTACATAAATAAGGCCGTTAGTTTTCTCGTTTAAATTGTTTTACATTTGACATTTTGGTGCCTTTTTAAGCTGACTATTCGGTATGGGCTTTGCTCATTGTTGAATGCCGTGCGGTGAACTAAAGTTTTTAATTTCTGTTTCTTTCGGGCTTTTGTGGAGAGGTGTCTCATAGGCCGGTATATCACATCTTCTTTTTTATATTAGTATTATTTTTGAAATGTTAGAAGAATTCAGACACACGACGAACGCAGAGTAACAACATAACCTAGAGACCTTGAGCAAATTGAGCTAATAGCTTGTTGCCAATTAAATACGGCCTACTGGTGCAAAGTGACAAAGTTGTTAAATGTTCCTTTACATTTCTAATATTCTCTCTGTACTATCTTACGCGTGTGAAAGCGAATTATTAGAGCTAATTATTTCTTGATATTTTTGGTCTAAACTGTTTTGCATCTTTACGCTTAAATTTTGACTTTTTTTTTTTTTTTTAAAAGTTTAGCAATATATATTTGTTATTCAAAAAGTACACAAATGTTGAAAGTTTATACCTTTATGTATAAGTAATAAAGTATTTATTTAAAGGGAAATGATTTCTTGAGAACATCAAATATAATGATTTGTACAATTTATTATCTTTTTTCTCATTGAAAATTGTACTAGTAATTACTTGTACAATTGTATTTGAACAAGTAATATATTATATGATGGCTTCATAGAAGTTATTACTTGTATAAAATTGTACACGACATATATAAAGATCTAGGACTGCAAAACACATTTCTTTAGTGAGTTTAGAAAAAAAGATAGCTCGTGATAATGACCATTAGACACGAACTATTGGATAACAACTTCCATTTTTCTCAATTGGTACAGGACATTTTAAAAACATCAAATTTGGTGGGTTTAATTTAACCAGTTTTTGCGGATAGCAATACATCGTACTTTTATTGCAAAGTTAAAATAACTCATCATAGATACTAGGATTGACATTTTATATTTGTTAAACCTTAGAAGTAAAACCACACAACTATTCTAGTATGCCGTACAATCAGAAATAGGTAGATTTCCTATATATTTCAATATTGTTATATCTATGATAAGCTATCTGCATAGATTACATCATTGTAACTCAAATTTATTGAAAGAAGCATTTTTATGTAACAAAAATATGCATGAAAATAACACTTGGGCTTGGTATTCCACTGTTAAATTTATTTTACAAAAGCTTGAATTGAAAGAAACTTATTGTATTGATTCAATTAATAGATTAAAACAACTTATTATGACAGTAAATCATTGCTTTAAAAAGCATGGTACAATGATAAAGATAATGTTACTGGTAAGCTAGATATATATTTTTTCTCATAAAAGTAATTTCCAAATGGAAAAATATCTTGGTATTCAAAGTTTTCAATCAAGACAAATATTATGTAAACTTCGAACAAGTGCCCACCAATTACTAGTAGAAAATGAGCGACATAAGAACAAACATATAGAAAGGTCACAGAGGACTTGTAATTTTTGTTCTCATAATGATATAGAAGATGAGTTTCATTTCTTATTAAACTGTCCATTGTATAATAAATGTCGGGAATCATTGTTTGCACAAGCTCATGAGCACTGTCAAAATTTTAATAACTTAGACAGCAAATATAAATTTTAATGGTTAGTGACCACTGAAGATAAACATAATCATATACTTAAAAAGTTAAGTTTTTGTCTTATCCAGAGTTGTGAATTGAGATCCACAAATTCTTTAAATGGCTAAATATCTTTTAGTTTATCCATATATATTTTAAATTCAAAAAATTTAATGTAAATACACAATACTCTATATATGTATATGATATTCATCTATTAATATGTAAAAGTTTATATATGCATCAATAAACTGCAGTCAAATCTCTAAGGTGCTTACCATATTCTTGCAATTTAAAAAAAATATAATTATATACATAAATATCTAGTAATTGGTTGCTGAGTGTACATGGGAGAAAACTACCCTTATATCTAATCAGTTGGGGCTGCATTTCATTTTTATGCAGCTCAAAACACCATATCTGTTTATAGGGGAATAATCCTTACAGAAATTATTTCAGATTACTTTCTCTTCCATGTGCATGCAATAATTATTCAGTGTTCTATTGTGATGTATTCTATTTTATTATTTCATTGTTATAACACAAATCATGGTAATCATTGTATGAAATTTAAAACCAGCAAGGGTCCACAATTGGATAAATAACGTATTTTTTATGATTATTCTTATTCTTCTCTTATACAGATTTAGGACTGCCAACAACATTTTTGTTGTGAGTTGAGAACAAGATAGTTTGTGTCAGTCAACCATTTTGAGATAGTGACCGTAGAATTAATGAATGTTGATATCATTCGTTCTTCTGAATAAATCTATTGGAACACAATGTTTTGCTTTATAAACAGATATAGTGTTGTATATATTGTATATATTGTTCGTCATATGCGTCATTTCTTAGAATACCCAATGTTTTACGTTTACAAGAGGGTTCAACATAAACTTTACATAACATTGATATAATACGAATTTTGACAATTGTAAAAATTTGCAATACACTTTTTAATAAAACATGCTTATAAATATCACCAGAACAATAATCAATCAATTAAAGATAATTGATAAATACTAGGAGATGTTACCTTAACGTTTAATTATCACTTACACTAATAATCACCCTTTTCAAACACTAATCTTAAAACTATCACTGGCAATGAAACCTTATCCGAAGCTAAAACAAATTGTACCATAAACATGTGAACAAAAACTCAGAAATACTTGTTATAGTTTTGTAGGCCGTATCAATGATACTGACATATGTTTTGATACAACATCAAAGTCACTGATTACAAAAAATATAGGTATGCCGTATGCTGAACTGGTGTATGCTAAAACACGTTAACATGTTGTGTTTAAAAACAGATAAAGGAGAAAACTGACAATTTGCCAACTTGTCTTGTTTTCATTTGAAAATTTTCTGTCAAATGTTAAATAATAGACACATAAGTAATATAATATTATTTTCCTCGAAAATGAAACATGAGGATAGTGAAACAAAAATGAAGCAATTGAAATAGTTTTATCTTTAAAAAACGCGAATGAAATTTTGTTTAATATATTATTTAAATAGAATAAGTTAGGTAGCTGATTACCAGTCTAATCAAAAACCGCTCGATGAAATAATTGTGAAAAGGATTGCATACAAGGAATACTTTTGTCGTTTACTATAACAGGCACTTACTGTTGTGTCTGTAAGTGAATACACCAGAAAGATTTGAAGAATGGAAAAACCTACCAAAATGACGAAGAACAATATGTGTGTTAAACATGTAGCATTCATAAGATATTTTGTATGATAAATTATGTTTCAGTGGTCAGTATGGATATGTTTCAGTGGTCAGTATGTACACTTTCTGTGAATTGACATCAATCATTTATGCTATTTGTCGCTGGTCATCAAATATGAAAACAGTAATTCTAACTTTTTTTCTCAAAAAGAGCCAAAATAGCCGTGCAAAGCCCATAATCTGAAGCAAAACTGACTAAGACATGTAAAACTAATAGAGAATGTGGGAAACATATAATGTCCCCGCTTGTATATCACGGTATCAAAGGAGTTGAAGAACGGATAATTATTTTTGATCGTAAGCAGCCTTGTACAGACGAACCAGGGTAACCGTGAATTCTCTCTCTGTTATGATTTGGGATAAAATGAAATGACTGGGCTATACGACCTCCTTACACCTCATCCCCTCCCCCCACCAAAAAAGAAAAGAAAACGGCGTTGTTTGGAGCTCATTAACATAACCTGTTCAACATCTGACATTTATCGTTTTACTCTCAAAATCGATTCTCAAGGCAGCTTAGATTTAGATTTATGAATTTGACTGTCCCTTTGGTATCTTTCGTCCCTTTTTTACGACTACACATTGAAAAATGTATCTTGTCTCACATTTCGACATCTACACATTTAAGAATAATCGGTACAAGTTAAACATGATACTGTTAGGCCGTGTTCACACCAAATTCCATGTACAGTAAACTTGTTTACAATTAGTTTAATGAACTGGACATTGGTTTCACATTAAATTTGTTCACATCTATACACCTTGTTTAATTACCTGTACATAAGATTTGTTCACATTTGTAAACTCTATGTCATTTAAAAATGTTTATTACGCAGAATCGAATGAAACGTTTTCGGACAACTTTTCTAGCAGCAAGGGAATGACCATTTGACTCTAAATAGGGGGGATGGAAATATTCCGAACCCCAATTGGATAAAGAAAACAATTCTGGTTCTACAGATGATAAAAAATATTCTGAATCAAGAGTTTCCCCACACATTATAGTGTTAAATGTTGAAGAGAAAAAAATTGATTACCAGCATCGAAAAAAAAACCGGAATAAAACGTTTGCGCGGCAAAATTCTGATAATTAAACAAAATGCCCCCCCCCTCTTTTTTAAGTTAAGTAGTTGCTTCTTTATGAAAGCCATTTTGATGAGTGCAGTAGTTTAAAGATACTAAAGATGTCTCGATTAAGCATTAGAAAACGTAGGCTGCAACAGCGTGCTTACAGACGAAGAAGGATATATTAGGGATCACTATATTTCTATCTTTTCTGTTTGTTCAAATGGTATTTCTTCTCCAAGAAGTATTTGGCAAAGGAAGGGGGTAATGTTTTTTTTTTTTACTTTTTAAGTGTAATTTCACGGATCCGAGATACTAGACAAACAATACATTTACCTCACACTTTTTAAGTAATGCATTTATGAGTGAATCGTTGTTTGAGTAAAGACCAGTGGCAAATATTTCTGTGTAAGTCAAGTCGATTCGGAAAGACCTTAATTTTCAAATGAATTATGTGTTTGGCAATGATGCTGATTTGAGTCTTGATAAGGGCTTAATAAAGCTACGTTAAGTTTTATTTCTAAACAAAACAAATACATATATCAAGTTGAGACAAATATTTCTGTAAAGAACTTCATAAATAATTGCTATAAATATCAATTTTATTAAAAAAAATCGTTTCTTCCTTAAATATGCATGGTGAAACTAATGTTTTAAATGCCGAGTTTTGTGTACACTTAATCTACACAAGGCCTACATCGAGTATCGACTGCATGTAGACAAAACATGATTTACACTACATGTAAACATTGAGTTTTATCAATGGGAACGTAATTTTGTTTAGTTTACGTGTGAGTTACACTTACACAACACCGAGTTTAGGTCAATGTGAACACGGCCTTAGACTTCAACAAAGACAAAAAACATCCTATCAAAGTACAATCAGACATGCCTAATGATCTATTCCTAAGGACATGAATAGGCAATACAAAATCAACAGTCCGTGTTATTGTTCTGACTCTATAACACCATCAATACAAAACCCTCGACACATTTAATTGTTTAACCCCGATATGTCACCAAATGCAAACTCATATCTACATGTTATTAGTTTAACACAAGACATCACCAAACACAATTCATCTGTACACGTTATTAGTTTAATCCTTAGACTTCACAAGATATAAAACCATCTGTAAATGTTATTAATATAAACCTAAGACATCACCAAATACAACCTCATATTTGAAAGTTATTTGTTTAACACAAGACATTATTAAATACAACAAATGTGGGTCTGATGATAAATGTATCATTCCTGATCAGGTTAGCTATCTTATCATCAAACAAAACTTGCAACCTCTATCAACAGAATTCCGATGATTTGAAGTTATCTTATCTAGTCAATTACAAACATCAAATTTTCTTTTTGCTAAATATGTTTGTGAAACCTTAAACCTAATACCAATTTAAATTAACACACACATTAATTCGAAGTAAAGTTCTCTACACACTGGTAAGCAAGTAGTTAAGTGACATGAATAAAAGGATCAGTATTCGATCATTATTTATTCTATCAGACATTTATTGTGTTCAAATTTCGAAAATCGATTAAGAATACAATTAAAAATAAACACAAAGTTTGAGATTAGATAAAGACACGAGTATTTTACCGCAGTTCAGCAGTTATTAAAACGATTATGCGAAACGAAATCATAGTTACGAACTAAAACTGAGGGAAATATATCAACTATAAGTTGAAATCTACGGAACACGAAATCATAGTTACGAACTAAAACTGAGGGAAATATATCAACTATAAGTTGAAATCTACGATACACGAAATCATAGTTACGAACTAAAACTGAGGGAAATATATCAACTATAAGTTGAAATCTACGGAACACGAAATCATAGTTACGAACTAAAACTGAGGGAAATATATCAACTATAAGTTGAAATCTACGGAACACGAAATCATAGTTACGAACTAAAACTGAGGGAAATATATCAACTATAAGTTAAAATATACGGAACACGAGATCATAGTTACGAACTAAAACTGAGGGAAATATATCAACTATAAGTTGGAACACGAGAAACACTGAAATGCAACAAAACAAATACACAGAAACGGACTAAATCAATACAGCTGTCATATTCCTGATTTTGTACAGGACATGATGAGTCAAAGAAAAAAAAAACGCAAACAAAATCATGGAGAAAAATACACAAATGAACAATATAATAGTACATTTCAACAAGTAAATCGCAGAAGATCAATTAATAAATACTGATATCATTCGTTCTTTTTAATGACTTTTTTGGAGCAGGATGTTTGCAAAGCTTTTGAACAAATGTGAATAAACAAAATATCTTGAAAAATTTGAATAATTCGTCATATGTTTCATTTCTAAAAATACCTATTATTTTACGTTTACGAAAGACTTTATCAGTCTGTTTGACTTGTGTCTTATCCAATTTGTGCTTTAACAAATAAAATGTGTTTAAACTAAAGGGTTCAACAAAAACATTTCATAAAATTGATCATGTTGATATAATACACATTTGTGTAATTGTAAAAAAATGCTGCAATATACTTTAAAAAGAAAACCATTAAGAAATGCTAAATAATATAACCTAAATAAAAACCAATCAAATATAGATAAGAAAATATAGATAATAGGATATGTGCGATATCATGCAATAGTTATCTAACAGCACAGGGTGGAATTATGTTACTTACAATGTTGTTAGCGCCGACATTCCTTTAAACGCGTTGGCGTCAATCCTTGTAATGCTATTGTCATACAACACCCTAAAAGTACATCAATGTTGTAGAAATCATCAACAACTGGTCTGTTTGGAAACAGATTGTGTTATTGCATGTTTACATGACATAATAACAGTTCTAGTAACTTCATTAAGTTAAAAAAAATTTTTTTTACAAAAATGCCGATCGTCGAGGAAAATACGAAACAGTCCCTAATCAAATGGCAATATCAAAAGTTAAAACACATCAAACGAATTGATAACAATTGTCATATTCCTGACATGGTACCGACATTTCCGTAGGTAGAAAACGGTAGATTGTTATTATCTCGGTCTACTTTAAACATAAACTATCTTGTCCTCATATGAATGGCATCCGACACAAAATTGGAAGTATAAATTTAGGCCAAGATATTCCACTTTTTGTATCCATTTGGATTGTTAACTTTTTGACACATGTTTCAAATTCTTTTCTTTTTTCTATATTTTGAATTTGATTTTCAAAAAAGTGAGATAACTCAAATTGTTACTAAAAAATGATGTTTTCATCAGCGACATTTTAGTGTCAGGAGAGGGTCAGAATGCAGGATTTTGTACCATTAATCTCAAAATTTCTCAAACCCTTTAGCGGCCCCGAATATCCGCCTCAACGAGGCGGGATGAGTCTTTTCGCGACCCAGAATATTTCTTGCCGTACCAATATAATTTTGAATGCTACACCTCTGAATTGTGTACTTTAAAATTAATCGAGAAACGGCGTGCATTAGAAATCATTAGATTTAAGCTAGGGCACACATTCACGCTTTTTACTGCCGTCCTTTACAGGACTATTTCCGATTAAATTAGTCAAATATCGAAAATATTGGAGTTTGCATTGGAATGTCCCTCCTAGATGGGAATTTGTATGCGTCTGATCACGTTGCAGGCATATTGCACCCTATCTGTCTATTAATGTATCTCGTTTAAGCGCATCTACTCCTGAACAACTGGATGGATATTGAAGAAATATTTATATGAGAAATGTTAAAGGGGACATACTCGTTACCTTAATAGTATGGCATTAATCATTAATCTTCTGAGCGAAACTCCTCCTGAATGTTTTATGGATTTTAAAGAAATGTATGTCGGAAAAGGTAAGGGAGAGAGAAAAGGGAGGAAGTAGGCAGAAGGAGGGCGGGAGAAGTGAGAAATCTACACCCCTGTCCAGCCCCTCTCATATCCTTTAACAACATTACAGAAGACGAATTTGAATACAAAATCATTTGTAAATGTACCTATAGGTTAAAACAGCTAGGTCAATACAACTGTTGGCAGATTTAAACAATATAAGTCATCAGTTTTTAGTACAGCTATCTAGTTGTTGATTAAGAGTCAATTCAATCCTTTGTGCTTAGATTATAATTTGCGAACCATTCATCGTTATTGAACAGTAATCTGGATTGTTGTAGAATGTGATGTATAGTTCTATAGTAAACAAGTAACATAAACTGTCAATTAAAATTTAAAGTAGGGAAAGTATTCTATTGTATCATACACATGTGTCAGAACTATTGAGACGGTTTTCGTTTACCTGAACGTTTAATTATATGTTACCCTAACACTAACCTATTGCAAAAACTAATCAGAATAATAACACTGAAATCTTATTCTATATTAAAACAAACTGTACCATTAACATGTGAACAAAAACTCTGAAATACTGGGTCTTCTTAAGTAGGCAGTGTCAATGATAATGACATGTGTTTTGATACAATATCATTATCTGTGAATACACAATAAATATTTCAGACATACAAAACACCTTCCAAAGTGACGGAGAACAATATGTCTGTTTAACATGTAACATTCACATTTTAATGGTTTTATTGAACCTCGACACATTTAAATGTTTAAACCTTAAACATCACCAAATACAAACTCACATTTGCATGTTATTAACATAACACAAGACACAACCAAATACACGTTATAAGTTAAACCATAAGACATCACTAAATGCAAATCTGACAATTTGTCAACTTATCTTGTTTTCATTTGAAAATGATCTTCTACTTGTTCGAAAATAGACACAGAAGTTATGTCAAAATTTAGAACAACATCTGCAAATCAACTTCCTCGAAATTGAAGCACGAGCATTATGAGGCAAAATTGTAGCGAAGAAAATAGTTTTGCTTTTATAAACGCAAATGAAGATATTTTCAATCAGTTACATAACTACAATAAGTTAAAGTGTTGATAACAAATCTAATCAAAAGCCGCTCGATCAAATATTTGTGAAAAGGATTGCACAAAAGGAATACTTTGGTTGTTTAGGACATGAAATAATACAAAATCATCAGCCCATGTTACTGTTCTAACCCTATAACACCATCAATACAAAAACCCTCGACACATTTAAATGTTTAATCCCAATTAATCACCATATACAAACTCATATGTGCATGTTATTAACTAACACAAGACATAACCAAGCATAACTTATTTGTACTCGTTATTAGTTTAACCCTTAAACTTCACCAAATTCTTAAAACCCATCTGGAAATGTTATTACTTCAACCCTAAGACATCTTAAAATACAAACTCGTATGTGCAAGTAATTAGTTTATCACAGGAAATCACAAAATATAACAAAGAATAATGTGGGTTTGATGATCAATGTGCCATCACTATCTTGTCATCAAATGATATAGGCAACCTCTATTAACAGAATTCCGATGATTTGACGTTATCGTATCTGAGCAATTACATACATGTTATACCTTAAAGGAGGGACGAAAGATATCAAAGGGACAGTCAAACTCATAAATCTTAAACAAACTGACAACGCCATGGCTAAAAATGAAAAAGACAAACAAAAACAATAGCACACACGACACAACATAGAAAACTAAAGAATAAACAAGACGAACCCCACCAAAAACTAGGGGTGATCTCAGGTGCTCCGGAAGGGTAAGCAGATCCTGCTCCACATGTGGCACCCGTCGTGTTGTTTATGTGATAACAAATTCGGTAAATAGTCTAATTCGCACTACAAAAGTTTAAAAGTCTGAAAAGACCAGTTTTTGTCTTGATTTGCATGAATTTTTACTCGACATTCTCCAAAAGTATGACTTGTGTCTTAGTTTTTCTTGACAAATTCTCATTTATATCAAATTTGTATGAAAATTACTTGACATATTCTTGACATTCTGAATATGTTCTTAAAATTTCTTGACAAATTCTTGACATTTAAATACTGTCTTGAAATTTCTCAACATGTTCTCGACATTCTTATTTTATCTCAGTATGGCTTGACATATATTCTGAACATTTTGAATTGTGTCTTAAATTTACTTGACAGTTCTGAGTTAAATCTAATGTTTAAAATAATTTAAATTTGGATGTGTTGATATAAAACAATTTAAAATTGAGTTTTTAAATAATTACAAATTTTGATTCCTAAATCTTATAAATTAAATGATTAAAACCAATCATACTGTAGACATATTTCATTCTACATTCATAATTATTATATTAAATGTTTATATGGTAAAAAATTATTGTACCAAAATGTGGTTTATATATTAATAGCAAATTATGATAATATACAAATCATTCATTTAACAGAAGAAAAATTGTGTAATGTCATCTGTTGGAATATATATTAAGTATTACACATGGACAGGATGTTCCCCATGAAATTAAGGTATTCCACACACCCAGAGTACACGCAACTGTCAAATAGAAATTACTGCTTTACCTGTAATAAGCCATACAACTTATCAATTGACCGACCATGTCACTACAATTTAAAAAAAAGTTTGTTCATAGACGAAAATGAAAATCATCATTTTGATGAAAAAAATGAATTGAAAATTGAATATTTCCCAAAGATTAAAAGAAAAGTATTATCTACCCCAGGAATAATAAAAAATGTATTTATAATGGGTCCATTTTCTATAAAAATCATTGGTCTTATGAAATGGATCCCAAACAGAACTGCATAATATAGACCTGCACGAACCCCCCCCTTCTTATTTCAGCCACACAAACTCAAAAGATGAATTTTGGGGTCCAAAAGAGACGCAAGGTCACATTTTAAAACTGCCTTATAGACACCTATTTTAGTAAAGCAAATTTGACTGGCAGTTTTGCGAATGGCAAAAATCTAAATGCTGTTTGTCAGCAAGTTCAACTTATATTCCAAGTGAAAACAATTAATTGAACGTTTAATACAAATTAATCAAAATCAAACTACATGGGGGATTATTCAGGGTATTCCAACTAAGTTGCACCAAAAGGGTATCTTACTACACAAAATTAATCCTTGATTCTTCAAAGTTTAGTTTAGCCATAATATGTATATAAAGCAAAAGAATGTCACAAACAGTGCAGAATAAGTCTGTTAACATTTTTAGGCGAAATTTATATAACTAATTATACTGTTGAGATAGTGTCAAGACATATTTAAGACTGTCAAGAATGTGTCTAGACATATTCAGACATAATTTAGAATGTCAAGAATATGTCAAGACATATTCAGACATTATTAAGAATGTCAAGAATGTGTCAAGACAGATCGAGACATTATTAAGAATGTCAAGAATATGTCAAGACAGATCGAGACAAATTTAAGACAGTCAAGAATTGGTCGAGACTAATCCAGACTCTTATCAGATGATACAGGAAGTGTCGAGAAATTTTAAGACAATGTTCATACTGTCAAGACACTTGTCAAGAAAAATCAAGAACCTTATGAGACAAATTCATACAATGTCAAGATTTTTTTAAAATTATTTAGACAAATCAAGAATGTCGAGTAAAAATTCATGCAAATTCAGACAAAAACTGGTCTTTTCAGACTTTTTGACTTTTGTAGTGTCGGTAGGTCATATTCATGAAAGGGAAGGGGACTGTAGTTACGACGTAAGGAACATATCCGATATCATTTGTGCAACGGTTATTCCATAACGGTCAACCAACTCGTGATGGCGTCCGTAAAATTTACGAAGGGATGATTTCAACTTCATCATTTGGAACTCTTGGTTTAACAGCTTCCTTGTGAGCAGCAAACCTCTATCAAGAAAATCATGATAGGAAATGCAAGCACGGGAATATCGTATCAGTTGGGAGATGTATACCCCGTATGCAGGCGCTGCTGGAATGTTGCTACTTAGAAACGGAAAGTTCACAATTGGAAAGCTGAAATCATCTCTTTTGTCGTAAAGTTTTGTTTTCAACCGACCCTCATTGTCAATTTCTAGATGTAAGTCAAGATATGAGGCCGACTTAACTGTATCTGTAGTATCCTTTATCTCCAATAAACTTAATACCAAATTAAATTAAAACACAACTGATTTATTCGAAGTAACTTTCTCTGCACCCTGGTTAACAGGTAAATGAATAACATAAAAAAGGGACTGGTATTCGATTATTCTTTATTCTTTCACACATTTACCGGTGTTCAAATTTCGAAAATCGATTAAAAATATAATTCAAGATAAACACAAAGTTTGGTAAATAAGCACTAGAATTTTACCGCTGTACAACAGTCATCAATCGATTAAGCGAAAAATAAAATCATGGTTAAGAACTAAAACCGAGGGAAATATATCAACTAAAGGAGGAAACCCATGGAACACCTGAAACACTGAACTGCCAAAAAACATAAACATAGAAACGGAATATTTGAAAACAACTGTCGTATTCCTGATTTTGGTATATGACTTTAAAACAAAAAATTGATTATTTGAACTTAGTTTTAAAGCAAGCAAAATCTGTGTATAATGAAATGCTACAACTGTCACTGACATGACAATACTTCGTGACAGGGACACAGTACAATGAACGCAAAAACTACTAAGGAGAGAAATACATGAGTGCACAATGTAATAGTAAATAACAACAAAGTCATGTAATCCACAGAACTACAATTAATGGATAGCGATATCATTCGTTCCTCTTAATAACTCTTTTGGAGCAAAATTCTTGCAAAGCCTTTTTTATTCGAGCATCAATGATAAATCTTTTGTAGACGTAACGCGCGTCTGACTCAAAAACAATATGTCAATCCTGAATCGACGGAAAACATAACATCCTACAGGAAAGAGAACTGGTGCGTCAACACTGCATGGACCTCCAAGGTAAATTAAAAAGAGAAAAGTGCATTACATCCGACAATACTAAGCACGGTTATATCAATCAACGAAAAGAATGAAAAAAAGAACAAACTATTTCTGCTTTTGTACGTTGTAAATAAACACAAATGACTCAAACACATCTAAACAAATATAAAATAGACATATTTTGGTAATTGGTAAGCGTCTCTTGCATTCTCCTACAGTCATGTTAATTCAGATTCAGTCTTTATTTCATACTCAGTAATAACATACAATTGGTAAAAAGATTGATATCTCGACTATTCTAGTACATGTATAAAAGAATTAGGACCGCAAACAGCATTTCATTCACGAGAAGAGGAAAAGATAGTTCCTGTCAGTCAACCATTTTGTGATGGTGACCGTAAAATTAATGAATGTTGATATCTTTCTCTCTTGGAGCATAATGTTTGCAAAACCTCTGACAGAATGTGTATTTAATGTTGATTAGTATTTGCTGTTTTGCTTTATAAACAGAGTATATTGTTGAATTTAAACAATTAGTCATATCCTTCATTTCTTAAAATACTATATGTTTTACGTAAACGAGAGGGTTCAACATAAACTTTACATTTAATTAATATAATACGAATTTTGACAATTGTAATGCGATTATTCCACAAGTTCCAGAAAATTATATTTTTAAGTATCATTTTTTTGTCTAACCGTCATTTTGTAGAAATAACCAACAATTAGTAGGATTACAGATAGGTCTGTTTGGAAACAGATTTCATACATGCCATACCAACAGTTCTAGTAACCTTAATAATCGAATAAGTAAATTCACGAAAATACAGAACGTCGATGAAAAACGGAAATCCCTTATCAAGTGGCAAAATTAAAAGCTGAAATACGTCAAACGCATGGATAATAACTGACATATTCCTGACTTGGTAACGGCATTTCCTTATGTAGAAAATGATGGTATTATCACTCTCTGGGTATATTTTAATCTACAACTACACATATCTTGTCCTCACATCCTTTTACAGCATTACGGAAGATGAATTTAAATACAAAAACATTTATATCCATATTTTACAACAGTTAAGCCAATATACCGTTGGTGAAATTAAGAATATCAGTCATCAAGTGTCAATCCAGTTACCAAAATTGTCCGTGAATTTGAATACAAAAACATTTTTAACCATATTTTAAAACAGTAAGTTCTTTACTACTGTTGATAGATATTTATAATATCAGCTGTCGTAAATGTTTAGTAAAGCTATCTTATTTGTTCCTGAAGAGTCCGTTTAATCCTTTGTGCTTAAATTATAACATACGCAAGATTTATCGTTATTGAACAGTAATCAGGATTTTCATAGGATGTGAGGTACAATCCTATAGTAAACAATTAACACTAACTGTCAATTCCGATTCAAAGTATGGGAAGTATTGTTTATGTCATACACATTTGTCAGATATATTATGACGGTTTTCGTTTACCGTACCGTTTAATTATCACTGACACTAATACCAACCCTTTATAAAAACTAACCATAACACTAACACTAGTCCTAAACAAAAACATACTGTATCATAAACATGTTACCAATAACTCTGAAATACAGGTTCTTCTTAAGTAGGCAGTGTCAATTATACTGGCATGTGTTTTGATACAATATCGTTGTCTATGTTTAGGTATGCTGTATGCTTAACTGGTCTATGTCAAGATAAACGTCAACAATGTTTGTTAGAAAACAGATTAAGAAAAAAACTGACAATTTGCCAACTTGTCTTGTTTGCATTTGAAGATTACCTTTCAAGTGTTAAATTATAGACACATAAATTGTGCCAAGATTCAAACCAAGATCCGCAAATCAACCTCCTCGAAGCTAAAACATGACGATAGGAAATCAAAAATGAAGCAGAGGAATTAGCTTGATCTTTTAAAAACGCGATTGAAGAAATTTCTAATATATCAATTTAATAAAATAAGTTAGGTAGCTGATTACAAATCTAATCAAAAGCCGCTCGATCAAATACTTGTGAAAAGTATTGCACAAAAGGAATACTTTTGTTGTTTAATATAACAGTCAATAATTGTTGTGTCTGTAAATGAATATCCGACACATGTTTGAAGCATATGAAATTCTTCCAATGTGACGACGTACAATATGTGTGTGAAACATGTAGCATTCATAAGATATGTTGTATGATTAACAACGCTTCAGTGGTCAGTATGGACACTATTTTATACACTCTCTGTGAATTAACATCAATCATTTATACTATTTGTCACTGGTCATCAAATGTGAAATCAGTAATTCCAACATGTAAAACTAATAGAGAATGTGGGAAACATATAACGTCCCCGCTTGAATATCATGTTATCAAAGCAGTTGAAAAACGGATACTTATTTTTGGTCGTAAGCAGTCATGTACGGACGGACCAGGATAACCGTGAATTCTTTCTCTGCAACGATGGAGGATTAAACAAAGTACTGGGCTATATGATCCCTTACCACCACCACCCTCAATAAAAAAAAAGAAAACGGTGTTGTTGGGAGCTCATCATCATAACCTTTTCAACATCTGACATTTATCGTGTTACATTCGTAAATAATAGATGCAAATCAATTTTATAGGGCAGCTTCCGACTACACATTGACAATTGTCTCTTGTACCCCATTTCGACATCACCAAATTTAAGAATTATCGGTACATATTAAAAATTTTACTGTTCCAAAGTACTATTTTGAATATCCCAGTGCCGCAAAAATTAAAGGACTATTACCATTGGTTAATATTAATGTACTTAAAATGTATCTTTATTCGTTTCAAAGTGAACGAAAATATTATAACATAAAGTAAAGTAATTATTTATATATATTTCATTTCTAAGTAGTTTTTATTTATTTCTTTGCTTGTACATTTGTATGAGTTGTAGGTTGTATGTATTTACCTCTTGTTTCACATTTTAATGCGACGGAGAGTTTTTAAAAAAAACTATCATAATACAAGACATGCCTAATGATTTATACTTGTTTGGCTTTATAAAAGAGGGACGAAAGATACTAAAGGGACAGTCAAACTCATAAATCTAAAACAAACTGACAACGCCATGGCTAAAAATAATTACTAATTATTCAAAAATTCTTACGATGCCAAAAATAAATAATTCAAAACAAGAGAGACTTTAGCAGCCTAGACATGCTAGAGATGACTCGAAAGAAACCCTTATTATTGGTAGTTCGATCCTACAAAGGATACGGACTCGGGAACTTATGAAAAATACCGCCGTTAAGACAATTCGTGGGGCTAATACATTACACATTAGACAAGACATGCCTAATGATTTATACTTGTTTGGCTTTATAAAAGAGGGACGATTATGAGTTTATTTATAAATGTTTTGATATGAACGTCACTGATGAGTCTTATGTAGACGAAACGCGCGTCTGGCGTACAAAATCATAATCCTGGTACTTTTGATAACTATTTACACCACTGGGTCGATGCCACTGCTGGTGGACGTTTCGTCCCCGAGGGTATCACCAGCCCAGTAGTCAACACTTCGGTGTTGACATAAATATCAATAATGTGGTCATTTTTATAAATTTCCTGTTTCCCAAACTTTAAATTTTTGAAAAAAACTAAGGATTTTCTTATTCCAGGCATAGATTACCTTAGACGTATTTGGCACAACTTTTTGGAATTTTGGATCCTCAATGCTCTTCAACTTTGTACTTGTTTGGCTTTATAAATGTTTTGATATGAGCGTCACTGATGAGTCTTATGTAGACGAAACGCGCGTCTGGCGTACAAAATTATAATCCTGGTACCTTTGATAACTATTTACACCACTGGGTCGATGCCACTACTGGTGGACGTTTCGTCCCCGAGGGTATCACCAGCCCAGTAGTCAACACTTCGGTGTTGACATGAATATCAATATTGTGGTCATTTTTATAAATTTCCTGTTTCCCAAACTTTAAATTTTTCAAAAAAATAAGGATTTTCTTATTCCAGGCATAGATTACCTTAGCCGTATTTGGCATAACTTTTTGGAATTTTGGATCCTCAATGCTCGTCAACTTTGTACTTGTTTGGCTTTATAAATGTTTTGATATGAGCGTCACTAAAGAGTCTTATGTAGACGAAACGCGCGTCTGGCGTACAAAATTATAATCCTGGTACCTTTGATAACTATTTACACCACTTGATCGATGCCACTACTGGTGGACGTTTCGTCTCCGAGGGTATCACCAGCCCAGTAGTCAAAACTTCGGTGTTGACATGAATATCAATAATGTGGTCATTTTTATAAATTTCCTGTTTCCCAAACTTTAAATTTTTGAAAAAACTAAGGATTTTCTTATTCCAGGCATAGATTACCTTAGCCGTATTTGGCACAACTTTTTGGAATATTGGATCCTCAATGCTCTTCAACTTTGTACTTGTTTGGCTTTATAAATGTTTTGATATGAGCGTCACTGATGAGTCTTATGTAGACGAAACGCGCGTCTGGCGTACAAAATTATAATCCTGGTACCTTTGATAACTATTTACACCACTGGGTCGATGCCACTGCTGGTGGACGTTTCGTCCACGAGGGTATCACCAGCCCAGTAGTCAACACTTCGGTGTTGACATGAATATCAATAATGTGGTCATTTTTATAAATTTCCTGTTTCCCAAACTGTAAATTTTTGAAAAAACTAAGGATTTTCTTATTCCAGGCATAGATTACCTAAGCCGTATTTGGCACAACTTTTTTGAATTTTGGATCCTCAATGCTCTGCAACTTTGTACTTGTTTGGCTTTATAAATGTTTTGATATGAGCGTCACTGATGAGTCTTATGTAGACGAAACGCGCGTCTGGCGTACAAAATTATAATCCTGGTACCTTTGATAACTATTTACACCACTGGGTCGATGCCACTGCTGGTGGACGTTTCGTCCCCGAGGGTATCACCAGCCCAGTAGTCAACACTTCGGTGTTGACATGAATATCAATAATGTGGTCATTTTTATAAATTTCCTGTTTCCCAAACTTTAAATTTTTGAAAAAACTAAGGATTTTCTTATTCCAGGCATAGATTACCTTAGCCGTATTTGGCACAACTTTTTGGAATTTTGGATCCTCAATGCTCTTCAACTTGGTACTTGTTTGGCTTTATAAATGTTTTGATATGAGCGTCACTGATGAGTCTTATGTAGACGAAACGCGCGTCTGGCGTACAAAATTATAATCCTGGTACCTTTGATAACTATTTACACCACTGGGTCGATGCCACTGCTGGTGGACGTTTCGTCCCCGAGGGTATCACCAGCCCAGTAGTCAACACTTCGGTGTTGACATGAATATCAATAATGTGGTCATTTTTATAAATTTCCTGTTTCCCAAACTTTAAATTTTTGAAAAAACTAAGGATTTTCTTATTCCAGGCATAGATTACCTTAGCCGTATTTGGCACAACTTTTTGGAATTTTGGATCCTCAATGCTCTTCAACTTTGTACTTGTTTGGCTTTATAAAAGTTTTGATATGAGCGTCACTGATGAGTCTTATGTAGACGAAACGCGCGTCTGGCGTACAAAATTATAATCCTGGTACCTTTGATAACTATTTATACCACTGGGTCGATGCCACTGCTGGTGGACGTTTCGTCCCCGAGGGTATCACTAGCCCAGTAGTCAACACTTCGGTGTTGACATGAATATCAATAATGTGGTCATTTTTATAAATTTCCTGTTTCCCAAACTTTAAATTTTTGAAAAAGCTAAGGATTTTCTTATTCCAGGCATAGATTACCTTAGCCGTATTTGGCACAACTTTTTGGAATTTTGGATCCTCAATGCTCTTCAACTTTGTACTTGTTTGGCTTTATAAATGTTTTGATATGAGCGTACCTGATGAGTCTTATGTAGACGAAACGCGCGTCTGGCGTACAAAATTATAATCCTGGTACCTTTGATAACTATTTACACCACTGGGTCGATGCTACTGCTGGTGGACGTTTCGTCCCCGAAGGTATCACCAGCCCAGTAGTCAACACTTCGGTGTTGACATGAATATCAATAATGTGGTCATTTTTATAAATTTGCTGTTTCCCAAACTTTAAATTTTTGAAAAAAACTAAGGATTTTCTTATTCCAGGCATAGATTACCTTAGCCGTATTTGGCACAACTTTTTGGAATTTTGGATCCTCAATGCTCTTCAACTTGGTACTTGTTTGGCTTTATAAATGTTTTGATATGAGCGTTACTGATGAGTCTTATGTAGACGAAACGCGCGTCTGGCGTACAAAATTATAATCCTGGTACCTTTGATAACTATTTACACCACTGGGTCGATGCCACTGCTGGTGGACGTTTCGTCCCCGAGGGTATCACCAGCCCAGTAGTCAACACTTCGGTGTTGACATGAATATCAATATTGTGGTCATTTTTATAAATTTCCTGTTTCCCAAACTTTAAATTTTTGAAAAAACTAAGGATTTTCTTATTCCAGGCATAGATTACCTTAGCCGTATTTGACACAACTTTTTGGAATTTTGGATCCTCAATGCTCTTCAACTTTGTACTTGTTTGGCTTTATAAATGTTTTGATATGAGCGTCACTGATGAGTCTTATGTAGACGAAACGCGCGTCTGGCGTACAAAATTATACTCCTGGTACCTTTGATAACTATTAGGACATGAAATTATACAAAATCATCAGTCCGTGTTACTGTTCTGACCCTATATCACCATCAATATAAAAACCCTCGACATATTTAAATGTTTAACTCTAATACATCATCAAATACAAACTCATATTTGCATGTTATTAATTTAATACAAGACATTTCCAAATACAACTCATCTGTACACGTTATTAGTTTAATTCTAAGACTTCAACAAATACAAAACCATCTGTAAATGTAATTACTTCATCCCTAAAACATCACCAAATACAAACTAATATTTACAAGATATAAGTTTCCAAATACAACACATAATAATATGGGTTTGTTGATAAATATGTCATCCCTGATCAGGTTAACTATCTTGTCATCAAATGATACAGGCAACATCTATCAACAGAATTTCGATGATTTGAAGTTATCTTATCTGAGCAATTACATACATTCAATTTTTTACTTTTATTTCATATATTTGTTATACCTTAAACTTAATACCAAATTAGATTAACACAAAACTGTGTCGAAGTAAATTTCTCTACACACTGGTAAACAAGTAATTAAATGACATGAATACAAGGATCAGTATTCGATTATTCTTTGTTCTATCAGACATTTACTGGATTCAAATTTCGTAAATCGATAAAGGATACAATTCAAGATATTCAAGTTTGAGATTAGATTAAGACACCAGTATGTTACCGCTGTTCAACAGTCATAAAGATATTTAGTCAAATGAAATCATGGTAACAACTATAAGAGGAAAATCAATGGAACACCAGAAACCCTGAACTGCAACAACACAAATACATAAAAAGGACTGTTTGAATACAACTGTCAAATTCCTGATTTGGTACAGGACATGATGAGTTAAAAAACGCAAAACAAATTCAGGAGAGAAATACATAAATGAGCAATATAACAGTACATTTCAACATGTAAACCGCAGAACATCAATTAATGAATACTGATATCATTCATTTTTTTTAAAAGACTCTTTTTGAGACAGAGTTTTTGCAAAGCGTTTGAAGAAATGTGAATAAACATAATTTATTGTTAAATTTAAATAATTCGTCATATGCTTCATTTCTAAAAATACCTAATGTTTTACGTTTACAAAAGAGATCAACGAAAACTTTACATAAAATTGATATAATACAACTTTTTAAATTTTGAAAAAAGTTGCAATCAGTTTAAAAAAAAACATTAAGAAAAGCTGAATAATATTATCAAATCAAAAAATCAAGCAAATAGAGATAATGAATAAAAACTAGGAGATGTGCTATAGTATGCAACAGTTATCTTACAGCACAGGGCAGCATTGTTCTTCTTGGAGTAATTAAGTTACTTACAATTCTGTTAGCGCCGACAATCCGTTTAATGAGGAGGTGTCAATGCTTGTAATGCGATTGTCCGACAAAATCCTGAAAATGATATTTTTAAAATTCATTTTTTGTCTTGTTTTGATTAAGTGGAAATAGCTGACAATTTGAAGTACATTATACGTAGGTCTGTTTGGAAACATATGTTGTTATCGAATGGATACATGCACCAATAACAATTCTTGTAACCTGAAAAATTTAAGATTTTGATTAAAAAAAATACTGAACATCGAGGATAATTAAAACCGGAAAGTCCTTAATCAATTAGCAAAATCAACAACTGAAACATATCAAACGACTAGACTAGTGTAAAAGCATTCAAACGGGAAAGCAAACGGTGTAATCTATATAAAAAACGAGAAACGAGAAACACTTAAGAACCACAAAAACAAACGACAACAACGGGACCTCAGATTCCCGACTTAGGACAGTTGCAAAAAATTGTATACTAGTTTATTTCCCCAGTACAAATTGTAAAACGTTACAAAATTTAGTAAATGAAAAGTTTTCATTGATCATGTTTGTGTTGTATACAAAAAATCCAAACTAAATCACGATCAGAAAAGTGTTGTTATATATCGATATTTGATGATATATGTTTTAATATATAAATTTGGAACACAGTCAATAACTCATAAATTCCATACACATATGACAAATCACATGGGTTGGTTGTTCCGAAAATTATTACTACCAATCAAAGATGTATAAAACCATTTTATTGAGATTAGTATTCTGTTTTGACATTAGCCTCAATTCAATAAGAAGATAATCATTGTCATAAACAGAGGCAGTGCAATACCTCAATGAAAAAAAGCAAACCGTTAATAAAAGTTATCTTTTTATTCAATTACATAAATCCTGCGTCCTCGTTGTCATGTCAGTAAACTGGTTAACTTTATGCCTTATACGTACACAATAGATAAAAACAAGGTTTGTAGGGCATTTGGAATGAGGCAGAATTGTTTGAATAATTGACGTTTATACAGAGCAAACATTCTGTCAAATTTGTGTAATACAATAAACAGTACTTATACATGAATAGCTTGTATGATTAACTTAAAATACAAACATTTTCAAAACTAGCTCGTAAACCTTTGAATATTGCGTGTTGTTCCTAAACAAATTCATCGCTTTATCAATAATGAATTTGAAAACAAAATATTTAAGTGGCCATATTTGTTCACATCTATGTCAAAACAAATGTTGGATGACTTTAATTTGGATCTTATGACACCATAAGCTGGTAACCTTATGTAATTATGTCAATATTTACTGATATCAGGGTAACAATTAGTTGATTTGTCTACAACAAGTATAAAATAACCACACAATATTATCTGAGAATACTTATCAATTCAGTTATCTAATTCTTAACTCATAAATTTCAATACAGTTATTTAAGTTGCCCGTAGGAACCAATAATTCTTAACTTATATAATTTACTTTGTACAACAGTTTCTTTAATGTTGGCTTGGTCAATAATTGACGTGGAAGTAATATTTGTTTAAATCCTATTTCATTCCTCATTATGAAGTATAATGAACGACAATTTAACAAAGAGTAAAGTTTAGAGTTGTTATTGAACAATTTCATTTTAGTTACATAACACTTCCAGACTCAATTGCCGTCAGAGTTTTAATGTAATACATCAATATATGTTGACAGTATTAAAGTAGCATCAAGTTTTGTGGAGTACATTAGCTGTGTTTCCATTTAATAATCCTAACAATCTTAAGGAAAATCACATGGAAATTGTCCACTGTACTGTGTTTTAATGAAAATGTGAATTACTCATCGAAGAGACAGGCAACGTTTTTCGTTTCTTTTTTGTACGTAAACTAGGGCGTGGTTTTTCTCGTTTGAATAGTTTTACATCTTTCATTTCGGGACCATTAATAGCTAACTATGCGGTATGTGCTTTTGGTAATTTACTGTATGGTCACCTATAATTGTTAATTTCTTGGTCATGTGGTCTCTTGTAGAGAGTTGTTACATATAACATCTTTTTTATAACCTCTATCAACAAACGTTGTAGTTCTTTTGTCTTATAAATTGTCTTATTAAATCTCAACAACATAACCTTTTTTACACCTCACATTTGTCGAATAACTCTTGAAAGTCACAGATATGTCAAATCCATTTATAGGGCAGCTTCCGATTTCGCATTGATAAATGTCTCTTGTCCACCCTTACGCCATCACCAAATTAAAGAATCATTGGTACATGTTAATCATGTAACCGTTAGACATCAAAATATTTAAAAAAAAAAAAAAACACTATTGGATAATAAGAATTATGCATGCTCATGTTCTATCATGTAGGACATGAACAAATACAAAATCACTGTTCATGTTTTTTTAATTACTTACCCTAAGACAAAAACAAATACAAAACCAACGGTCTAGCTAAATGTTTCGACCACATGACACTATAAATACAAAACCATCGACACATTTACATGTTAAACCATAAAATATCCCAAAATACACATTATAAACAAACTTATCTGCAATGTTAGTAGTTTAACACAATCACTAGTAACTCGAATTAAGCTTGAACGGATAAAAACGCCTTACCGGCATTTAAAAAAGATTAATGAAAATTGAATAGAGATTGACAAAAATTAAAAATTGTTTTTAATGCATTTCAATCAATATCAAATTATTTTAATACCAGTCAAGTAGATTCCCTAGCGGTAAAAGAAGATAATTTGAGATGTGGTTAAACTGTGTCAAACTAATTAGCCAAGCCCCCGTTAAACGGAATCAAACTGATGTTTAGTCCTTTTAAACTTTAAAGTGTCCGCCTTTTTGTAAGGTAAATCATTCAAGCAGAACAGCATCCTCGTTTATCTATCATTAATCCGCTCCGAGCGTTATCGATATTTAACTGGTGGTTAGTTTTATATACAATATGTTTTATGTATGTTTTCCAATATTTAATGTAAATATACGTATGTTTTTATATGCATATTGGAATGTATAATGTTATACAAGGGGTAAGACTTTCATAAAATTCTTAATCTGAAAATATATAAACGGCATGCTTCACAATTAAAATAAACGATATGAATTAAAAAGCACAAAGTGTCAATCTGTTAAAAAAATGAAATAGCTCTTTATATCAAATTATTTGTTTTCAATATTGCTTACTAATATGAAATTTCGTGGCATGTAAGTAAGGTATGGTCTTTTGAATAGACTTGCGAAAAAATAGAAAACGGAAAGATTATAAGAAGGTCGTAATTGTGCTCATTACAAACCTAGAAGTGATATTGTTTTAATCAATAGACAATAGATAGATTTGAATTACATTTGAGAGGTGAAATGATCACTTATATATCTGTTCAATGTGTCCTGGTTGTATTCGTATTCCTGAATATTTACCGTTCCTCTTTTTCTGTATTCCTATATTGACGTACTCATATCTTTTTAAGTCGACACGCACGTAAAAGGAAAAAAAATATTCATTAAACATTTTTTGTGAAATAATAAAATTGATATAGATGAGGTTGACATTTGTTGAATTCATTTAGTAAACAGTTTTGTCTTGCTAAAACTTGTAATTAAAGTAACAGTTCAATGAACTTTTAAACCTGTGTAAAATTGTAATACCGGTCACTGGTTAAAAATGTGTGTTTTTTGTGTAAAAGCAGCAAATGACAAATGAAAATTGAAATGGGGTTACGAAGGGACTATCTGTATGTCTGCATGTAGAATAATTCTTGCAATAAATGAACAATTGACGAACTGGACTGGCTATAAGGCCCTCGCACGGTCGGCACTGGCCCAAAAGGAATATTTAAAAAAAAACTTATCTTTATATTTTCGGCATTCAAAAACTTTTTATGACCAACAGGTAACTTAAACATTGCAAAGCTTGTCGGATAAAAATCAAACATTTCGCAATGTTTCTGTCATATATAATTGTATAAGGCATATTTTAGCGGTAATTACTAGATAAAAAAATTAATTGGCTATTCTAACTTCACAAGTTTAATCTAGATGCTCTCGTCTGAACATAATTGCGGAAAAGGGCCGTTTAAGTGCGAGAAGGATACACGTTTTATTTTTGCGGAAACGTGAACGAAGGAACGTGCAACAAATAATGACCCGCTATTGTTTGTCAATAATTCAAATTTACAAAATAGTGAAATATAACTGATGATCAATGTCAAATTTATTGGAAAGTTTTGTGATCATGACACCATCTATGCTATGTACTATAAATACTCGAATTTGTCAATTATACCATATCTTCTTATTTGTGAACTAATCATATCAAAATACGAAAATCAGACGAAAAGTGAAGTACTGTGTCCATGCATGGCGCGATTTTTATGACGATATCAAAGTCGCGTACATATATACGAAAAGAAGATGTGATAGAGACGTAAAAGGGACAGCAACTCAACAACACAACATATCAGAATGTGAACTGTAAAGCTCTTGTGTGATTTCTTTCCTTGGGATTAGACATTAAAAGTTATTATACTGCACGCTTATATGCCTGAACATACCGGAATCGTAACTATTTTCTTGGAAAAGTAAGGTATTTTTTTCGGAAACGTAGACTTTTGTTTCGGGATAGTAATGCCAATTTTTATATGAGCAGTGTATTTGTTTTAATGTCAGTATATAAAGCATAACTACCGCTTATGTCTATGGATGCATTAGTTACAGTTGCATACTAATTTAAAGATCGTCCTTTTTTATGTTCTTCGTGTGGAAATTATTCTTGCTTCAGCATGCAAATTTACTTTGTTCCTCTTATGAGATTCTCAATTACACTTATATTATAATAGTCTTTGGACCTGTATGTATTTAGGGAATGGAACTTGTATCGTACGGAAAAAAACGTTCATATATTTTACGTTCCAGAGTCCTACATGTATATTGAATTTAATATATTGCAGTTAATGTAATCGCGGGATATGCTTAAAGTTAGCCTTTTATTCTATATGTCAGATAACCTACCTGTGTTGATGTTGGATTGCTGTCTGATTGACGAATAGTCGTAATTTTATCTCCATACTTTTTAAGTCGTTTTTTTAGGATGCATCCAATTGCACCTTTTCATTGGAAATATATTTACGTGACGTAACCTCAAAAGATTAATCACTTAAAAAAAACCATGTAAGTTAAAATGAAACCTCTTCTCGCATGTTGCACTTTGTGTAATTGTTCTCTTTGGCAGAATTAAATTTAAAGAAGCCACAATTTGGTTCCTTAATGAATATGTTTTAAAACCCGGGGCCTTAAGCTAGGTAAAGCCTATCTCTTGATAAAGTTTCTTAAATTCGGCAACTTTTAGAGACCGACCGTGCGATGAAATTGAGAATGGAAATGCGGAATGACTGACATTTACTTATGTATATTCAATAATTACATGTAGCATAATCAAGGTTAAGTTTATGCGATAAAGTGTATTTCTTTTTAATGCATATTTTAAGTTTTCAAGTAAATATAGGAGAATTATTTGGGAGTAATTTCTTTTATGGATCCACTTATATATATAGTTAAAAACCCTTATTAACTAGCGGTGTTCCGTGTAAAATTATTTCCAATCTTCTAGTTTGTTTATAACTTTTTTATCCGGGACTAATATACATATATAAAAAAAATATATCCCAGTATTTATATAACACCTTCATTTAATTCTTTAACTTGACCATCAGCATGGCTATACAAATTATTGACAGAGGTACTGTGAGAAAACACTTCCAGGTATTCAAGCGATAACTGTCGGGCTAAAAAAACTCTTATTAATTACACGTAATGCAAGTTTACGCACCGCACCACTGTTGCGCAGTGTACACGCGAATGGTTATTTGGAATTTTATTTAAAAAAAAATGTGTTATGATATTCATCATGTGTACATGGATATACTATGTTTCACTAAATCATACGTGTAGTCAATTTTACTATCTTTTTTTTTATGACAGAAATTTCTAGTGCAATAAATAATATTTAATTCCAACCGAAGACTTTGAGGAATTAAGAATTTATTGAGATACTTTACATCGAAAAATTTGAAAAATGTTTAGTTTGTACTACTTGTCAATGATATGTCAAAACATTTAGATACAAATTTACAATTCGACATGCATTTTTATATATGTCACTGGACGTTACATTCCATCATTAATTTCGTATTCGTCAAATGTTGCTGTTGGTTTGTTTTTTAATCAAATATACATGAATACATTACAAGTTATTCCTATGTAATCTCATTTAGATATTTAATGCAAAGTAAATTTTAAAGATGAAAGCTCATTGGTTCGATAATGCTTAAAACTTAATATAAACTTGGAATATTTGTATATAACTGCTTTATTTCGAATCCTTGATATTAATTTGTGTAAATGAAGAAAGAATACCAATGATCGGTATCTGAGTGAATTTACTTCTCAATCCAGCCCCATAATTGCCAATGAAATAAACTATGCTGTAGATTTCACTTGATACGGAAAATGTTATTATTTTTTAAATTACCATGGTCTGTCATTTTTAAACTGGTTTTTTTTTTTTTGGGGGGGGGGGAATTAGTTAAAAAGTCAAAGTTCAAAGTCAAATGATCATAAATAAGAGTTCCGCGCAATTGTTTTCGAATATTTAATTTGTTCGTAATTCTTTTATGTATTTAACTTATTAAGGTAAATTCAGACCTTCCCTCGTCTGGTCACCAGCATGGCTAAGGGTATTACTCCAAAAGTAATTGTGAGGTGACACGTTCAGGTGTTCAAGCGATTCCCTGTCGGGCTTGTAAGTTCATGCATCATTTCACTTCTGAGGCTATTGATTAGTGTAACATTTAACCTTCCGGTGTATAATATACATCTCTGCCCTGCGTACGCGTGTCTGATAGTGATATACTAAGTCATTACTAAACTCATACGCTAGTTTATAATTTACATTTCTAGTGTAAAGAATATTATTTATAAAAAAACTAAATGATTAAAAAAAAAAGATATGATCAAATAAGGATAAATTTAGTAAATACTTGTTGTCAATAGTGAAGGCTAGTTTGAAACATACGACAAAACTATTGAAAATGTACGCACTTTTCGGTCGTTCTTTTATAAGCCTAGATAAAAAGTTACGGAACTATAGATAATCGCAATTTAAAATAAATACATGTATACATTGAACATAAGAAAGAAACATACATTGTGTTTAAATTGGTGTAAAAGTTTTATAAATAGACTAGTCCACGTATGCCAACAATATGTTATCATTGGATGTATACCAAAAGAAGAAGAAGAGAACCAATTTGATTTTAATACAGGTCAATACATAACTTGCTTTGGTTCATCGAAGTTATGGACATAGTAAAATCACAGATTTATATTTCAATTAAAATCTTCTCGAAGAAAGGAAAAAACTCGTCATCATCACAATTGTTGGGTATAATGTATAATAATGTGAACATGTTTCTGAAAGTACTTTATGTCATATTTTCTGTTCCGACATGCATGTTATATATATACCACTGGACTTTTACTAATTATCCCCAAGGGATTTGAATATATTCCGGGAAAACTATTGAGTTCGTCATCATCACAATTGTTGGGTTTAATGTATAATATTGTGAACATGGTTCTAAAATACTTTGTGCCATATGTCCTGTTTCGACATGCATATTATATATATGCCACTGGACGCACACTAATTATCCCAAAGGAATGTGAATATTTTGGCAGCAGTCCTTTTGCGCCAAATACTGATTTTCAGGGGTATCATTTGCGCCAAATTTTGTTTTACTATCCAAATGTATCAATCGCGCTAATATTCGAAACTCTTTTGCGCCAATATACCTGTACACATATCTATTATGAATATTAATGATTTAAATATATATTTATTCTGATTTTTGGCTTGAGAAGTATCATATGTTCGGAGATATTTCACTATGAAGATAAACATCTGGGGAAAAATGACTTGAATGCATTAGACAGTCAATGTACAAAGAGAGAAGAAAAAATATTTTTGCTGAATATTTAATAGAGATGAAAATAGAAGCTTTTGCTGATTATGTTTTAGCCACATATGTTGATGACACAGTGCTTTGTTCCTACCATGCGTATGGGCTTTATTATATTAGGAATTATTATGAACTATTTTATGCGTTTCAACCTTCAATATTTGTGTTTTTGGACAATAAAGTGAAGTTACAAGCTACTACAAACATTCAATTGGGAAGAACTCATGCAACAGCAGTAAAATGAAGATAAGTTTCAGAACAGAAACAGTTGCCGTGTAAACTGTCGATTTAAAGTCCGAATAAGGTCGTAGGGAAGTAATTTTTCTTCCAATAAGCACAATCGTATATTTTGTTTTTGGCGCAAATGATACCATGTAATTTTAAAACATGTGGTGCAAACGTAGCATTGGAGAAAAAAGTTGTGGAGCAAAAGGACGCAATTTTGGCGCAAACGGATCTCTACCAATATTTTCCAGGAAAACTAATGAGTATCAAAGTTTCAAATTAATTTCGGGATTTATTGTCTTTCTTGGTATTCAAAAACAGAAATTTTAAGAATAAACTGTTTTCCGCTTTAGGGATATTCTCGCCAGTTAAAAGAGACTTATATTCCAAAATAAGGAAAGATGACATTAAATTGGTTCTCTCTTTTATTTATTTTTTTGCTGTCAACATCAATGGTTCACACCCAACAAAATGGGAGCAATATTCCTTCAGAGCTTCTCCGTGGTATACACTTGTGAACTATATAGACAAAATTCGGTATTGAAGTGAATCTACATCTAACAAACAGGATTTAATAAAAAAAAAAACGATTTTGAGTGATCAAATACCAAATCAATATAAACGTATGGCGAGATAACCATGCAGGCATTTAGTTTTCGTCAGACACAATTGCAAAACATTATCACTCTCTTAAACGTATATATGCATGTATTGTCAAATATCAAGTCGTTAGAACAAGCGGCCGATGTCTATATATCATTGTCAAGTCCGTTTACTAACTGTTCAGGGTCAGACATGCCACTTGTTTATTCTGGGAAGCTTTCTTATCTTATTCGCTCTCATCCCATATGGAATTTACTGACCCCATATATCTCGTATTAGGTCACTAATATACCATGTAACTAATAATATCCCCCGTCCGACGATGGGGACTCTTTCTGATAGTGTTGACTTTAAAAACTTATATGGCGATTCTGCCGTTTATCTGTACAAGTGGTTCCATGGCTTTTCCTTTCCAAACTAAACTAACGAACCGCTACTGGTCTGCTTTATCTGGAGCTCATCCTCAATGGCGCTTATACGTCAGGAAACTTACATGTATACTAGTAAAAATTGTTTCAAGAACAACGATGAGGTGACAAACTATTCTAAAATCTTCAATATCAGTTATACATGACCTTTAATTACAAATACCTTATTACTTATTTGGATTAATGAAGGTCATCCTGTTCAATAATGCACAGATGTTATCATAGAATTTTAAAAACAAGAATGTGTCCCCAGTACACGAAAAACAAATATGTAACACATAAACGAACGACAACCACTGAATTACACATGTTACATTGATTGTTTGTATTGCTTGACCCTTATGGGTGTAATTTTGCAATAAAGATTTATTAAAAATAAGTGTATTAAATACGCCATACTCTTTCTGGTTATCCTTTCCAAATAACAACATTTTTACCTGTGTACGCTTGAATTCACACCTGTGGCTAAATTGCTCCAAGGTATTTCGAATGATTTCAAACCGAGAAATAAACAATGACTTTCAAAATAATAAACACGCTCTGCTCACACATAATTTGCATTGAAATTGTTATCGAAACAATTACGGTAAATAAAACGGAAATATTTTCAGTTCAATATCAGTAAAATGTTCAATAGATATGTTATAAAAAAATCTCAACAATAATTTATGATAATAATTCGAAAAACTAGACAATTGCAGATGGATTGGTGAATAGTTACTGTTTGTTCAATGTTCAGTGACAAGTATCTCATGCGTATTGCAATACCAAACTAAGTTGGGCAGACGTCAAAATCGAAATTGTGACAAATTCGTTTTTCAAAATTATTTCTAAGTGTTATTTTGGAAGTTAAACATGTATATTTAACGCAAATTTATTACTTTTATTTATTGAATAAAATAAAAAGATCAAAACCGCTAAAAGAAAATAAACCCGGCGAATGACACTACTCTTTTTGTTGAATTTGGTTTGACTGAGCTGAAATGATATTACGTTTTAAAGCAATTAATCAAATTAAAAATTACAATTATTTTCTCTTTTTTCTTCTCTTTTTTTTTTGGGGGGGGGGGGGGGGGGAGGGGGTGTCATTGACCCTAAAACAAATAACAACTATACAGCCTCATAGTATTTTGAAGTATTCAAATATAATGAAACGTATGATATTTTTTACAAATAAAAAGAAAAAGCAAGTCTGCCGAAAAATGATTGACATTTTAAAGACAAATGTATAGTGTGTTCATTGTAAACTTAAATCAGAATGCGTATAGATGCCTCAGTCACAAATCACTCCTCGAATTAAAAATCAGCGATCGATTTAAAATTCACGCAATACTATTTTGTTGAAAGTGATCGAGATGCTCTTATTAGGTTATTCAAATTTTCGGACATTTATTTTTTTCCAGAACACGTTAAAGTTATCAATAACAGTTAATAATATCAGAGCCATATAATACATGTTTTATATCTGCATTGATCTGGGACTATTATACTAAGTCCCACAGTCCCAGATTATATTCTCTGTTAATATGCATCCTTTTTTTTTCCTTGTTTTTCCAAAACACTTTAGGACCGTATATCAGGGACACTGGCGACAAAATCTTTCAAAAAGCAAATTAGAGTTTCTGCCTTTAAAATTTGTATGTCAGATAATTTGACCACATGACAAACAATACTACAATAAACCATAGATGTCATACCCATAGATATATATTATCCAGCCGCTGGACGGTAGAATTTCTATTAATCATGCAACGATAATAAAAGACTTTTGGGTGTACAAGTATGATAGAACACTTTTATTTTATCGAAACTACATTTATTTTGTCAAATGGAATGCTTGTTAAACTGTTATGGTCATTGTGATATTGCATAGCTCTCTTACAATTTGGGGAAAAAAAAATAATGTTCCCATGGGAAATTTACTTTTAATCAGCTGTGGTGACAACAGTGACAACGGTGACATGATGGAAATATGGGGGATTTTTTTAAATTATCTATCACTTGGGCAAAATAAATGTTTTTGATATTTTGTCAACCGACAAAGTCAGATTAACCAATTCTGGAATGGCAAATTTGTCCCGCACAGTGTTATTTGGACAAACAGACAATAGCACACATTGATGGATACATTTGCGGCTCTATCATTTTTAAAGCACAATTTGATTGATCGATTGTTGGTTATTTAACGTCCAGTGGCAAACATTTCATGCATGTTCAAAGCGAAAAGTCGTTCCAGAAATAGACTATGAAGTATAAGGTATACCAAAATGTTAAAATGTTATCATCGTTTCGGAAAAAGAAATTTTCTTTGCTATTAGAGTTGGTACGTCAATATTTTTCTTACAAAATTATATCTTTTGCTTTAAAATTAACACATATATGGTTCTGATCTTATTAAAACAATGTCACTTAAGTGGCGAGAATTATTCGTATATTTTGGCTTTTGCACTCCGCTGCATTTGTTTGCACCTACCGGAACCTGCTGTTTAGTGCAGGGTTGTTGTTAAATGTATTTCAAAGTGTTGCTTGTTTTTTTCGAACATATAGACCGTTAGTTTTTCCGTTAAAATGGTTTTACACTAGTCATTTTGGGGTACCTGATAGCTTGCTGTTCTGTGTGAGCCAAAACTTCGTGTTGAAGGCAGATGAGTAAAAATGTATAGTTTTATACATATAAATCTAGTAATGACTAGCAGAGCACCAACAGACTCAAGACAAACATATAGTTGGTATCCGGTATACGAGAACGTGGCGCATTTAAAACTAAGCTAAACGAAATTTGAATTTTCCAGGTGAATTAGACAAAAAAAATGTTTTAATGTAAATTTTTAAAAGTTCAGGACGGAATTGGTTCAATTAAATGCTTAACGTACCGTGGCAAATATTATTGCATATTCTCGACGAAAAAACATTTTTTATCAGACGATTCCTTCGTATATTTTATTTTATTTCAAGCAAAATAAGCTTTTTTTTGTCTTTTTTTTTTTTATCGCAGTCACTTCTGTTTTATTTTATCGCAAGAGCTGCTGCGTGTTTACAAATAATAAAAAAAACATATATCAACTATAAGTGGAAATCCACGGATCACCAGAAACACTGAACTGCACCAAAACAAATACACAGAAACGAACTATTTGAAAACAACTGTCATATTCCTGATTTTGTACAGGACATGGTGAGTCAAAGAAAAAAAAAAAACGCAAACAAAATCAGGAGAGAAATACATAAATGAACAATATAATAGTATATTACAACAAGTACATCGTAGAACATCAATTAATAAATACTGATATCATTCGTTCTTCTTAATAACTTTTTTGGAGCAGAATGTTTGCAAAGCGTTTGAACAAATGTGAATAAACAAAATATCTTGAAAAATTTAAATAATTCGTCATATGTTTCATTTCTAAAAATACCTATTAGTTTACGTTTACGAAAGACTTCATCAGTCTGTTTGACTTGTGTCTTATCCAATTTGTACTTTAACAAATAAAATATGTTTAAACTAAAGGGTTCAACAAAAACATTTCATAAAATTGATCATGTTGATATAATACACATTTGTGTAATTGTAAAAAAATGCTGCAATATACTTTTAAAAGAAAACCATAAAGAAATGCTAAATAATATAACCTAAATAAAATCAATCAAATATAGATAAGAAAATATAGATAATAGGATATGTGCGATATCATGCAATAGATCAATATATTCCACTTTTTGTATCCATTTGGATTGTTGACTTTTTGACACATGTTTCAAATTCTTTTCTTTTTTCTATATTTTGAATTTGATTTTCAAAAAAAGTGAGATAAAAAATTATGTTTTCATAAGCGAAATTTTAGTGTCAGGAGAGGGTCAGAATGCAGAATTTTGCACCATTTATCCCAAAATTTCTCAAGCCCTTTAGCGGCCCCGAACCCCTGCCGAATATCCGCCTTAACGAGGCGGGATGAGTGTTTTCGCGACCCAGAATATTTCTTGCCGTACCAATATAATTTTGAGTGCTACACCTCTGAATTGTATACTTTAAAATTAATCGGGAAACGGCGTGCATTAGAAATTTTAGAGATTTAAGCTGGGGCACACATTCACGCTTTTTACTGCCGTCCTTGACAGGACTATTTCCGATTAAAATTAGTCAAATATCGAAAATATTGGAGGTTGCATTGGAATGTCCCTCCTAGATGGGAATTTGTATGCGTCTGATCACGTTGCAGGCATATTGCACCCTATCTGTCTATTAATGTATCTCGTTTAAGCGCATTTACTCCTGAACAACTGGATGGATATTGAAGAAATATTTACATGAGAAAGTTCTAAATGTTAAAGGGGACATACTCGTTACCTTAATAGTATGGCATTACTAATCTTCTGAGCAAAACTCCTCCTGAATGTTTTATGGATTTTAAAGAACTGTATGTCGGAAAAGGTATGGGAGAGAGAAAAGGGAGGGAGTAGGCAGAGGGAGGGCGGGAAAAGGGAGAAACCTACACCCCTGTCCAGCCCCTCTCATATCCTTTTACAACATTACAGAAGACGAATTTGAATACAAAATCATTTGTAAATGTACCTTTAGGTTACAACAGCTAGGTCAATACAACTGTTGGCAGATTTAAACGATATAAGTCATCAGTTTTTAGTACAGGTATCTTAGTTGTTAATTAAGAGTCAATTCAATCCTTTTTGCTTAGATTATGATTTGCGAACCATTTATCGTTATCGAACAGTAATCTGGATTGTTTTAGAATGTGAGATATAATTCTATAGGAAACAAGAAACACAAACTGTCAATTAAAATTTAAAGTAGGGAAAGTATTCTATTGTATTATACACATGTGTCAGAACTATTGAGATGGTTTTCGTTTACTTGAACGTTTAATTATCTGTTACCCTAACACTAACCCATTGCAAAAACTGATCAGAATAAAAACACTGAAATCTTATTCTATACTAAAACAAACTGTACCATTAATATGTGAACAATTACTCTGAAATACTGGGTCTTCTTAAGTAGGCAGTGTCAATGATAATGACATTTGTTCTGATACAATATCATTATCTGTGAATACACAATAAATATTTCAGACATACAAAAAACCTTCCAAAGTGACGGAGAACAATATGTCTGTTTAACATGTAGCATTCACATTTTTATGGTATTATTAACCCTCGACACATTTAAATGTTTTAAACCTTACACATCACCAAATACAAACTCACATTTGCATGTTATTAACATAACACAAGACACAACCAAATACACGTTATTAGTTTAACCATAAGACAACACCAAATGCAAAACTGGCAATTTGCCAACTTATCTTGTTTTCATTTGGAAATAATCTTCTTCTTGTTAAATAATAGACACAGAAGTTATGCCAAAATTTGGACAACATCTGCAAATCAACTTCTCGAAACTGAAACACGAGAATTATGAAGCAAAATTGTAGCAAAGGAAATAGTTTTGCTTTTATTAACGCAAATGAAGATATTTTCAATCTGTTACATAACTACAATAAGTTAAAGTGTTGATAACAAATCTAATCAAAAGCCGCTCGATCAAATACTTGTGAAAAGGATTGCACAAAAGGAATACTTTGGTTGTTAAGGACATGAAATAATACAAAATCATCAGTCCATGTTACTGTTCTGACCCTATAACACCATCAAACTTTTGTAGACGTAACGCGCGTCTGACGCAAATACAATATGTCAATCCTGAATCGACGGAAAACATAACATCCTACAGGAAACAGAACTGGTGCGTCAACATTGCATGGACCTCCAAGGTCAATAAAAAAAAAGAGAAAAGTGTATTACATCCGACAATACTAAACACGGTTATATCAATCAATGAAAAGAATAAAAAAAGAACAAACTATTCCTGCGTTTTTACATTGTAAATAAACACAACTGACTCAAACACATCCAAACAGTCCTACAGTCATGTTAATTCACATTCAGTCTTTATTTCACAATCGGGAATAACATACAATTAGTCAACACTTGGATATCTCGACTATTCTAGTACATATATAGAAAGAATTAGGACTGCAAACAGCATTCCATTCGTGAGAAGAGGAAAAGATAGTTCCTGTCAGTCAACCATTTTATGATGGTGACCATAAAATTAATGAATGTTGATATCTTTCTCTTTTGGAACATAATGTTTGCAAAACCTTTGACAGGATGTGCATTTAATGTTGATTAGTATTTGCTGTTTTACTTTATAAACAGAGTATATTGTTCATTAAATAATTCGTCACATCCTACATTTCTTAAAATACCATATGTTTTACGTAAACGAAACGGTTCAACATAAACTTGACATTTAATTGATATAATACGAATTTTGACAATTATTATGCGATTTTTCCACAAGTTCCAGAAAATTATATTATTAAGTATCATTTTTTTGTCTAACCGTCATTTTGTAGAAATCACCAACAATTAGTAGGATTACAGGTAGGTCTGTTTGGAAACAGATTGTGTAAACATGCCATACCAACAGTTCTAGTAACCGTAATAATCGAATAGGTAAATTCACAAAAATACAGAACGTCGATGAAAAACGGAAAACCCTTTTCAAATGGCAAAATTAAAAGCTGAAATACGTCAAACGCATGGATATTAACTGACATATTCCTGACTTAGTAACGGCATTTCCTTATGTAGAAAATGATGGATTATCACTCTCTGGGTATATTTAACTACAACTACACATATCTTGTCTTGACATCCTTTTATAGCATTACGGAAAATGAATTTAAATACAAAAAAAATTATAACCATATTTTACAACAGTTAAGCCAATATACAGTCGGTGAAATTAAAAATATCAGTCATCAAGTTTCAATCCAGTTACCAAAGTTGTCCATGAATTTGAATACAAAAACATTTTTAACCATATTTTAAAACAGTAAGATTTTTACTACTGTTGACAGATATTTATAATATCAGCTGTCGTCAATGTTTAGTACAGCTATCTTATTTGTTCCTGAAGAGTCCGTTTAATCCTTTGTGCTTAAATTATAACGTACGCAAGATTTATCGTTATTGAACAGTAATCATGATTTTCATAGGATGTGAGGTATAATCCTATAGTAAACAATAACACTAACTGTCAATTCCGATTCAAAGTAGGGGAAGTATTGTTAATGTCATACACAATAATGTCAGAAATATTGAGACGGTTTTCGTTTACCGTACCGTTTAATTATCACCTACACTAACACCAACCCTTTATAAAAACTAACCATAACACTTACACTAGTCCTAAACAAAAACATACTGTATCATAAACATATGACCAAAAACTCTGAAATACAGGGTCGTCTTAAGTAGGCAGTGTCAATTATACTGGCATGTGTTTTGATACAATATCATTGTCTATGGTTAGGTATGCTGTATGCTTAACTGGTCTATGTCAAGATAAACGTCAACAATGTTTGTTAGAAAACAGATTAAGAAAAAAACTGACAATTTGCCAACTTGTCTTGTTTTCATTTTAAGATTACCTTTCAAATGTTAAATTATAGACATATAAGTTGTGCCAAGATTCAGACCAAGATTCGCAAATCAACCTCCTCGAAACTTAAACATGAGGATAGGGAATAAAAAATGAAGCAAAGGAATCAGTTTTATCTTTTAAAAACCCGAGTGAAGATATTTCTAATATATTAATTTAATAAATAAGTTAGGTAGCTGATTACAAATCTAATCAAAAGCCGCTCGATCAAATACTTGTGAAAAGGATTGCACAAAAGGAATACTTTTGTTGTTTAATATAACAGACACTTACTGCTGTGTCTGTAAATGAATACACGACACATGTTTGAAGCATATGAAATTATTCCAATGTGACGACGTACAATATGTGTGTGAAACATGTATATTTCATAAGATATGTTGTATGATTAACTATGTTTCAGTGGACACTATTTTATACACTTTCTGTGAATTAACATCAATCATTGATACTGTTTGTCACTGGTCATCAAATGTGAAATCAGTAATTCTAACATGTAAAACTAATAGAGAATGTAGGAAATATATAACGTCCCCGCTTGAATATCATGTTATCAAAGGAGTTGAAGAACGGATACTTATTTGTGGTCGTAAGCAGCCATGTTCGGACGGACCAGGATAACCGTGAATTCTTTCTCTGCAACGATGGGGGATAAAACAAAGTACTGTGCTATATGATCCCTTACCACCAGCCCCCTCAAGCAAAAAAAAAGAAAACGGTGGTGTTGGGAGCTCATCAACATAACCTGTTCAACATTTCAACATTTATCGTGTTACTTTCGAAAACAACAGATGCAAATCAATTTTATAGGGCAGCTTCCAACTACACATTGATAATTGTATCTTGTACCCCATTTTGACATCACGAAATTTAAGAATTATCGGTACATATTAAACATGTTACTGTTCCAAAGTACTATCTTGAATATCCCAGTGCAGCAAAATATAAGGGACTATTACCATTGGTTCATATTAATGTACCTAAATGTACCTAAATGTATCTTTATTCGTTTCAAAGTGAACGAAAATATTATAACATAAAGTAAAGTAATTATTTATATATATTTCATTTCTAAGTTGTTTTATTTATTTCTTTACTTATATGAGCTTGTATTTTGTATGTATTTACCTCTTGTTTCACATTTTAATGCGACGGAGAGTTTTAAAAAAAAGCTATCTTAATACAATCAGACATGCCTAATGATTTATCCTTTAGGACATGAAATTATACAAAATCATCAGTTCGTGTTACTAATCTGACCCTAGAACACCATCAATATAAAATAAACTCATCATAGATACCAAGACTAAATTTTGTATATACGCCAGACGCGCGTTTCGTCTACAAAGACTCATCAGTGACGCTCGAATCCAAAAAAGTTATAAAAAGCCAAATAAAGTACGAAATTAAAAACCCTCGACACATTTAAATGTTTAACTCTAATACATCATCAAATACAAACTCATATTTGCATGTTATTTATTTAATACAAGACATTTCCAAATACAACTCATCTGTACACGTTATTAGTTTAATTCTAAGAATTCACCAAATACAAAACCATCTGTAAATGTTATAACTTCATCCCTAAGACACCCTATTTACTAGATATAAGTTTTCAAATACTCATAAGAATATGGGCTTGTTGATAAATATGTCATTCCTGATCAAGTTAAATATCTTGTCATCAAATGATACAGGCAACCTCTATCAACAGAATTTAGATGATTTGAAGTTATCTTATCTGAGCAATTACATAAATTCAATTTTTTACTTTTATTTCATATATTTGTTATACCTTAAACTTAATACCAAATTAAATTACCACAAAACTGTGTCGAAGTAAATTCTCTACACACTGGGAAACAAGTAATTAAATGAATTGAATACAAGGATCAGTATTTGATTATTCTTTATTCTATCAGACATTTACTGGATTCAAATTTCGTAAATCGATTAAGAATACAATTCAAGATATAAAAGTTTGAGATTAGATTAAGATACCAGTATTTGACTGCTGTGCAACAGTCATAAATCTATTTAGCAAAATGAAATCATGGTAACGAACTACAAGCGAAGGAAAAATATCAACTATAAGAGTAAATCAATGGAACACCAGAAACCCTGAACTGCAACAAAACAAATACATAAAAACGGACTGTTTGAATACAACTGTCAATTCCTGATTTGGTACAGGACATGATGAGCTAAAAAACGCAAAAACACTCAGGAGAGAAATACATAAATGAGCAATGTAACAGTACATTACAACATGTAAACCTCAGAACAACAATTAATGAATAGGGATATCATTCGTTCTTTTTAATGACTCTTTTTGAGACAGAATTTTTGCAAAGCGTTTGTGATATAGACTGGATTTTCATGTCTAATTAACCATGTTTCAGTGGTCAGTAAGGACACTATTTTGATACTCCTTCTGTAAATTGACAGCAATCAAGCATACCATATGTCACTGGAGATCGAATGTTAAAGAAGTAATTTCAACATTAGTTTAAAAAAAAATAAGCAAAAGAGAATTTCGGAGCCCAAAGTTGAGGTGAAACTAACAAATACATGTAAAAAATGGAGAATGTGAGACACATATACTGCTCCCGCTTGAATATTACCTTATCAAGGGATTTTAAGAACGGATAATAATTTTGGGACGTACGCCGCTTTATACGGACGGACCGTAGTAACCCTGAATTATCTCTCTGCTACGATGGGGATGAAACAAAGGACTGAGTAATACGACCCCCTTTTCCATAAAAAAAAAAAGAAAACGGTGTTGTTGGGATTTCAGCAACATAACCTGACATTTGTCGAATTACTCTTGCAAATCACAGATATGTCATTTACATGATTTATCCATTTATAGGGCAGCTTCCGACTACGCATTGATAAATATTTCTTGTCTACCCTAACGGCATCACCAAATTCAAGAATTATTGGTACATGTTAATCATGTAACCGTTAGACATCAATATATAAGAATTAAGCATTCTCATGTTCTATCATTTAGGACATGTGCAAATACAAAATCAACATTCATGTTTTTATAGTTACTAACCTTAAGACATAAACAAATAAAATACCAACGGTCAAGGTAAATGTTCCGACCCCATGACACCATCAATACAAAACCATCGACACATTTGAATTTAAAACCATAAGATATCACCAAATACACATGATATACAAACTTAACTGCATCTTATTGGCTTAACACGATACACCACCAACTAGAACATGTTATGTATGTGAACCTAAGACATCAACAAATACAAAACTAAATGTACATGTCATAAGTTCAACCCTAAGATATCACCACATAAACACAATCAATAAATGTTATTTTGTCTTACCCAGTGAAACAACCAAATACAAAAACACAGTACATGTTAATTTACCGACCTTATGAAATCACCATATACAAAACTATCTGTACACGTTAATAGTTAAACTATAAGACATCACCAAATACAAAACCGTTTGTACATGTTAATTTTCCAACTCTAGACATGTTGCATGTCAATTTCAAAACCATACCGCAAATACATTTGAATTTCTAACCCTATGTCATCGCAAAATACATAACCATTGGTACATGTTAATATTTTGACCCTAGCTTCGACATCATCGATAAATATTCAACGGTGAATTAAAAATTTAACCCTATAACATCACCAAGTACAATACCATCGGTAAATGTTAATTTCCAGACCCTATGACATGATCGGTACAACACCATCGGTATAGTGGAATTTTCTAACCCTAAGACATTACCAAGTACAAACTCATCCAAACATGTTCCGACTCTATGACATCATCGATACAAAACACACATATTTCATTGAACAGGTTGCGTAACTTATTTCTTTGTTCAGATTCATCATGAGCACCGAAAAAAGTATTGTATGTTTTGTTTCAGTTATATAAACATTTGAAATACTCACAAAACTGTTGTTGAATTTGGAACATTAGATGGCATTGTCGTTAGACCTCTCCTAGAACAATCAACATATGTACCACTGCAGAAACACGTGGAAGGACATCCATAGACAGTGACTCCAAACACAGTGCAACTAATTATAAAAATTATAAGGTGCATTGTCTCCATTTTACGCCTGAAAAAAAATGCATTAAAGTGTAAAAGTATTTCTGATGAATAATATATAACTGGTTCATATTGTAAAAAATGATAAAACATAATCATTGCATTTGAGATCATATACATAATAATAATAATAATATATATATATATATATATATTTCATTATATGATAAAAGACCGTCACTTATATCCGTAAGGTAATTTCGTTATAATTTTGCCAATACAATAATTAATTTCGTCTTAATAAAACAAAATATTGTAAAAAATTAAATTAAGCACAATGTATTTTAAAATAAGCAACAAAACTGATTTCGCATCTAATACAAGACGTTGATCACTTATTCATATATGTTAGTTGATAATGACTTCATAAGACGTACGTTTAAACACAAATTTGTTGGTTGCGCAAATACAGAAGTAAGAAAGATTTTGCTGAGTAGGGGATCAGTACAACAATCAGTTTGTTTGCAAGCATAAAACTTATAAAGGCATATTTTACATCAATATGTTGAAAAGGTATTGCCTCATTTGATCGATACAAAGCAGAAAAAAACATCTTTTTAATGGGAAATTAAGTTCAAATATAAATGTATTTTAAAACAGACATACGAAATAAAAACGACATGTTATATAAATTTCATGTTTCCAAAGGACAATAGTTACAATCAAGGCACAGTATTGAGGTGACATTCCTTCCTCAAAACACAAGGTCAACAATGTATTTGGCTTAATTACAAAGCTGTAGCTAGTGCTATTGCAAAACAATGTCTCTAGAATTAATAAAAAGTCTAGCTTTTTCTATATTGAACGCCATAATATAATTTGATAGACATGTATGTAACAATAATGGTCAAAACAAAGGCATATGTGATTCCTTTTATCCTTTTATATGAATAAAGTAGAATGTAACCGGAAGATTTTTTATAGATGCATATATATTTATACAGTTAGTATGTCACGCTACAACATAGCTCAATCCAATATAAATGTTGTGGATAAAGATTGGAAAAACAATTACAGATCTCATTTAAACATCTAAAAAAATACACCACCATAATTATTTTTGGTTTAATCCTTTTGAATAACACTATTTTTAAGTAAATACATTATATAGGAAAGAAAATCAAGAAATGTTTACATCGACTGTGATGTTATCCTCAGTGTTAATCAGATATCTTACTTTCGACATATGAGTGTATGGTACATATGTACTGCTTCGAAGCTTGTAGTGTTGAAGTGTAAGAGCTTTCTTGTTGATATTTTATTGAATAACAATTCTTAATTTAACTAAAGTTTAAAAATAAGTTGAAAATTAGTTTAGCTAACCAACTCTGGCAGTATGATAAGAGCAACCTCACTAGGTTCACACGGACGAAAAACAACAATCCACTAAAGCCGACTAAAATATGATCAGAAATTTAAACTCTAAAAAATATAAGATGAATAATAAATGATAAAACTATTTTCCAAGTGCATTTGGGAACAAATTAAGAAAGGTTTACATCGATTGTGATACTATCTCCATTGACAATCTGAGATCATAATTTCCACTTAAGAGTTTCCTTTGGTATACATCGCCTCTCTTTTAATGAAATGTGTTCTTATGGGAAAATGTTCTGTCTTCCCCCTCATCAAACCTCGTTTAATTAGTTTCTTTATTGAATTAATATCAGTTACTTATAACAGTGATTAGAATGGTTCACATCAGTCAATTTATGTCTGATTAATAAAGAAGTGTTTAGAATTGTTCGCCTTAGTAAATTCATGTTCGAATCTGATACAAGTTATTAAAATGTTCACCTCAGTCCGTTAATGAAATTGAGAATGGAACTGGGGAATGTGTCAAAGAGACAACAACTCGACCATAGAACAGATAACAGCAGAAGGCCAACAATAGGTCTTCAAAGTATGTCTGATCCGTATAGCCGTTACTATAATTGTTCACCTCAGTCAATTTATGTCAGATTCTGATACAGTTGTTTAGATTTGTTCACCTCAGTGAATGCAAGTCTGCGTCTTATACAACTGACTAGAATTGTTCACCTAAATTAATCCATTTATATAGGAAAATGTGGTATGAATGCCAATAGAAACAACTATCCATCCAGGTCAAAATTTATCAAAGTTAACCCTTATAGATCATGGCGGTCTTCAACACGATGGATTTGCTCATATAGAACATCAAACTATGAAGGACGTGAAAAATTACTAGCGTAAAACCATTAAAACGGGAAAACAAACAGTCTGATCTATATAAAAACGAGAAACGAGAAACACTTGTGAATCACACAAAAATACGCCAACCAACAAACACCATACTCCTGACCCAGGACAGACAACTGCAGCGAGTCGAAACGTTTAAATAGGGACCAACACTCACACCTATCTAAAACAATAGTTTAACATGTCTGATTCATATACCAGTGATTATATTTGTTCACCTCAGTAAATTTATGTCAGATACTTATAAAAGTGATTATAATTATTCACCTCACTTAATTCCTAACACACTTTGATCGACCAGCATTTAACTAGCACATTGAAGAGTATTTGGGTATACGTCAATGAAACAACAACCCAATGACACCATTATTCAAAACAAAACATTTTGTGGTTCTTTAAATTCTTTTCAACGAGTGCTATAGAAAACAGCAGGAAAAACACAGAAAGACACAATTAAGGATACAATTTTAACATCGAAATTTCAAAGTGACATAAAATACACCACTGTTCTTTAGGTATAACCTATTTATTTGTTATTGTTTCCCCTTCTTTACTGTCATTTGGACTGAGTTTAAGCATTTTAGGCTGATGTTTACGAATTCTCTGGTTGCCGCTTTTTGAATAAAAAATTGAAATGAAACTAAAGTTTGAAAAATTGATGAATTAGGTTGGTCAACCAACTGTGTCGTCGTGATGAACACAACCCACTAGGTAAACACGGAAAACACACAAAATCCAAAAAGCTGACTTTCATATAATCCGATATCGAAATGTTACTGAATGATACACAATAGATGAAAAATAACTGATAAAACATTTTTTCAAGTACATAGGGAAGAAACTCTAGAAATTTTTATATCAACTGCGATGTTATTTTTTTTGTATATTAGAACTGTCACTTTCCATCTATGAGTTTCCATTTGGTTACCGTAAAATTATCTGTCTTCCCATTCTTATTTAGTTTCGTTATCTATTTTACATCATATGCCTAAACCAGAGTTAAATAATCGTCTAACTATATCAATGTATGTCTGATTTTTACACCAGTGTGATAAGAATTGTTCACCTCAGTCAGTTCATAACAAATACTTATAAAAGTCAAAACAAAGAAATAAATTGCATGTTAAGATTGATCATTATAACATAAAACAAAAATGCAAGTCATAACAGTTGTTATGATTAAGACCGCCACTTAGGTTTAATCAACAACCATTGTATAATAATAAAATGCCTGCAACGAATCGAAAGTCTAACAATTGCTGTCATTAGTTTGATGTGTTTGAGCTTTTGATTTTGCAATTTGTTTTGGGACTTTCGTTTTGAAGTTTTCTATGTGTTATTTTTATTTTTTTCAATTTTAAGAACTTACATTTGAATGAAAAAAAAAAGTTATCTGTGCATAACAACAAATTATTAGATAAACATACTTTGACTAGTCTTCTTATTTTTTAGAAATATTACAAATATTTGTTACTTTAACGTCAACGAAGAGTCAGTGTAATTCTAACATATCAATAACCTGTCACTCGAACCATTACACCTCTTGAGATAAGATTTTATTTTCGAAAAGCAAAACCAAATTCTAAATTGCGTGTGATTGGTCTTAAACTTCTATTAGATATAGATTACCAACATTTGAAATATACTGTGCATGGTACAGTTAATCATTGTAAACGAAACATTTTCCATTGAGTATTTACAGTCTTTGTTGGATATACAAAATCCAAACGCTGCACGTCTTTGATAGAAAGTTTAAATGCAGTTCAGAATTCATGCAAAACAACTGTGTGAAGTGATATTCGAGGTGCAATTCTAAAAGTTTTAAGTATTCAATATAAATTGTTATTGACTGAAATATAAAACAAGTCGTTCGAATAACCTTTAATATAGATTTTAAGTTTACGACATACTTGATTAGAATTACAATAAAACCATGCTTAATATTATGAATTGCAATTTCAAGGAAAAAAATAATAAAAATTAAAGTGTTTCCTCATTTGATTTTGCCATTTGATTGGCGACTTCGCGTTTTGAATTTATTTTCCTCGGAGTTCAGTATTTTTGTGATTTTATTTTTTCGATGAATTTTAAATGATTAAATTATTTTCCAAGTACATAAGGAAGAAAATCAAGAACAGTTTACTTTGACTGCGATGCTATCTCTTTTGTTAATAGTAGATCTGACTTTCTACTTATGAGTTTCCATTTTGGTATATTTCGCCTATCTGAATTAAATGACGTACTTCTGGGGAAATGTTCTGCATGTTCTGTCTTCCTTCTCATTAAACCTATTTTTTTAGTTTCTTTATTCAATTAATATCAGATATTTATACCAGTGATAAGAATTTTTTTTAACTCAGTCAATGCATGTCTGATTCTTTATTAGTGATTAAAACTGTTCACAGCAGCCATTGTATGTCTGATTATGATACCAGTGATTATATGTGTTCACCTCAGTGAATTCATTTCTAATTCTTATACCAGTGATTAGAATTGTTCACTTCAGTAAATGCATAACTGATTCATATTTAACTAATTGGAATTGTTCAACTCAGTTAATTCAGTGATATAAGAAAATGTGGTATGAATGCCGATGTTTTCTGTAAAAAATGAAAGTGGCCGCGTCCGTGTTCATCAGTTTGTCCCTCTATATTTTATTGTAAAACTAAATATATCATTTCTGCAGAAATTATTTTGTTGAAAAAGACTTGACTTTGTTTAATTGTTAAATAATCAATGTAATCAAAATGTAATCACTTGTATGAAATTGAACTTAATTGTATTGCTCAAAATAGTGGGCGTCATAATTGACAATAAAAAAACTTTGTATTTGTATTCATCAACCTTTATATATGTTATTTATTATCATCAAATACAACTTACATTTCAATATTATGAATGAACACGAATGCGGCCACTTTGATTTAAGACGAAAACAGTCTTAAATTTAACTAAAACGCTAGTATTGTGAAGATTTCAGTAATTTTACATCACTTAATGATGTTAGTAACCGATATACGTGCATTGTATTGTCAAAAACAGCCCATATTTATGTAGCAGAAAATTCTACTTTCCAGTAAATAGCTAAAAGATTGCATTTTCAAAATTTTGTAAATAGTTATCAAAAGTACCAGGATTATAATTTTATACGCCAGACGCGCGTTTCGTCTACATAAGACTCATCAGTGACGCTCAGATCAAAATAGTTAAAAAGCCAAACAAATACAAAGTTGAAGAGCATTGAGGATCCAAAATTCCAAAAAATTGTGCCAAATACGGCTAAGGTAATCTACTCCTGGGGTAAGAAAATCCTTAGTTTTTAGAAAAATTCAAAGTTTTGTAAACAGAAAATTTATAAAAATGACCATATAATTGATATTCATGTCAACACCGAAGTGCTGACTACTGGGCTGGTGATACCCTCGGGGACGAAACGTCCACCAGCAGTGGCATCGACCCAGTGGTGTAAATAGTTATCAAAAGTACCAGGATTATAATTTTATACGCCAGACGCGCGTTTCGTCTACATAAGACTCATCAGTGACGCTCAGATCAAAATAGTTAAAAAGCCAAACAAATACAAAGTTGAAGAGCATTGAGGATCCAAAATTCCAAAAAATTGTGCCAAATACGGCTAAGGTAATCTACTCCTGGGGTAAGAAAATCCTTAGTTTTTAGAAAAATTCAAAGTTTTGTAAACAGAAAATTTATAAAAATGACCATGTAATTGATATTCATGTCAACACCGAAGTGCTGACTACTGGGCTGGTGATACCCTCGGGGACGAAACGTCCACCAGCAGTGGCATCGACCCAGTGGTGTAAATAGTTATCAAAAGTACCAGGATTATAATTTTATACGCCAGACGCGCGTTTCGTCTACATAAGACTCATCAGTGACGCTCAGATCAAAATAGTTAAAAAGCCAAACAAATACAAAGTTGAAGAGCATTGAGGATCCAAAATTCCAAAAAATTGTGCCAAATACGGCTAAGGTAATCTACTCCTGGGGTAAGAAAATCCTTAGTTTTTAGAAAAATTCAAAGTTTTGTAAACAGAAAATTTATAAAAATGACCATATAATTGTAAAACTACTATATTTTGGGGCCAAAAAACATAAAAGGGGTCCTACTGAACCTACTCCTATATCAAAATTAACCATTATAGATCATTACGGTTATCAACACGAAGCATTGGCTCACATAGAACAGCAATATATAAAGGAAGTCTAAAATTACTAGCGAAAAAGCATTAAATCGGGAAAAACAACTGTCTGATCTATGTTTAGAATGAGAAACGAGAAATGCTTGTCAATCACATAGAAAACGACAACCATCAAACACCATATCGAGTACAGATGCAAACAACTGCAGCGGGTCCAAAAGTTTAAATAAGGACACTCACCCTAACTGAAACAATAGTTTAACATGTCTCATTTTTTTACCAGTGATTATAATTGTTCACCTCAGTGGATTAAAGTCTGATTTTTAAACTAGTCATAAGAATTGTTCATCACAGTAAATTCATGTCTGATTCGTAGATTCAAAAAAGAATTGTTCCCCTCAGTTAATTCATATCTGAATCTAATACAAGTGATTAGACTTGTTCATCTCAGTAAACAAATGTCTGATTCTAATACAAGTGATTAGAATAGTTTACCCCAGTCAATATATGTCTGATTCATATACCCGTTACTATAATTGTTCACCTGAGTGGATTCATGTCTGATTCTTATACAAGTGATTATATAATTGTTCATGTCATTTCATTCATAACATACCGGGTACTTTGATCGACCAGAATGTAACAAGCACATTGAAAATGACACTTAAAGGAGTATTATTGTACATGTCAAGGAAGCAACAACCCACGGACAACATTGTACTAAACAATTTTTTTTTGTAGTGCTTTATATCCTTTTCAACGAGGCGTATAGAATGCAACAGGAAAAAACAATAAAAGACACAATTAAGGATCTAGTTTTAATACCGAAATTTCAAAGTGACATAAATATAGAATAAAGGCCTTTTTGTTTTTGATACTGACTTTATCACGGCGAATATCAAGTTGCATGTTAAGATTGATCGTTATAACATAAAACAAAAATTAAGTTATAACGGTTGTAATGACTAAGATCGCCACTTAGGTTTAATCCACAACCATTGCAAATATAAAACCATTGCAAATTAAAAATAATGCAATGCCTGTACCAAGTCGAAAGTATGACAAATGCTGTCTTCAGTTTGATGTGTTTAAGTTCTTGATTTTCAAATTGTTAAGGAACTTTTCGTTTTGTTGGAGTTTTTTTTATTAGAACTTATATTGTATAGGATAATGATTGTTCTCTGTGCACGAGAACAAATGATCAGATCAGCATAATTTGACTAATGTTATCATTTCTTAGAAATACTAGATGTCGATTACCAACATTTATAAAATAGACAGTGCATGGTACAGTTAAACATTTTAAACGACACATTTTTTCAAAGGGTATTTAAAGTCATAACGGATTTTACAAATCTCAAACGATGAACGTCTTTGACCGAAAGTTTTAACGCAGTTCATAATACATGCAGGACAACTGCGTACAGTATATATATATATATATATATATGGTGCAATTACAAAACAAATGAACCATTCAATATGAATTGAAATATAAAATAAGTCTTTCGGATTTTCCTTCCATATATAGATTTGAAATTTTACGATATACTTGATTATAATCAACATTGAGACCACTGTCTTCATAATCTCTATATTAACTGAAATCACAAGGAATTGTGAAAAAAAATAGATTAAAACAATTTGAACAGAAAATGAGTAAAAAAAACATTTATAGCAAGCATTCTCTATATATTTTTTACATTTAAAACTGAATAGTCATATATGAATACTGATTAAAAAAATAATAACTAACAATTCTGTCTATAACGAATTAAACATAAACTTTAGTTACTTATTCAGAGTATTTGCCAACAATAGTTTTTTAGGAAGTAAATATTTGTGTCACCACTCTTCTTCTATATGAATATGGATATTTCCTCCATGTACTTTCGCTTCTATTTTTATGTTTACTTGTTTAACTATATTTCACTCCATAAAAGGACAACTATATAAAAACTAGAGGCTCTCAAGAGCCTGTATCGCTCACCTGACTCTACTTGGGTTTTTGAAATCAAATAAAAAAAAAGATAAAGTTTGGCTACAAAGTAACAACACTACGCCACCACCTCATTAGGAAAGGAACATTAATGCTATGTTTGATTTCATTCAATTCAGTGGTTCTCTAGAAGAAGACTTTTGTATGTTTTTCCCATAGGATCCTATGTTAAACAAAGTCACCCCACTGGCGGCCATCTTAGATGTTGGATCGGCTACAAAGAAATACCACTTGGTCAGCACCTCATAAGGAACATTCATACTATGTTTGGTTTCATTCCATTCAGTGGTTTTCTAAAAGAAGTCATTTGTATGCATTTCCAATAGGGTCTTATGTTAAACTAAGTCCCCCGCTGGTGGCCATATTAGATGATGGATCGGCTACCAAGTTACAATACTTGGTCATCAACTCATAAGAAACATTCATACTATGTTTGGTTTCATTCCATTTAGTGTTTCTCTAAAAGAAGTCATTTGTATAAATTTCCTATAGGGTCCTATGTTAAACTAAGTCCCCCCGCTGGTGGCCATCTTGGATGACGGATCGGCTACAATGTCACAACACTTGGTCAACTACTCATAAGGAACGTTCATGCTATGTTTGGTTTCATTCCATTCAGTGGTTCTCTGAAAGAAGACATTTGTATGTATTTCCCATTGGGTCCGATGTTAAACTAAGTCCCCCACTGGCGGCCATCTTGGATTATTGATTGGCTACAAAGTAACTACACTTGGTCATCACCTAATAAGGAACATTCATACTATGTTTGGTTTCATTCCATTCAGTGGTTCTCTATAAGAAGTCATTTGTATGCATTTCCCATAGGGTCCTATGTTAAACTAAGTCCCCCGCTGGCAACCATCTTTGATGACGGATCGGCTACAAAGTAACAACACTTGGTCAGCTCCTCATGAGGAACATTCATGCTATGTTTGGTTTCATTCAATTCAGTGGTTCTCTAAAAGAAGACATTTGTATGTATTTCCCATTGGGTCCTATGTTAAACTAAGTCCCCCACTGGCGGCCATCTTGGATGATGGATCGGCTACACAGTAACAACACTTGGTCATCACCTTATAGGGCACATTCATACTATGTTTGGTTTCATTCCATTCAGTGGTTCTTTAAAAGAAGTCATTTGTATGCATTTCCCATAGGGTCTTATGTTAAACTAAGTACCCACTGGCGGCTATCTTGGATGATGGATCGGCAACAAAGTAACATCACGTGGTCAGCACCTCATAAGGAACATTCATGTCATGTTTGGTTTCATTCCAGTCAGTGGTTCTCTAGAAGACGTTCAAAATGTAAAATGTTAACGACGACGACGACGGACGACGGACGACGAACGACAGACGTCGGACGCCAAGTGATGAGAAAAGCCCACTTGGCCCTTCGGGCCAGGTGAGGTAATGAAGGGAAAGTCCATTGAAAAGGGAAAAAAGGGGGGGCGTTTCATCAATAAATTTAGATTAACATGTCATGCGCTTATGTTTCGTGATGCTGATAAAGCCCTTTGACACTTCAAGTCTTTCGGTAGTATTGCCCTTAGTATACCAAATGCTTTACATTATAACAAAAATATGATATCAGAAATAAGACATTCTTGAATCCATATCACGTGTAAAGTCGTTTCAATTAACATATAATATTGGAAAAGAAAACTGTCTCTATCTAAAATATGTGTCTAATTAACGGACGCAATCACCCAGCTAGCATAAAGACTAGCCTATTATGTGTATATGTTCCAAACCATACGCGTATTTGGACCATACGCGTATGGTCGGGGTAGTTAACACTCTGTTACATTTTACTTTTAATACTTCTAAACTCTTCATATTGTATGACCGTTCATTAAAAAGACGCTATCATATAAGTAATTTTATTATTATATCATAATAAAAAGATAAGCTACTTAAAAATAAGAAGTTTCACATAAATAATTTTACTTAATTGTCAAATTTATAGTAAACACATTTTATACCAATGGTCATTACCGATTTTTTTATTACGAGTGAATGGCATATGTCGACTAAAAAAATAAATTTCAAAAATTTCTTTATGAACTGTTACACAAGAAGTCAGTGGAAAGTAACACAGTTTATTTATTAAGTTATCTTGTGAATATGGTGTATTGCAGCCATTTTAGAATATTTGAGATTTAGAGCTTCTTAAAAAAAACGCATAGACATCAGAATGGCCAAAGACCTCGGTATCACTGTACGCAGCTGCAAAAAGGGTAGATTTTCACTCGCAAAAAAAAAGGTGTAAATGAAAAGGATCGTGCACAAATTCTTGCAAATACAAAAAACCTATGATGCCGTGTGGAAGTGAATGTCACTTAAGCCTACATGCAAGAATGTAACTAGCGATGAAAACTAACTTTGGCATCAATATTTAATTTTTACATAGTTTTTGGATTATAAAATTAATAAATTGTCATGTAATCATAACTTGCTTTTATGGTCCAAATATATGATCCGGCCCGTTAATAACCGAACGATTATTATACTCATATGGTCCGACCATACGCGTATGGTCGGACCATATGAGTATACGCATATGGTCATGACCATACGCGTATGGTCCAAATACTCATATGGTCCGGAACATAAATATATATTTCTTCTGCTTCATAAAAATTAAAATAAAATACCACTCCCACTTAAATCTAAATGACACGCCTAAGGGTCCACACCATGATATTTGTTCTTAAATCTGCCTTAACACATAACCTTTTTCACTGTCATGAATGTTTAGCACATTGTAAAAATTCAATGACATGCAAGACGATTAATACTTTTGGGGTTCTGATTGGTTAAAAGTTATTATCTATTAAGGTTTTGTAGCACTGATTCCGTGAAGATTTTGTTCTCTTGAATTGTTTTTCATCTTAATAGGCTTAACAATGAGTTATATTGCAGAGATATTCACAATCTCTAATGACAAGGAATTATGTTTGGAGTGTAGAAAATTGATGAACAACAATGGATAAGTGCAAAGATTGCAGTCATTATTGACCAAAAAAGTATAATCACAAAAATACCAAACTACGAGGAAAATTCAAAACATAAAGTCCATTATTAAACGTCAAAAGCAAAGGCTTAAACACATCAAACCAATGAATAACAAATGCCATACTCCTAACTAGGTAGAGGCAAATTTCTGTGTAGAACAGGGTGGAATAAACCTGGTTTTATAGCTAGCTAAAACCCTCAATAAACAAAGAGGGATAACAAAGTGGTCCGTTTTTTAACAATACAAGAACTTTAAACGACCGCTTAGTTGCTTCGGAGAAGAACTTGGTTTACACACAGTCTTATAGGTTCCGTATTTTTGTGATTTTACTTTGTATGACAGTCTAATGAAATTCCATTATATTGACAACGATTTGTGAACAAAACAAACAGACATGAAACAGCAGTTAACATTGTGTTAGAATCTGAATCCTTCTAAAAACAAACAAAAATGTGATGAAGAAGCACAAAATAGCATACAGACAAAGAACATAAGCAAAAATACAGATTTCAAAAATTTATCATAGCACAATAACACAATGATTGGATGTATAAGTACAAAGCCACGTCTTATGTATCGAAGAAACACAAAAAGGCATGTTCCTAGCTGCTATTGACGGAATATATATACATATAGATTTCAACTAACCGTGGTCCTATTCCTTTCAATATTTTTGAAACACCTTAACATGAATTTGTTTTAACTTTTGAATTTTTTGAAAAACTAAGGCATTTTTTGTCCAATGAATAGATAACCTTAGCCGTATTTGGTACAAATTTTGCTCTATGCTCTTCAACTTTGTATTGTTTGGCTTTACAACTATTTTTATATGAGCGTCACTGATGAGTCTTATGTAGACGAAACGCACGTCTGGCGTACTTAATTATAATCCTGGTACTTTTGATAACTAAAATGATATATGATCAAATAACAACAGACCCATGGCTGTGATACTATCTTATACAAATATCATAGCATGAAATGACCAGAAGTAAATCCAGTTATCACTTTGATCTTTATTTTTACGATGAACAATCAGTGGCATTTTTAAATGTGGTGTATAGTAAATGTTGTAAATGGTATACTAGAAATTGGTGTATGGTGAATAATGTGTTAAATAGAATAAAAATATAAGTATGTTCGATCCATGCATTGTGACAATCATTTTTGGGGGTATACACATGTGTGTTTGGTACATTTGAACTAAATTTATATATTCATGTTTTTATTGCATTTCAAGAACTCTGTTGCTCATGAACAAGAGATATTTAAAAAAATCCTAATTAGATCATGTATGTATGGTCAGTTCATCTTATGTCTATACAAAAATAACCATGCGTGTTACAGATAAAAAACACTTTTACACATTGCACTCGAAAAACTTGTCTCAAAATCCGACTAATTTTAACACTTTTTCTAGGAATATTTCTTTCGTATGACACATATGATTCTGAAAAACAATAGATTGAAAGTACTTGTCAATACTCTTGTTTAGTTTCGTAGGGAAGAAATTTGATAAAATCCTAATATCAACAGTGACGCTTTTCTGTTTATAATCAAGTTCAAACGCCTCTTCTCCTAATATAGAAAAATGTTTCCACTCATTTATACTTTATCTGTTAGTCTCTTGATTCGATCTATATCGAACGCTGATAGTAGTGATACAAATCATTCGCTAGTTTATATAATGAAATATAAATTTCAAAAGGCAATGTAAATTATTATTTGAATAAGGTTATAGATGAATCAAGAAAATGTTAGAATTTATCTGTTTGTAATCATAAAAGGTTCTTGAATAAGTTAGATATATCTGAACAGTCTTTTAAGGAGGTTCCAAACACCTTGATTTAAATCAATTTGGCAACTTTAATCTTCATAAATTTTGACAATATATTTACTGCCACCCTTTAACAAACATATATAAAAAACTTAAAAAAAAACAATTTATCGAAATAAAATCATTGGATATATAGCAGTTAGACAAATACTATTTTTAATCATTGATAGATATAGGAAAATGTGGTATGAGTGCTAATGAGACAACTATCCATCCAAATAATAATTTATAAAAGTAAACCATTATAGGTCAAGGTACGGCCTTCAACACGGAGCCTTAGCTCACGCCGACCAGCAAGCTATAAAAGGCCCCAACAATTAGTAATGTAAATCTATTCGAAAGGGAAAACTAACAGTCTAATATATATAAAAACGAGAAATAACTATATATAATCTTAACAATAGTATGTGGTTGAACAGTTCAGCTGCATTTTACAGAATTCTATCCTATAGTGTTATGTGCCATCTTAAATGCTAAAAGCAATAGGTTTACCCTTCAGAAGTATAAGAGATCATCCCTGCTTTTTAGCCCTGTAATGTTGCTCAGTCCAATACATTTATGTATTCATCAGAGTCATTCCAACTAATTTTTGTTTTGCAATATAACACAAAAGATGAGCACCAAAGAGGAGGATTTGGTAAACAATTGATAGCTAATCATATATATGCCGGAAAGCTTAACAATACATTTTAAAAAGGCCTTGCCATTAAAAATGTGAATCATTTCAAAAGAGAAAAAAATAACGAACTAATTCACTACAAAACAGTTTAAGAAAAAACAATATATTAGACATGACCAACGAGAACCACTGAACTATAAGCTCCTAACTTGGACAGACACATTAATAAAGTGGCCTTGTTTAATTGTTTGAAGGCACCAACCCTCCCCTAACCAGTGATAATGGTTTAACTGTTCACCATAAAAACAAACTATAAAACCCAGTTGAAAAGGGATTAACTCATCAAATCGATAAAAAGCAGAAAACCTCATACAAACACAAAGCTCTTTTATTTGTTTCCCTTTAAATTGATTTATTGGTGAAATATTAGGGAATTCCTGCAACTTCAAATGTAGTAAGAACAGACATAACAATACTATCATTCAGGTCACAATATTAAGGTGACATCCCTTCCTAACTACAAAATTTGAACAATACATTTAGGTATACAAAGCTAGTGCTAGTGCATTTCATTGTCTCTAGATTTAATTAAAAGTGAGTTTAATACCAATGATATATAATCATGATAATAGAGCCATATAGTATTTTTGACAATTAAATCTCAAAAAATATTGTGTCTGGTCCCCATACCATTAAACCATGAGATACTAATCCACTAGTATGTAACAATAATGATCAAAACATTTGATTCGTTTCATCCTTTTCAATGAATCCTGTAGAATGCAACAGAAAGATTATATCTATTTGCATATGTGTAGGGATGTCAACGTCCAACATAACTCGAAGCTTCGAAGTATGTACTGTTAAAGTTTAAGACTTTTGTGGCTGGTATTTGATTTAATAAAAATTTCAAAAGAAAATAAGTTCAAAATTAGTTTGGTTAACCAACTCTGGCTGCATGATAAGAACAACCCAATAGGTGCATACGAAAGAAGAACAACAATCCAGAAAGCTGACTTAAATATGAGTAGATATCTAGATTTTAGATAGTTAGATCTAGACTAGTAGTCTGTTGTTATTTATGTATTATTGTCATTTTGTTTATTTTCTTTGGTTACATCTTCTGACATCAGACTCGGACTTCTCTTGAACTGAATTTTAATGTGCGTATTGTTATGCGTTTACTATTCTTCATTGGTTAGAGGTATAGGGGGAGGGTTGAGATCTCACAAACATGTTTAACCTCTCCGCATTTTTGCGCCTGTCCCAAGTCAGGAGCCTCTGGCCTTTGTTAGTCTTGTATTATTTTAATTTTAGTTTCTTGTGTACAATTTGGAAATTAGTATGGCGTTCATTATCACTGGACTAGTATATATTTGTTTGGGGGCCAGCTGAAGGACGCCTCCGGGTGCGGGAATTTCTCGCTACATTGAAGACCTGTTGGTGACCCCCTACTGTTGTTTTTTATTTGGTCGGGTTGGTGTCTCTTTGACACATTCCCCATTTCCATTCTCAATTTTATTTAATAAACGAAAAACATTAGATAAACAATAAATGATAAAACTATTTCCAAGTGCATAGGGAAACAACTCAAGAAATTTTTACATCAATTGTGATGCGATCTCCATTGTCAATCAGAGATCTTTATATCCACTGAAGAGTGTCCTTTGGTATATTACTCCTCTCTTTTAAGAAAATATGTACTTATAGGAAAATGTTCTGTCTTCCCTCTCATTAAAAGTTAATTTTGTTTGGTTTCCTTATTGAATTATAATCAGATACGTATACCAGTGATAAGAATTGATCACTTCAGGGAATTCATATCTGATTCTTAGTTATACCAGTGATCAGTATTGTTCAGCTCAATAATTCATGTCTGATTCTTAAATCAGTGATTAGAATTGTTCACCTCAGTTAATTCAGTGATATAAGAAAAAAAGGTATGCATGCCAATGAAACAACTCTCCTTCCAGGTCAAAAGTTATCAAAGTTAATCCTTATAGATCATTACCGTCTTCAACTTGAAGCATTTGCTCACATAGAACAGCAAGCTTATACTCACGTCAAAAATTACTAGCGAAAAAACTATTCCAACGGGAACACCAACGGTCTAATCTATATAAAAAACGAGAAACAAGAAACACTTGTGAATCACACAAAAGAACGACTACCATCGAACACAATACTCCTGACCCAGGACAGATGAAGGTCCAAACGTTAACGTAGGGACCAACACTCCCCCTATCTGAAACAATAGTTAAACATGTCTGATTCTTATTTCAGTGATAATAATTGTTCACCTCAGTCAATTCATATCTGATTCTTAAACCCGAGATAAGAATTGTTCACCTCAGTCAATATATGTCTGATTCTTATACCAGTGATTAAAATTACTAGCGTAAAACCATTCAAACGGGAAAATCAACAGTCTAAGCTATATAAAATCGAGAAACGAGAAACACTTGTGAATCACATAAAAAACGACAACTTCGGAACACAATACTCCTTACCCAGGACAGACGCAAACAACTGCAGCGGGTCCATACATTTAAATAGGGACCAACACTCACCCCTATCTTTAACAATAGTTTAAAAGAGGGACGAAAGATACAAGAGGGACAGTCAAACTCATAAATGTCTGATTTTTATACCAGTGATTTTAATTGTTCACCTCGGTCAATTCATGTCTGATTCTTATACAAGGCATTATAATTGTTCACCTCAATGGATGCATGGCTGATTCTTGTACAAGTGATTATAATTGTTCACCTCAGTTATTTCCTAATATACTTTGATCGACCAGCATGTAACAAACACATTGGAAATAATACTGAAACAAAAACCCAACATTTTCCAAAACAAAGACTTTTTTTAGTTCTTTATATCCTTTTCAACGAGTGGTATATAATGCAATAGGAAAAACACTAAAAGACACCATTAAAGATCTAATTTGTACATCGAAATTTCAAAATGACATTAAATACACCGTCATTTTTTGTATAGCCTATTGTATTGTTTCTCTTTCTTTACTGACATTCACCTAAAGAATACTTGATGTTAGGTACATTTGTACTGCTTTCATGCATTTTGGGCTGAAGTTTACGAGTTCTCTTGTTGCCACTTTATTGAATAAAAATTTGACATGAACTTAAGTTTGAAAAATTGATGAATTAGTCTAATAAGCTAACTGTATCTTCGTGATGAGATGAACCTACTGGGTGCATATGGAAGAAAAACAAAATAGAAAAAGCTGACTTTCATATGATCAGATATTTAAATGTTACTAAATGAAACACAATAGATGAAACATAACTGATAAAACGACTTTTCAAGAACATAGGGAAGAAAATCTAGACATTTTTAAATCAACTGTGACGCTATTTCTATTGTTTATTAGATCACTCACTTTACACTTATGAGTAAAATTCCCTATCTCCCCACTCTTCAATTCTAAATGTGGTAGTTTCTTTACCTATTCGATATCATATGTTTATACCAAGGTTTAATAATCGTCCACCTCTATCAATGTATGTCTGATTCTTACACCAGTGATAAATAAATGTTCTTATCAGTCAATTCATTTCAATTAATTATACTAATCAAAACAAAGAAACAAATTGCATTTTAAGATTGATTATTATGACATAAAACAAAACTGCAAGTAATAACCATTGTATAAAAATGAAATGCTTGTACCTAGTCAAAATTATGACAACTGGCGTCTTTAGCGTTTGATGTGTTTGAGCTTTTTTTCATTTTAAGGACTTCGTTTTGAAGTTTCCTTGGAGTTCCTTTTGTTTTTTTTCTTACTTCATAGAACTTAGGTTTAACCCACAACCATTGTATAATAATGAAATGCTTGTACCTAGTCAAAATTATGACAACTGGCGTCTTCATGTGTTTGTGCTTTCATTTTGGCATTTGTTTAAGGACTTCATTTTGAAGTTTCCTTGGGTTTCCGTTTGTTTATTTGTTTTTTTTTACTTTATAGAACTTGCATTTTAAAGGATAAGGATTGTTCTCTGTGCACAAAAATCAAATGATTAGATAAGCATAATTTGACTGGTTTTATAATTTCTGAGAAATATTACAAATATGTGTTATTTTAACATGAGAAAGAGTCAGTGTAATTGGAACATACAGTGGATCAATAACCTGTCACTCGAACCATTACGCATCTTCAAATAAGTTCTTATCTTCGAAAAGCAAAACAAAATTTGCAATTGCATCTAATAGTCTCAAATTTCTATAAGATGTCGATTATCAACATTTATAAAATATACAGTGCACGGTACAATAAACATTTTAAACAACACATTTTCCATAGCGTATTTACAGGCATTACGGGGTTTACAAAATCCAAACAATGCACGTCTTTGACCGAATTATTTAACGCAGTTTACATTACATGCAGGACAACTGCATACAGTGGATACTTATGGAACAATTATAAAAGAAATATTCAATATGTATTGAAATATAAAATAAGTTTTTTGAATTTTCCTTCCATAAATAGATTTTGAATTTTACGATGTACTTGATTATAATCAACATTGAGACCACTGTCTTCATAATCTCTATTTTAACTGAAATCACAAGGAATTTTCGGATACGCTTTGAAAAAAAACTTAAATAGATTTAAACAATTTGACAAAAAATGAGTAAAAAAAAGCATTTTAAGCATTTTCTGTATATTTATTACATTTAAAGCTGAATAGTCATATATGAATACTGATTAAAAAATAATAACTTACAATTATATCTATAACGAATTAAACAGAAACTTCAGCTACTTATTCAGAATATTTGCCAACAATAGTTTTCTAGGAAGTAAATATTTGTGTCACCACTCTTCTTATATATGAATATGGATATTTCCTCCATGTACTTTCGCTTCTATTTTTATTTTTACTTGTTTTACTATATTTCACTCCATCAAAGGACAACTTTATAAAAATGAAGGGAAAGTCCATTGAATGGAAAGGGGGGGTTTCATCAATAAAATTAGATTAACACGCCATGTGCTTAATTTTCGTGATGCTGATAAAGCCCATAGACACTTAAAGTCTTTCGGTACTATCGACCTAAGTATACCAAATGCTTTAAATTATACAAAAATGCTATCAGAAATAGGACAAACTTGAATCCATATCACGTGTAAAGTCGTTTCAATTAACATATAATATTTCTGCAGTATTGGAAAAGAAAAGTGTCTCTTTCTTAAACATAAGCTCTAATTAACGGATGTAATAACCATGCCAGCAAACAGACTAGTCTATTTATGTGTATATATATTTCGTTTGCTTCATGAAAATTAAGAAAATACCACTCCCCCTTAAAATCTAAATGACATGCCTACGGGTCCACACCATGATATTTCTACTTAAAACTGCCTTATCACATAACCTTTTCGACTGTCATGATTTTTTATCACATTGAAAAATTCAATGAGAGCAAATGGTCTACTTTATATCGGCCTTATACGGGAACAATATCAAAGCATTTCGTCATGTTCGTAGTGGCGATTTACTCAGTTCATATATAAACTCGAAGAAACAGCTTCATACTATTATATAGTGTTCAAAAATTAAATAACTTGAATGTCCTACATTGAAGATGTGTCTCACTTGACTGCACAAGGAATAACACAATGGCTCGTTATTGAACAATATAATAACTGTAAAGGATCTCTATGTTGTATCGGATAATAACTTGAATGTCCTACATTGAAGATGTGTCACACTTGACTGCACAAGTAGGAATAACACGATGGCTTGTTATTGAACAATATAATAACTGTAAATGATCTCTATATTGCTTCGGATAATATCTCAAAGTACACACAGTCTTGTGTTTTATTCGGTTTTTATATATACGAACGTGACTTAACAATATTGGGAAATATACATTCTGTACTTGTATATCAGTTACTGTTATAATACATGAACTGGATATTTGTTACGTTTTCGGTTCTGTTTGGTTAAAAAATTACAAATCAGGTTTTTATCACAGTTTTTGTGAAGATTTTTCTCATTATTTGTATTTCATATTGTGTTTTAGTGCAGATATATTCACCATCTTTAATGACAGGGAATTATGTTTGGAGTATATGAAATTTACCATGGATGAGTTCACAGATTGCAATCATCACTGAGCAAAAACTAAAATCACAAAAATACCGAACTCCTCAGACAATTCAAAACAGAAAGTCCTATATGATATGTCAAAATCAAAAGCTTATACACAAAACAAACAGATATGATGGGTGAAAATGTCAAAAATAGCAGTCAACATTGTGTTATAATCTAAAGCACTATTAAACATGTTAAAAGAAGCAAATATGTAATAAAGAAGCACAAACAGACATGTAGACTAAGAACATTAGCAAACATTAAAGACAAGACTACACAAATTTACTATAGCACAATAATACAATGATGGGATGTATAAGTACAGAGCCACGTCATATGTATCGAAGAAACACAAAAAGGCATGTTCTTAGCAGCTATTTACGTAATATGTATACATATAGATTTTAACTAGCTGTGGTCCTATTCATTTGAATACTTTCCCAAACACCTTAACGTATATGTTATATTGAACGAAATCAAATAACAACATACCCATGGCTGTGATACTGTCAAATGCAAATATTGAAGAAAAGAATGATCAGAAGTAAATCAAGTTATTACATTGATCTTTATTCTTACGATGAACTTTCGATGGCATTTAAAAAAATGGTGTATAGTAAATGTAGAAGTTGGTATAATTGGTGTATGGTGAATAATGACTTAAGTAAATAAAATCACAATGTACATGATGTATATTCGCTCCATGCGTTTTGACATTCATGGGGTATAAACCTGTGTGTCTGGTACATTTGTACTATCTTTATATATATTCATGATTTGTGCATTTCAAAAGCTCTGTTGTTGATCATGAACAAAAGATGTTCAAAATTATTTCTTAATTAAATCATGCATATCAATCAATTTTCTTATTTGTATGATATAATAACAAAGCATTTTACAGATACAAGGGTTAAGGACTTTCACACATAGCAAACGAAAAACTTGTCTCAAAAGCCGACTAATTTTATCACTTTTCTATGATTATTTCTTCCCGTTTGAAAATCAATAGATTGAAAGTACTTGATAATACTCTTGTTAAGTTTCAGAGGGAAGAGATTTGATGAAATATTTAACATCAACAGTGACGCTATATCCGTTTATAATCAAATGTCAAACGCCTCTCATTTAACATAGAAAATGTTTCCACTTATTCATACTTTATCTGTTTGTCTCTTTATTCAATCTATATCGGATGCTTAAAGTGGTGATAAAAATCATTTGCTAGGTCATATCTTGAACTATAAAGCAAATTAAGAAAAGCAATGTAATTTTTTATTTGAATAAGGTTATAAATGAATATAGAAAATATAAGAATTAAACTGTTTGTAATCATGAAACATTATTGAATATGTTAAATATATATAAATAGTCTTTTGAAGAGGTACCAAACACCTTGACTTAAATTAATTTGGCAACGTTTGTAACGTTCATTAAACTTTGACTCTGTGACAAAAATACTCAAAATTTAAAAAAAAACTTAACTTCACAATTTATCGGTAAATAATTTAGATATATAACAGTTAGACCAGTACTATTTCCTTATCATTGAGATACCAAATATAACCTCAACAATAGAACGTGATTGAACCGTTTAGCTGATTATTATAGCAAGTGCTCCGTGTAGTGTTATTTAAATGCTAATTGTTTTATGTTTACCCTTCACTAGTATAAGAGATCATCCCTTCTTTCTAGTCAGTCCATGTTGCTCAGTTCAATATATTAATATATTCATCAGAGTCAAGAGCATTTCAACTAATTTGACTATTTTCTTTTTCAAAATAACACGTATGATAAGCAAACGAAAGGACGATTTTGATAATATAAAGAGCCTATAATGTAAAGTGTATGCCGGACTTTATAAAACACCTTAAGATGATGAAAAAAACAATGTTTGTTGAAATGCTACTGTCAAATGTAATTGGCTTTTCATAACAGTTTTATTCTTGATAATTGTGTGGTTACTCTAAGACTGATCTAATCAGGAAACGAGCTGTGCCAAGGTTACTTTAAATACATATGTACATACCACATATCATGGACTTATAATTGTGAGGCCACCCTAAGACTGATCCCATTCGGAAACGAGCTGTGCCAAGGCTACTTTAACTACATATGTACATACCACATATCATGGACTTATAATTGTGTGATTACCCTAAGACTGGTCCTATTCGGAAACGAGCTGTGTCAAGGCTACTTTAACCACATATGTACATACCACACATCATTGACTTATAGTTGTGTAGTTATCCTAAGACTGATCTTATCACAAATTTTAACAAATCATGTCGCTACCTACAGAAACACTCTCATTTCGGGTTTTCTTTTAGTCTGACAAAAACACAATTTGTATTTTCAAAAGTCGATAGGTATGACAAAACTCATGTGCCATATCCCTGTATTTTTGTTATAGTTTTACAATATTTAAAAATCAATTCTAAGTACATCTAGCGTAAGGTTTTTACAGTAAATTCAGATTTTTTTCAAAGTTAACAATGTTCACGATTAAAACCTCGCTTACATTCATATATTTATTAGTGATTTGAATTCATTAACCTTTGTAAAATCCCATTTATTAGAATTCATATTTTTACCCATTATTAGTAATTTACAATAATAAATGAATGCAATAGCCTGCAACAATAGATATGAATACATGTATATACTAAATGGTGTTTAAAATTTCTTTCAGGTTGTACAGTTGAATTCGATCAAACAATTTAGTTGCTTTATAATTTTCCA